>NC_067399.1:569122178-569439366 GCF_016432865.1 Antechinus flavipes
ATACAATCCCACAACAAAATCACTTCTCTTTTTTCCCTCCATTGGGTCTTTCCCAAATACTCACTGTCACATGTGCCCCCATGAATTCCTGGGTTTTTCTTCATGTAAGTCTATCTTTTAAATTTATAATTTTACCTTAACAGATCTACCTTTATCTATTTTGTACCTTTTCATTAAGATATACCTTTCTAGACACATACTTAAACCATGAATTCCATCTCCTCTAGTTTCAGTGATACCTGAAAGATTGTGTCTTCTTATATAAGGATCTTGGGAACTCCTGGTTTATTGCCCGTACTCTGTGAATTAATAGATAAACACCCGAGTTAGATGGATTTAATTACTACTTCTCTTCTAAGATATCTTCTTTTATGTATTTCTGTTTTTTTCTTCTCCTTCTTTGTTGACCTGCTACTCTATGTAGAATCAATTATATTGAATTTAGATGAACAATTTTATTCTTTTCCATTCCTTTTCAGTTTAAGTCCTCTTTATTCAATTATAAACACTATTTTAAAAGCTTTTGGTAAGTACATCCCATCCCTAAAACCCATCATTTCCATATTTTTAAGCTATAATTCAGAGATTCAAATCTCCTCAAGCACTATCTTCTTAGCCAACTGTACACTGGCTATATTCATTTTTCTCCTAAGCCCCCTTCTTTTAATCAGGACTGGTGAAGAAAATACTACCTAAGCTCCTAAGATTTCCATTTTTCCCCCTCAGAATTCACTAGTCCTCAAAATGGTTGTTGAGTTTCTTCATGAGTCACCTGAAGTATGTAGTATTTGTAGGATGTAATAAGTCTCAAGAGTTTATGTTTGTATTAGAAAAAATAATAATGTCAGTGTGCTCTGTCAGGGAATTACCAATTACCCCCTCTGTCTATTCCTCATTCATTCTTCATAGTGACACCAGTGGATCAACATCATGATTCTTTGGTGAAAAAGGGGCTCCAGTTCCCATATTGCTGGGAAGGAATCCCATTTCTGTTTTGATTAAATAGCATAATATCTGTAAAGTGCTTTGTATATATTAAAGTGCTGTACTAATGTAAGCTACTATTATTGTTATTGTTAGCTGTTATGTAACTCAGATATTTACTGGTCCTTCACTTCCTTGTCGCTGTCATGTTCTAGTTTTTCTATATCTTCGCAGATATTTCTTCCCTCTCCTCTAACCTTGTACCCCTAATCTCTTTACTTCCAATTTCTTCTTTGCTTCCTCCTTACAGTATCCCCATTCTTTCAAGGAAATCTTCATTCTCCTCAATAACTTATAATGATGTACACTTTCAATTCTTTCACTTTCTTCTTGACAATGGAAACCAATTTGAACTCTCTGCTGCACAAATAACTTAATTAACACTGACAGAAACAACCTTTCCCTTACATATTGCTTGAAGTAAATTTTACTGTTCTTTATTCTCCTTCACGTACCTCTTTGTGACTATTGCAGTAAATGCCTTATTTGTAAGATTAACATCTACTATCTATTACAGTTCCAAGACTCATAATAAAAAAAAAAAAGCTAATCACTTACAGATAGACAACTGATGGACTCAATACGATTTGAAGCATTTTTTCTTTTTTTTGACATTTTTTTGTTGTTCAGTCATTTTAGTTGTCTGATTCTTCATGATCTCATTTGGGGTTTTCTAGTATCTTTGCTAGAGGGGTTTGCCATTTTCTTTTTCAGTTCATTTGACAGATGAGGAAACTGAGGCAAACAGGGTGAAATGACTTGCCCAGGGTCACATAACTAGTAAGTATTTGAGGCAAGATTTGAATTCATAAACATGAGGCTTCTCAACTCCAGGCCCAGAGCTCTAGCCTAGCTGCTTTTTCTTTTTCCCTCTTTTTTTTTTTTTTTAAACACAGCTAATATGGACATTTGTTTTACATAACTTAAAAACTTGTGATGAGTTTTATATTTCTTTCCTTATCAATGAATAGAGAAAGGTTGTGGAAAGGGAGAAAGTCTGAAACTGAAAATAAAATAAAATTGAATCAGAATTTGTTTAAAAAGAGCGAGAGAGAGAAAAGTAAATCTAATGAGAACTGCCTAATTAATTTTATCTTGCTTCTGATCACAGATTCTAGGACTTCTGTTTCCATGAGGAAGGATCAAAGATTAATTCATTTAGCAGACTAGAAAAAAGATACATGCACACAAGAAACAAGGAAATAAAGCATAAATAAAGCAATCCGGTCATTGAATATTTACCCACCCTGTGCCACCTTTATGCTGATCTTCAAGTAGCTCTCTAGTCACTAAGCTTTCTCCTAACTTCTTTCCTGAAGAATAACTTTTTTTTTTTTAACATTTTGGGATTACTCCTACAACAACTTTTCTTTATTTTGGGGGGAAGAAAAGGTGAGGAGGACAGTTAATAAATGTCTGAGGTCCCATTTGAACTTAGATCCTCCTGCTTACAGGGCTGATGCTCTATATATGTGCCACCTTGCTGCCCACAGCAATTTTTTCTGTTATTCTATCCTACAAAGGCAGGAAACACAGTTAAACACAACTTGACAAGCAGAATTTAAAAGTCCCATAGGAGAAATAGATCCACTTCTACAAAAGATGTAGATGTCCCTCCTCCTGATGTCTCAAGTATTTTCATTGCAGAGACCTCATAATATATCTCAAAAAACATGGTGATCCTTTTTTCTTTTTTTTTTTTCAGGAGACAAAAAAGATGCTCCTAAATATCAGAAGGATAACCACTGCATTTTCATTTTTAAACTGGATTCCTACCACCTAATAAAGACTTCTTATTCAAGGAAGATTTCCTTCTCTGAAAGTGAATCTTCTCAACCTTCATCAGAAACTAGCGACTCTACCCAGCAATTGCTCTTGAATAAGAGATGTGAAAATTTCCTCCAAAACCGGTAAATAATTCCAATTAGATCCTCCTATCTCACTGTACTAATAACCTGGGCTCTCCCTATATTTAGAGACACAGGGGTTTGTATGATGAGAGGAACATTCCTATCCAGCTCTTCACTCTTATTTTCATATCTTCTATAGGCTAGTGAAAAAACAGTATTAAGCTTAGGGCAATGTGAAGGGCTTTTCTTTCTTTTTTTCTCTCTTATCTCTTATTTTTTTCTAATAGTTTACCTTTTTAAATAGTTTACCAAAGTAAAAGTTATTTACTTTGAAATAACTGCATTTTTAAAGAGAATGATCCCAGAGCTCTTCTCTTTAGTAATCATTTGGAGAAAATGAGCTTCTTTAGTTGTGCTGACATTTTCCTCAAATTTAGACAGATCTCTGTAGTCTTAATTGGCATCTTCATAGTAGTCTACCTATAAAGGACTTCTTTGATTTTTTTATTGAATCAAAAACATGAATCCCTAAAAGTCAATAAGACCTCACTTTAAATCCTGCTTATATACTTACTAATTGTGAGACCCAGAGCAAGTAACATGACTTTTTTTGAGCCTCAGTTTCTTCATCTGAAAAAAAGGCTTAAATGGCCTCTAAGGTCCCTTTCAGCATCATTTGATACTATGATCCAACTCAAATGCTTCTAAAAAGACTGTCTAATCCATCATAGAAAATGAGAAGTGTATTATATTTTATAATAGATTTTTATTTTTCAAAATACATGAAAAGATAGATTTCAACATTTACCCCTGCAAAACCTTATGTTTCATATTTTTCTCTCTTCCTCCCCACCTCTCCCTTCCCCTAGACAGCAGGTAATCCAATATAAATTAAATGTGTGTTTATTATATTTTTTAAAAACTCTGAAGAAAGATATCTCCAAACTATTATAGGACCTTCAGGAACTATTTGTTTCCAGTACCTAAGCCAGGGGTCCTTAACCTTAGGTCCATTTTTTTATAAATTAATAATTGTATCTCAATATAAACTGGCTTCCTTTAAAATTTTAAGTATTTTATTTTACACATTGAAAAATATTCTAAGAAAGGGTCCATAAGACCCCCAGACTGGAGCTCTCTGAGTTCCTTAGAATCCCCATAACAGCCTCATTGGCCCTTTTGAAATAGCCCCCCTCAGCAGTTCTTCTAAGAGCACCATGACGATGGCTGAAACTAGAGAGAACAAAAGGACTCCAAGCATATCCAACTTATTCGAGATGCACTATTTGTATGGTTTAACTCTGTACTAGGCTACACAGATTTCTAAAGTCTAACCTCAGATACTTTCTAGCTGTGTGGCCCAGGACAAGTCTCGTAATGTATATTTTCCTCAGTTTCTTCAACTGTAAAATGGGGATAATTTATAGCATTCCCTCCCCCGCTTCCCACTGCCAGGAGTTCAGGACACAAACAATGTTAAGAAGCTCTGCTTTAAGTTAACCACACAGATTTCTGTCCCTAAACAGATCCTTGCCCCTGAGTCCAGTCATGAATACACAACTTCTCAATGTAGCCAGTAGATGGTGCCATGAAACCTTTGTGAGTCTCATCTTATTTCATACTTGGAGGTTGAGGTCTCGAGCACTAAAGCCTGGAGTGACTTTTAGAGACCATCTACCCCGACCCTCTCGTTTTCCAGATGAGGAGCTTGAGACCCAGAGAACGGATAAACCCCAAGGCCCAAAATGGCAGATCGGGAGCCCTGTGTATTCCAAGGCTATAAGCTTGCCTTCTCCATCTCAGGTTCTTCTTTCTCTTACCTTCAATATGCCAGCCACTAGGCTAAGTGCTTTTTTCCCCCCCAAATATCTTATGATCTTCACAACAATCCTGAGAAGGAGATGTTATAATTACTCCCATTTTATAATTGAGGAAACTGAGGCAAAGTTAAATGACTTGCCCAGATTCCCCCAGTAAGTTTGAAGACAGATCTCTATTTAGCTCACATAGCTGAACCATACATACAGTGGGTCCTGAGTAAAACTGATATACTAGTGTGAGGGATGTAGAAGACCCTTACCCAAAATGACTACTCAGAGATCACTCAGTAGAAGGCAGAAAAGTTGTTTATTGAAAACCTCCGGAGGATGAGCCTTCCCATCGCGAGATAAGAAAGAGAAAGCTCTTGGTAGGAGGGCTAAAGAAGTAGTAAAGATACATAGCTTTTATACAAGAAATTATATCACAAGTAAGAGAGCATTGAGAAGGGGGGAGGGGGAGGCATCTAATTGGTTGTTGCTATTTGGGGAGATTGGAATGGAAGGTTTCTGTTTCCCTGAAATCTCCTGATTTCTAGGAAACAGAAAATCAGGCCTTTAGGCTCAATCAAGCAGATAGTGGTCCAGCTAATAGGATAACTATCGATAAATGTCAAATACCAATAAATGTCATCAGCTCAGGTTAAGTAAATATATTTCTAGCTGGCCAAGGCTCAAGTAGATATGAGCTTGCACATATTATACAGGCCATAGGGGAAACACAGAAATAATAAAATACAGAAAAAGAATTCATACATTCCTGTAAGTTTTTCACCTTATCTATTCCCCACACTAGGAATAATATAGTTTTTCCCTTTGCCTCTCTCAAATTTCAGGCATGATCATGGTGCTCTTAGACTTAAAAAAAACTGCTAATAAGAGGCTATTTCAAAGGGATTGTCAAATTTTACAGTAGCAACTTCTTTGGAAATCCTATGGGACTCTGGGCTTTGCTGTTTTGGAGTATGTTGGCCAGCCAGATCATAATTTTAGTAGATCCTTTGAGGCTTTGCCCTATTTGAAGACACCTAGATCCTAGTTGAAGGCTATTTGACCTTCCACACATTTATGTACCCCATCACTGTTTTTCTTGTCACCATTAATACAGAATTCCCACAAAAGACCTTTTTTGATTGGGGTACAGGAGATCCCCTGACAATGAGTTCTTCATGCCAGCTAGAGAGATGAGGTCCTCAGTAGAGTGAAGTTCACATGTAAGGGATATTTGTTAGTCAAGGATTATCTGTATATGTAACGCTGACTTTTTCAAATTTCTGGTCCTTATTATAGATTCTAATTATAAGTGCTTTCTAGCAACATTTCCTTGGGCTTAACCAACAAATTACTTTAATTCTACTCATATTTGCCCACATTTTTTGATTAGGTCCTTGTGAAAGAATTAATAATATATATCATCACATGAAGAATATCTTCTAACAAATTACTTTAATTCTGCTCATATTTGCCCACATTTTCTGACTAGATCCTTGTGAAAGAATTAATAATATATATCATCACATGAGGATACCTTCTACTCTTCCATTCACTTGGGACTCGGTGCAAAGGTTTTTCAAAATATTTTAATTTCCATCTTCTGTTTTCACTTGAACTTAGAATCCAAAATATCTTCATTTGGAGCTGAAGTTAGGCAAAATTTTAAGGGACTTAAATTGTAGGAGATAGTGCCAGTCAAAATTTAAAATTTTAAAATTTTCCTAAATTATTGTCCTCAAATGTTTTACCCACTCTGAGACTTTTGTAAAAAAAAAAAAAAAACAAAACAAAACAAAACAAACATTAAAATAAAAATGATCACTAGTTGTTGTTTTTTTAATAGAAAAAGTTAGAATTTGGGCATCACTGTAAATATGGACCCATTGCTTTGGTACTTTGGTGGATTTTGGTTTCACTATATATATATATATATATAATTGGAGACTGTCTTCATCTGGTCCCCAAATTAGAGATTCCTTCTACAGTTGCAGAGTAAGCAAAATTTAGCACATGAATCCTCTCTTTCTTGAGGTATTTATTTATTAATCCAAATAGATACACATAAAGCCCCAGGGAACAATAAACATAAAGAAATTGTCTCATACTTCCATGGTTATGTTGTTGGCAGACTAAAGAATTCTGGCAGTTTCATAGACTATGGGCCAGATTACTTGCTTCAACTACGGAAAAGTTCCTGGCTTCTGGAGAGAGATAGCCACAAAAAGTGACAGTCATCTGCTTCTCAAGATCCCATGAGAAAGGTACTACAGCTCCACAGTTCCCAGATGTCACCTAGACTGAGATTGATTGGTTTTATAGTCGAGACTTTTCATTTTTTTGTTTTTATATTTGTAAACACCTACTCACAAACAGTTGATGACTTCAGAGTTATTCATTGCAGAAGGAATGTGATATCAAAGGCTAATACTTTATTTAGTATGGTACCCTGGAGATGAGAAACATTTTCCTAAAAAATTTGCCTTAGGATATCAGACTGATACAACTAAAGGCAACTAGAGTGAAAAGACTATTTATAGGGACTCCAGCTACTATTGGTCTTTCCTCTCACAATTGTATAGCTTGAATAGAAAACCAACTGAGTCATCCAAATAAAGAGCAATTTATTTTCTAGTCACTAAGTGTTATTTGGTTTTTAACCTATCGTCCCAAATAAAAAGCAAACCTTAACAGACCTGTGTCTACAGAACTCCATAGAAATATAGGTTTGGGTTTTTTTTTTCTTTTCACAATACTAATTAAAAATCTTCAATTCATTAATTGTCAGCAGGAAAATTTTCTAGTTAGATTTGATTCTTGTTTGCCTTGTTTGCCTTGGAAAGAATATAAAACAATAGCTAGGTCCAGACATCAATGCACTGCACACTACTTTAGACAAATCAGCCAACACAAATGCTATATATTAATAGAAAAGGTATTAAAACAAGAAGGAGAACATCCTTCCACCTTCTGCACTAACTTTGGTGCAATTTGGGTTGTTACAATTCTTAAAATTCATACAGCATTCTAGCTTTAAAAAAGAAAAGAAAAGAAAGAAAAATGATTAGGAGAGGCTCTTGCATTAGGATAGATTTAAAAGATTTATATTCCTGTCTCAGGAGTATGAGTAAAATCTACAAAATCATGAAGTATAGATACCTATTCACTAAATCCAGTACAAAAGGATAAATTTAAGGCAAATATGAAGACAAAGACTAATAGATTTATAGGATTCTGGGTTCTTAACTTTTTATGCATGCTAAAAACATTTTTAAAACTACAAAAAGTGATTAGCAAAAAGTAAAAAGCAAATAGTAGAGATTATTAGGAAAAACAGAATATTTGAGAACATATTCCCAAGGATGGGGTGAATATGGCAGAGAAAAGGCCTGAGATCTCTGAAATTCCCCTCTACACAACTTTAAATATTGCCTCAAAATTATTTCTAGAGTAGCAGAATGCATAAGGATAAGGTAAAATAATTTACCAGCCCAAGTCCACTTAGAAGGTTGACAGGAAAGGTCTGTTGCACTGGGGTAAAGCAGAGTACAATCCAGCAGTGGGCCTTGGGAGTTACTGAAATCAATAGCAGAGGCCCACAGATAGTTGTCGGACAACTGGTCAGAGGGAGATTTTAAGAGATCCTTTGTTAACACTAGGTGTAAGATTCTGTTGCATTGCCCATGCTCGTATTTGAGTCACAGTCCTGGACTCATTTTTAACAAAGTTAAAAGTCAAGAAATAAGTTAGATGTGAAACAAACAACAACAACAACAACAAAATCTGACCAAAGAAAGTTACTATGTTAACCAGGAAGATCAAGACAAACTCAGCAGAACCAAGAAAACATTGTATACAGCAACAACGTTATAGCAACTGTGATGGACTAGGCTCTTCAACAAAAAGATGATTCAAAGCAATTCTAATAGACGTGATGGAAAGAGCCATCTGCAGAGAGAGAGAGAGAGAGAGAGAGAGAGAGAGAGAGAGAGAGAGAGAGAGAGAGAGAACTTTAGAGACTGAATGTGGTCAAGATGTAGTATTTTCACTTTCATTGTTGTTTGTCAGCTAGTTTTTTTTTTTCGTGTTTTTTTTTCTTTCACATTTTGATCTGATTTTTCTGGTATAGCATGACAAATATGGAAATATTTAGAAGAACTGCACATATTTACTCTATATTGAATTGCACTACTATCTATGGGAGGGGGTAGGGAAGAGAGAGAGAAAAAAAAATTTGGAACATAAGATTTTGCAAAGACAGATGTTGAAAATTATCTGTGCAGTTTTTTTGTTTTTATATAATAGCTTTTTATTTTTCAAAATACATGCAAAGATAGTTTTCAACATTCACCTTCACAAAATCTTGCATTGCAAATTTTTCTCCCTTCCTCCTCACCTCCCTCTTCTCTAGACAAGTAATCAATATAAACATGTGCAGTTCTTTTAAACATATTTCCACATTTATCATGCTGCACCAGAAAAATCAGATCAGAAAAGTAAAAAAAGAAAAAGAAAAAACAAGCAAGCAAGCAAACAAAAATTCTGTTATGATCGACATTCAGTCACCATAGTCCTCTTTCTGTATGCAGATGGCTCTCTCCATCACAAGTCTGTTGGAAATGGTCTGAATCACTTCATTGTTGAAAAGAGCCAAGTCCATCACAGTTGATCATCACATAAACTTGTTATTATGTACAATATTCACTTCACTTAGCATCAGTTCATGTAAGTCTCTCCAACCCTTTCTGAAATCATCCTGCTGATCATTTCTTATAGAACAATAATATTCCATTATATTCACATACCACAACTTATTCAGCCATTCTCCAACTGAAGGACATCCACTCAGTTTCTAGTTCCTTTTCACTAAAAAGTGCTGTTTTGTGCATATATTTGGAAAAACAAAAAGCTATTAAAAAATAAACACACACACACAAAACATACTCAGTAGATAACAAAGTCAAAACTGCTATATCCAAAATCTCAAAAGAAAATTATGAATAGGTCTCAAACCCAAAAAGAATTCCTAAAAGGGTTCAAAAAGGATTTTTTAAAATCAAATAAGAGAGGTAGAGGAAAAATCTGAAAAAGAAATGACAGTGATGCAAGAATATCATGGGGGGAAATTCAACAGCTTGTCAATGAAAATATTGAAGAAAATAATGCCTTAAAAACCAAAATTAACCAAAGAGTTAAAAAGGGTACAAAAATTCGCTGAATACAGGAACTCCTAAAAAAATGGAATTTGACAAATGGAAAAAGATATAAAAAAATTAGGTAAAGAGAACAACTTTTTAAAAAGTAAAATTAGGCACATGGAAAAAGATATTCAAAAATTCACCAAAAAGAATTCTTTAAAAAGTAGAATTGGCCAAATAGAAAAGGAGGTACAAAAGCTCATGAAGAAAATAATTCCTTAAAAATTAGAATTGGACAAATGGAAGTTAATGATTTTATGAGACAGTAAGAAACAATTAAAAAAGAATTAAAAATATAAGAAAATATGAAATATCTCATTGGAAAAACAGCTGACCTGGAAAATGGATTGATGATTGATAATTAAGAATTACTGGACTACTTGGAAGATGTGATCAAAAAAAGGAACCTAGATATCATCTTTCAAGAAATAAATTCAAGCCATGAGAGCTAGAGTGTAAAATAGAAATGTATATAATCCACCAGTTACCTCCTGAAAGATTTCCCAAAAAGAAATTCCCAGGAATTATTTATAGAGTTCCCAGATCAAAGAGAAAATATTGTAAGTAGCCAGAGGGAGACAATTCAAATATCAAGGAGCCATTGTCAGTTAAGATTTAGCACCTTCTGGATTAAAGAATCAGAGAATATGATATTCTAAAGGGCAAAAGATCTAAGATTAAAACCAAGATGACCTATCCAGCAAAACTGAGCATAATTCTTCAGAGGGAAAATGGATATTCAATGAAATAGAGGATTATTAAGCATTCCTGATGAAAAGACAGAGCTGAATAGAAAATCTGACTTTAAATATAAAGCTCAAGAGAAGCATAAAAAGATAAACAGGAAAGAGAAATCATAAGAAATTCAAAAAGGTTTAATTATTTACATTTCTATATGGGAAAATGATACTTGTAACTCCTAAAAACTTTTTCATTATTAGAACAGTTAGAAGGAATATACATAAACAAAGAATATGCTTGTGAATTGAATATGATGGGATAATATCTAAAAAAAATTAAGGAGTAAGAAATAGGATTGCAGAAGGGGGAGGCAGAGGTAGAATGAGGTAAATTATCTTGCATAAAAAGATATATGATACAGCTTTTTCAATGGAGAAGAAAAGGGAGGTAGAAGGCAACTCTTGAACATTAGCTCTCATTGGAATTGACTAAGAGATAACATATATACTCAGTTGGGTATAGAAATATATCTTGCCCTACAGGGCAATTAACCTGTTCAGGGCAATGTCAGGAAGCATAATGATTCTTTTCTACAATATAATTATTGGCACAATTATCATAAAAATGAATTCTAGGTTGAATGAATCCTAAATGTGATCTGAATGACAGGAATGATCTGAATGAAGTTAAGATAGTAGAGTGTCAGGAAGAAGTATAGCAAACTTCCCCTCACAAAAATTTCCTTCCAAAATCTAGAAAATGCAACAGATTAGGAATTTCCCTCATAAGGAAATCAAAGAAAAATTCATAGTGAATTATTTTTCCAGTCTAAGTCACCATAGTGAGCCATACTGGGGACAGATTCTAGTCTGCAGCATGCAGTCCTCCAGCTTAGGGAGAGGGTGAGCACTAAGGCAAAAAAGAGGTACCAGATCCATACCAAAACACCTTCATTTCCAACAAGGTATAGGAATAGATATCAATTGGCAGCTTTGTCACTCATACCCAGCTGTAGACTACAAACCCACATAAGACTCTTAGAAAGGACTGCCAGGAGTGATAGAGGTGAGAAGCCTGCAACAGAAAAAAGGCTTAGATCCCAGGAACAGAACAAAATCTGTTACAGCTTCTAGCCTAATCTGCAGCTTTCAGATCAGGGAGAATCTCCAGGGCAAGAATCACAAGCCAAGAGAAGTCTGCACTTCTGTCATCCTGAACCAGCAGAACTTCCCAAGCTGGCCTATAGTCATCAACACCCAGGGTATTCTATCATCGCTTTTCCCCAAACCATGATCAGAAACCCAGTGCTTCATATATTGTATTTAAGATATACTTTAACATGTTTAACATACTGCCTGCCACCTAGGGGAGCGGGGTGGAGGGAAGGAAGGGAAAAGTTGGAACAGAAGTGATTATAAATGACAATGTTGAAAATTTACCCATGCATATGTTCTGTCAATAAAAAACTATAATAAAAAATTTTAAAAAGAAAAGAAACCCAGTGCTTGTACCAGAGGGCAGTCAGCAGCTGACTTTGCCCTGGATCAGACCACTTTGGAAGCATTTAAAGCTTGTGGGTCCCCAGGGTGAATTGTCCCTGAGATCCTGGAATTCTGTTCTCTCCCTGGGTCACCAAGTGTCCCATTTGTATCTTCTCAGATTGAAGGAGTCAGAAACCTCAGAAGGTACTAGGAGGAGATTCTATTTGTATTGTGGCTACTAAGAATCCTTAAAGCAATGGTTTCCAATTTAGTAATCTATTTCATTGTTAAATGACTGGGAGTTGGGGGGGAGAGGGTTGCTGCTCATATAAGTAGTAATAGGAGAAGCTCCAAAGTCCCAGCAAACTTTAGAGATGTGTTCAGAGCACATTTAAGTAAGAATATGAAATATAGAGGAAATTGGCTAGAGCAGGGTTCAGAGGAGACAGATCATTGACTTGTCGGAGTTAAGCTGGTGGGGGAAAAGGAAACCTTATTTCTATAAAGCAGCTTTAAAAACTGGCATGTGCTCAAAGATCTAAGATCATAAGGAAATGAGGCTCTAGATATACAAGCACATGTCCTACAAAGGTATGGCCTATAGTACTGGTATTACACTTTGGGTTATTATAACTTGGCCATCATATCATCTGCCATTAAGTGCTTTCAAAGAAGTGAGAAAAAATACTTATTTTGTGATTCAGTCTGCCTTGTTCTTTCTCCAACACTGCCATTTTAGCTGTGTTTATGTTAAAGATTCTAAAACCTTTTTAACTTTACTATTTTTTTTAATCATCCTTGCCTAATTGTTGAGCATCAGGCAATAACTGAATTGCTTTTTGTTTACATTTTTCTTATTATTAGTGATTTAGAACATCTCTCATAGAGAAACCTTTCCTGATCTTCCCAGCTGCTAATCCCTCCACCCAAAAATGCTTCTCTATTTATTTTATATAAACATGCCTATGTTGTCTTCCCCAATGCAATGTAAATTATTTGATGAGACTATTAGTTTTATATCCCCATTGCCAAGTGCTTATTGATTAACTGACTGACTAAAGAGACTGAATCATCAGATAAGTAGAAAAGCAGGAGAGAGTGCTGTCCTAAAAACCCAAGGAAGAAATAAAATTTGGAAAGAAGTTATCAATAGTATAAAATCCTAAAAAAACAAATTAATAACAACAATAACTATTATTTAAGATTTACAAGATATGTTATATGTTATCTCATTTGATCCTTACATAGCCCTGAAAGACAATGCTTTACTATTCCCATTTTGTGAATAGGGAAACTGAGGCTGAAAGATTAAATAATTTGCCCCAGTCCACAAAGCTAAATTTGAACTCATATTGTCTTGACTTGGTGCAAGAAGGATGAGAACTGAGAAAAGGTCATTGACTCTAACAATCAAGAGATCCTGGATTCCTTTCTGGAAAGCAATTTGGAATTATGAAAAAGAAAAAGTACGCAAATTATCTCTTTCACCAAGAAATTTCATACCATGCCTTAAAACCCAAAGAGATCATCAACAAAAAGAAAGTTAGTTTTGTGCAGGTTGTTTCTTTCATTACATTGTGAGTTCCTTGAGGACAGAGTCTCTGTTTTTGCTTTTCTTTGTATCCTCAGTACTTAGCATAGTCCCTGGCACATAATAAACACTTAATAAATGCTATTGCTTGGCTGGATCCATATACACTAAAATATTTATTGCAATACTTTCCATAACAAGGTAGAACTAGAAACAAAGAGGATGCCCAGTGATTCAGGAATGACTAAACAAATTGTGGTACATGAAAGTAATGGAATATTACTGAGCAGTGAGAAATTATTAATGTGATGAATACAGAGAAACATGAAAATCTTCAATTTAGCAAAGTGAAATAAGTAGAGCCAGGAAAATAATATTCACAATGACTATGATTACATAAATAGAAAGAATAAGAACAAAACAATTGAAACTTCATTCTGTACAAGTATAAAGAACAAGCTTGCAGAGAAGAAATGGAAAAACATTTCCTCCTGTGCCTTTACAGAGGTTTTTATGAATATGGAATATTTAATTTTTTTATTAGTTTTACTGATTTTTTTCCTCTTAAAATACTTTGTTTTAAGAGGAGACTAGAGAGGAACAGATGTGAAAACAACCTATCAGTAAAAGTTTATTGCTTTTTAAATTAAAAAAAAATGTATTGGTAACATTGGAGAGCACAGTTTTAGTTGGATGGTGAAGAAACCAAATTATGAGGTTGAGAATTGAGTGGCAGGAAAGAATGAATGAATGAAAAACTATTAAGTGCTTATTATGTACAAAACATTGTTCTGAGGACTGAAATAGAAGACAGTTCTTTCTTTTAAACATCTCACATTCTGATGGGGGAAACAATCCACAGAGAAGGTTTCAGCTGTAAGATAAAAAGGTCCCAATCTTTAAGATTCATCATTTCTACTGATAAAATCATATTAATTTCTAATTTTGAGCCATATGACAGTGCCAAGGACATTGGTGTTAAGAACTTTGATTTCTAGATCTTCCATGGATGCAATTGTGTCATTCATAAAAGCAAGTGACAGGCTGGATTTCATAGGGTTTGTTTCCCCAGGAGATGACTGGGGGTTCTGGACTGGAAACTTTGCTATTCCCAGAGCTCTTGGATTCAGAGTCCTAGACCCTTTCTGAGTTCTGAAGAAAGATGGTGGTCAAGGTAATGGCGGTAGCTTAATTTGTCTGGCACATGCTGCCTCCTTTCCCTCCCTCAGGGAGTCTTCCTGCTTTAGCTAGACTGGCTTGCCTGTCCCAGAGGTGGTAGCCTATGGGAATGACTGATGGGCCAGCCCTTTCTCCACAGGAGCTATTTCCTTGATGATAGCTGTCTGTGGGAGTTGAGCTGGAAGAAAGACTGTTGTCGATGATTCTACAACTCCCTGGCTCTTGGGGTAATTTGCCACTTGGTGACATTTCTTCAGTATCTGGTGGTTGTGGTGGTCTCCTTCATAGCAAATACTCCCCCCCCCCAATGATGACTCTGGGAGCCAGGCTAGCTACAGGATTGGGGATGGAGAGTGGGAGCTGTTATTTCCGAGGCTCTTGGATTAAGGGATCTGGGCTATCTCCAGGTGTTATCTTGGCAAGATCCACTAGAAGTTTGATATTTGAAGTAGTGATGATATGACTTGCCTGGCACATGCTGCCTCCTATCTCTCCTTTAGAGTTCCATGCTGTTTCAGGTGAGGCAGAGTATAGTAGACTTTTTTTTGGTTATAAAAATTTCTATTCTCACCCCCTTCTGAGTTTTGGCCCTCAACCATCAATAAAAATGTATTGCTTTTTAAATGTTTAAAATTAAAAAAAAAACTGTTTCCCCTATGTGTTGTTATAAGTTTGTTTCTACATTAATTTAAAACCATTATGATCATGTGCACAATGATTTCAACATTTATGCAGAAATTATGTCAATATCTGAGGACATTTATCTTTTAAAATAGCACTTGTTATAAACCTGCAGAAAAATAAATATTTTACAACATAACAAGCCATTCATTTTTTCAAAGGGATAATTGACTGAAAACAAATTTTTTTTCTTTCTTTCAACAAGAGAACTTTTCCTGCCATTTTCTACTACGTATTTTTGTAGGCACTTTATTATTTTAAATTTAAATACCAGAGCTTATACCATCTCTGATTAAGTATTGTTTCCAATCTGCCCTAACAGTTCAACATTCAAGCTCAGTCAAGTTCCTAAGGAATGGTCAGACAATGCACACACCCTCACTTGTACCACACTAGTTCCTTTATTTTCCAGGTTTACCCTGTAATCATATTTCATCAGCTGTGTGATCACATGATCAAGATGTTACAAAAATTTCTGATCTTGTCACATAAATATCAGGCTCTTTGAAAACCATGACTGCTCATAGCATGTGCATCAGAACCACTACACCATCTTGAAACCATCATAGAACATTTTGCATTTTGCATTTTGAAAATTTTTCATAAACAAACTTTCTGTTGTCTCTTGTTCCAGCAATATTAAAACTATTTTCCAATTTCAATGTATCCTCTGCTTACAAGACTGTTCTATCTCATAGATTTTCAAAGGAATTAGTTGGCCACATTGGTCATTCATCCATTCATTTAGAGGAGTTTCCATAGTAGTGTAACCCATTTTGGTCCATAGTAGATGAGAACAAAGTCAAATTTATGTGTAAACACTTAAAAATGAAATATAAACAATTGAACATCAAGTCCATTTATCTTTTAATAAAAAGCTTATTATTAATCAGCAGAAAAATATTTTACAACATAACTAGCCATTCATTTTTGTCATTGGCTAATTGGTTAAAAACCACGAAAAAAAATTTCTTTCTCTCATCAAGAGGGTTTTTCCTACCATTTTATACCACATATATGTGTGAGCAAGAATTTTCAATTTATTATTGTTTTCAATTGAAATATGGACATAAACTTGATATAGAATTAAATTTTGTGTTTGATGTTGAATCAAACAATCCAAATCTTAACTCAAATAAAAAAGTCCAATATCAATATTAAGTTTATACATGATTATTATATTGTGCTAAACCTCTTCCAAGGTGTAATTTATTTCATTAAAATATTATTTGTATTCAACAAAATATGTAAAATAAAGAAACTTAAATATGAAATTTACTTAGTCTTGCAGGTAATAGTAAGCATATGAGGTCTTGTTGAATTACTTTTTTTAGTTCTTACAAAATGTCTCACATAATATATTTGTTTTTTTTTTGTTTGTTTGCTTGTTTTTGTTTTGTTTTTTGCTGAGGCAATTGGGGTTAAGTGACTTGCCCAGGGTCACACAGCTAGACAGTGTCTGAGACCAGACTTGAACTCGGGTCCTCCTGACTTCAGGGCTGGTGCTCTATCCACTGCGCCACCTAGCTGCCCCCATAATATATTTGTTATAAAATAATTACAAATATATTATGTGAGACATTTTGTATTTGTATTTGTGTATTCGTAATTATTTTATAACTCATTTTATATTTAGCTTTTGTAATTATAGATAGAACTAAATTTATATTTTATAATTACATAATGTAAATTTTAATTTGGAGCTTTTTTAACCAAAAGTTATCATTGTAGTTATTGTAAGCACTTAATAAATCTAAATACTACTGAAAGCGGTACATTAAATTACATGAGGATTTGCAACCATTTTTTTTGTTTATGTTAAAAAACTGCTAACATAGCAGTTACTGAGATGTCCACAGCAATAACAACTGTGTATGTCCCATTAGGAAAATGTGTTCTCCCTGCAAGATGTTCACTCTCCACCTCCCAAATTACCTGGTGGCTGCCACAAGCAATCCTCAAGAGGCAGGCTCTTGCACTGCAGTAGTGAACAATCAGAACCCTCTTCCTTTGGGGCAGAACAGAATGGGTCTCATAAGATGAATAGACATGGATTGTTTATGATCTATATACCTCAGATCTCATTATGTTATCTTCCCCCACTCCTGGCACCCCAAAACTACTTCACTCTAGAACTTTCTTCTTTCTGTCCAATCAGTCACCATTTTCCCATGAGATTTCATAAGCTCAGTGTCATCCTCAGTTTTCATTATCACTCACATCACATATTTAATAAGTTGTCAATGCCTGTGGTTTCTGTTTTCAGCATCTGTCTCATCTCTACTCACACAGCTTCCACCATATTTCAGATTCTCCTCACTTCTTTTTAAAAAAATTATTTAAGGCATATTGAATTGTGAATCAAAACAAAAGAGAGAAAAAGTGAACACAGCATGTATTGATTTACATTCAATATAGTTCTTTTTCTGCATGTAGATGGCATTTTCTATCCAGTCTATTGGGATTGTCTTGGAGATCTTCACTTCTTATTGAGAAAATTTCAATAATCCTAATTAGTCTTTTTGCCTCAAATCTCTTTCTTCTCCCAATAATTCTCTGAGATATAACTGCTAGACTGATTTTCCTAAAGTGTAGGTCTAAGACCAAATATTACTTCATCTTTGTTTCATCCTTTTAAAATTTTTCTCATGTATGTTTTCGAATATACATCATCATTAGTTCAGAAGTTCTTGTACATGATTTACTAATAAGTAAATAAATACATATCAGGATTGTATGCTCAAAAATTTTTACTGATGTGATATGTGGTCAAAAAATTAGGAAGTCATTACTTTAAGATGTTATTTAGATAAGAGCTGAAATCCCTTCCAACTTTCAAATTCTGTGATTATATAATCCTGTTAAAACAGCTTGAGAAGCTAGAAGGGTCAAATCAAAATAAACAAAAATTTTTATTTTGTTTTTAAGGATAGGAGAGGTAGTTAGAAGGAGCCTCTGGAGAAAAAAAATTGAAGATCAGAAAAAGACAAGGTAGGCAAGTTCTTAAAAGAGATGGAAAGAACAAGAAAAAGAGTTTATAAGTAGAAGGGCTGACCTTGGGAAGAAGGGGCAGCCCTTCTTCCAAAGACTACAGCCAAAGGGGAAAGAATGAAGGATGGTGTTGAGCAACTTTGAGATGGAGATTAGATAGATGGCTTCTGTTTTCTCAATAACATGATTGGAGGTGCTTTCCTAAGAGGGAAACAACACAGAGTAGGAACGTAAGAGTGTAAGAGATTTAGAAAATAAAACAGAGTCTGGCTGGGACAAAAAGAGGATTTTAGAAACTGGAGGATTTCTCAGAGTTTGGATAGTGAGAGGAGGGAGCTGGCGCTGATGCCAGCTGTTCATTGATCCTCAGTTGGTCACCAGCTCTTCCCCATCCCCATTCTGCTCCTCTCCCACCTGCTGGGAAGGCAGGGCCCTAACTGACTCCAGCGTAGGGATGAAGAGAAAAACCTAACACTGGGATTGGCCAAGGCAAAAACATTTGTATGTCAAAGGTTTTGCTCCTAGAATGAAGGAATTAAAGTTATTAGCAAGTCATTTCACAGGTAACTGGGGCTCTTTAGCCTGTACCCCTTTCCCTGAAAGGGACCCCTCCCCCCTCTCTGAGGCCCTGGGTGAGGGGAAAGGAGGAGGTGATTGTTTATTAGCACCTCGGTGTGAATCTCCATTAGCACGTTAGTGCTAATAACATAGCCCAGACAGTTCTCCAGTTCCATAGCCAGCTGTAGTCCAGAGCTGAGAGAGATTAGGCTGGGAAGTAAGCCTTCTCCCACGCCCCCTTCCTGCTAGAGCTCAGTCCTTCCCAGGAAGCATTCCTTGTTTGTATACAGCTGCCATACACCCCATATATTTTGGTCAAATGTCAAAATTGGAGAATGCCATCCAAGTCTGGGTTCCAGCAGGACCCTCTGAGTATAGACCACTAGTTGCCTTTCCTGTTTGAGCACTGTACCACAGCAGGTTTCCACAATGTGACCAAATGTGCTTCCCCATGGGACACCTTCACTCCATCCTCTGGAGAAAAGGGCCTCCCCTGAGAAGGCTCCCTGCATTTCCAAGGGCAACACTCAGTGGGTGATGGGCCCTTCCTGTGGTCACAACAGAATATCTGTCACCAAGCTTACTGCTGTGGCATTGGAACCAGAAGAACGTGAATTTGATCCTTTCTCTCTTCTTCCTCCTCTTAGCCTATTGAATTACTACCTAGCTTTCTAACTCCATCCCACATACTTCCTCTTCCATGAAGCCTTCCTTGAACCTCTCTGGAGAATGCAGCCTTTTTCTCTCAAATCTCTTAGAACAAATTGATCCTTTAAGTATATTAGAGATCCTTCTAGATTGTAGCATTCTATGTATACCAGTGAAGACTTGGGTCTATTTTCATTTGTTCTTGCTACATGATTGGCCATCTCCTTTTCTGATCAAACATGGCCTAGATGATACCTTGTCTACTTCTTGTATGAAAGTCATTATTGGTAGTGCCCCCTAAACACAAACTCAATAAATAGATAGGAATATGTGGAAATAACAAGGACAAGAACTTTAAGAAATAAGCCCACAGAGATGGTTAATTTTCATGCCTGGGATCCAACAGGCTATAAGCAAAGAACCTAGGCATCATTGTGCAATCAACAGCACTTGAAAACCAGATTTGGAATTAGGATTCAACATAGGTACCCAGATAAATCCAAGCTATTTGTCGATTCCATTTTCTGCTGAGTCATTATCTAGTGGAGAATGACTGGCCTTGGAGTCAGCAAGATCTGGATTCAAATTCTACCACTGATATATACTGGCTGTGTGACTCTGGGGCAAGTCATTTAAGCACTTAAAAAACCCTAAACATTTCCCTAAAACTTTAAGTTACAGAAAGTACCAACATACACTGGGAGAGGGAATCTACTCAAGTAGGAATTCCTTTTATCAATAAAATTATAAGTCCAGTCTCATTCACCTACTCTTAGCTAATCAATCAGTAAACAATGATTAAGCAGGTCCCATATGCCAGGCACTATGCTAAGCACCAAAAGAGACAAAAGTTCCTGCCCTCAAGGAGCTTACAATCTAATAAGAGAGACAACATGCAAACAAATATATACAAACATATGAGATAAACAGGAAATAATTAATAGAGGAAAAGCCCTACAATTAAAGGGGGTTGGGAAGGTTTCCTGGTGACAAGTAATAAGAATTGCTGAATGAATGAAAGAGTTTTATTAAAAAATGCATATTAAAGTATTCACCATGTGTTATACTATGCTGAAAGCTGGACATTCAAATGGAAAAAGTGATATAGTTTTTGTTCTAAAGAAACCTCCACTCTAAGTGAAAAAGACAAAGTTGAGCTGAAAGGTGAGTGGAAAGCTAGGAAGTCCCACAGGTGCAGTGGTGGGTGAATGTGAGGGCTCAGGGAGCTTTAGATTACATTGGTAATTCAAATGACCATCCCAGCATCTGAAAGATATAAAAGAAGGATGGATGGTAAGACTTAATGGTTTTCCATCTCACTGAAAGGATCAGCTTTGGTGACTCTTATCATCCAATCTGTGTGATCATTCAAGCAGCTGAGTTATGTTGTGGACAGTCCAGAGTTGGGGTAGTGGGCAAAAGAAAAAGGCCATCTCCCACCCCGAAGTGCTGGCAAATCTTCCTGCTTCCCCTTCCAGAATGGATTCCAGGCAACCTTGACTTGAGGAAGAAGAAAACTTGATGAAAAAGGTAGTTCTTAAATGCCAAAGGTGACCAACTACAGCAATAAAGGTAGTAATCCTCTCCTATTAGTAATTCATGCTCAGACCATGGCTGGAATACTGTATCCAGTTCTGGACAACTCATTTTAAGAAGGATATGAAAAGGTCCAATGAAAAGTAACCAGCATGGGGGTAGCTAGGTGGCGCAGTGGATAGAGCATCATCTCTGAAGTCAGAAGGACCTGAGTTCAAATTTGACCTCAGACACTTAATACTTCCTGGCTATGTTTCTCTGGGCAAGTCACTTAACCTCAATTGCCTCAGGGGAAAAAAAAAAAAAGAAACCAGGATGCTGAAGGAATAATAGACCATCAATAGACCAAGGGCCAGCTGAAGAAAGCCTTAGAAAAAGATTTGGGAGAATGATAGCTTTCTTCAAATTTTCAAAAGTTTGTCATGTAAAAGAAGGATTAGATTTGTTTAGCTTGGTCAGATCCAATATTAAAGGCCAGAATCAGGGGGAAATGATTGAAAATTATTCCAAAAAAGTCCAATTTGAGCTGGATTTATATATTTTCCAAATATATAAATCTCTTGCAAAGTGAAATTATTGAATCCAAAAACCTAATAATTCATAATATAGTCAAATGTGTGTTTCTCTAATAAAGGAGTTCTTCAAGTAGAATGAGAAATGTTGTACAGGAGATTTTTGTTGAAGTCCACATTGGACTTGATGACCTCTGAAGTCTCTTCTCACCTTAAAAAGCTATGATGCTATGATTTGACTATTCAATTAATTAATCCAGAGAGGTTTTGATTCAGATAATATCATCGTTGGAGTTTAAATGGAAACACATGGATATGGGAGGAAAAACAATAACATTTTTAAAAATCTGTTCTTAATTGTCAAAATTGATTGGGGCTTTTCTGGAAATAGGACTTATCTCCAAAATGAAGAATCTTGTACAATCTTCTAATTTTCCTATTTGAGAGAAGATCTATAGATAGTCGTCTTTTTTCTGCTTAGGAAGCAGTATGACCCACTGGAGGAAAGTATTGAATTTGGAGTTTAATATTGTATCTGTTATTTATTTACTAGTAATGTGACTTAGGACTATTCTACATTTCTGGGTCATAGATTTTTTTTACCTGTAAAGTGAAGAAGCTGAAATATATGACTACTAAGGTCATTTTCAAAACCATATCTATGAATTTATAAACCTTACTCTTCATTGGTATACAGCTGCATCTAGGGCTTCCACTTTCCTCAGCTGAAGCACTCTCCTCAAATGAAGCACTCTCCTCAAATGATCATGATTTTGGCCAATATTCAAAACAGACAAACAGACCTTTCCTTGTTTTTGAATAGAATAGCTAAAAATCACTTTAATAGAAAGTGCTCTTGCCTGAGAATCAGGAGACCTAGATTCTGGTCCTGGGTCTGCCACTGACTGTTTAGCTTGTAAAAAACCTTTGAGCTTCATTTTTCTTAACTATAAAATTAGGAGTTGAACTACTTGGTAGTTCTATTTTGTCTTTTCAATTTTCCTTCTTAGAGAAAAGCACCTTATAAATCCAAGAAATTATAGATATACTACTAACAATTTTCACTCTCTTATGGGCTGGAGTACAAACTGGTGTTTTAATAATAGGCAGAAATCCCTTTCTTCTAATCAATTATTCTGTACTAGTATTGAAGAGTTCAGTTTAATCCTATTGGCACTGATTAAATGTCAGATACCATACTAGAAAGGTGTTTTGGGAGGACACTGAAAAACATAGAACAGTTGATGCTCCTAACAGGTTACAGTCTAGTTGAAGAGACAAAATATATAGACATGATATAGTTTTCTAAAATACATGGCAATAATTTATTTGCCAAATGAAATGATAAAGTGCTATAGCAGATTCAGTTCAATTCTACATTAAGAATTTTCTAGCAAAATATACAAAGATAGATATACTACAAACTCTGCTATTAAAGTACTTACAATAGAATCACTTTTAGATCCAAATTCCAACTTATTTCTGCTACTTTCTCTGTCTTGGTTGGTTTCCTCATGAGTAACCTGAGAAGGCTGAACTAGATGAAGGATTCTTAACCTAAGACCTTGAAGGTATTTTTAAATATTATGATGACTTCCCCAATTGATAAATGGTCAAAGGGTATGAACAGGTAATTTTCAGATGAAGAAATAAGCTACCTATAGTCATATAAAAAAATGTTCCAAATCACTATTGATTAGAGAAATTAGGTGTGAGCAGTACCTCACACCTTTCAGATTAGCTAATAGGACAAAAGGAAAATGATAAACGTAGGAAAAGACATGGAAAATTGGAACATTAATGCATTGTGTAGAATGGAAGTGGTCCAACATTTTGGAGAACAATCTGGAGAGCAATTTGGAGAGCATATCTTTTGATCAAGTAATACTACTACTAGTTCTGTATCTTAAAGAGATCATAAAAAAAGGAAAAGGACCCACATATACAAAAATATTGATAGCAGCTTTTTTGTGGTGGCAAAAACTTTAGAATTTGAGAGGATGCCCATTAATTGGGGAATGACTGAACAAGTTCTGGTATATGAATGTAATAGAGCACTATTATTCTATAAGAAATGATGAGCTGGTAGATTTCAGGGGGAAAAAATTGTAAAGATTTACATAAATTGATGCTGAGTAAAGTGAACAAAGCCAAGAGAACATTGTACACAATAATAGCAACATTGTACAGTCATCAACTTTGATCGATTTAGCTCTTCCCAATAATGCAGAAATCCAAGACAATTCCAAAATGTGCTTTCCACATCCAGCAAAAGAACCACGGAATCTGAATGTAGATGGAAACATACTATTTTCACCTTTTTTGTTTTTTAAGGTCTTTCCCTTTTGTTCTATTTCTTCTTTCACAACATAACTAATATGGAAATATATTTCCGTGATTGAACATGTATAACCTGTATCAGATTACTTGCTGAGAGGAAGAAGAAAAGGGAGGGAAGGAGAAAAATTTGGAACTCAAAATCTTATAAAAATGAGTGTTGGAAAATATATTTACATATAATTGAAAAAATTAAATACTATTTACTCCCCCAAAATGATTATCTCAAAGTGATTGATTTCCTACATAATCCTAAGTATTTTATTTCATGCATTTAAAAACATCATTCTGATAAGAGATCCATAGACTTCACCAGACCTGCCACTAGACTTCACTGTCTATAATACACAAAAACATTAAAAACATCTAGCCAGTAGATGCTTTCTAGTTTTCTTCCAGTTGTAAATTTGTAAAAATGTAAGTGGGTCAAACCCAAGCTTATAAGTACAGGCTGAATGTGCACTGAAGTATAACCCTAAAATATGGAACTAATGAAAGAAGCCCACATTAATTCCTGTTCTGCCTTCAGCTCTTAGAAAGACAAGACATTACTTTACCAACCCCCTGAGAATAGTTTATAACTTTTCCCCACCAGACTGCACTGTTTTCCAGCTTGGGGGGAAGGGGAAGGGAGGGGTGATGGGAAGGCGAAGGATTCTCTCCATAATTATGTGCAAACAGATCCAATCTCAGACTCTAAAAGGACCCAGAAAAAATAGAAAGCTTTGTTGACCTGGTTCCTAATAAGTGACACTAAGATACAAAATAATCACTTAGAACTATTAAAATGATGAAATATCTGCTACCTCCTCCTCTCCATCCTGCTCTCAATCCTGCAGGAAATTTCCTGCTCTCTATATCTGCTCTGTATGAGAAACTTTTTTGTAGCCATGTGATTTATTAAACATAATAACTAAGTTAAATCGAAAATTGGCAAGGGCTCCATCCTAATCACCTTCAAACTTCTTCCTGCTTACCCCTTTATGTCTGGGGAACAATCATTTACTACTAGCTGCTGAAGGTTATTAAAAAAAATATTAAGAAGCTGTCTAGACACTAAACACAGGAGGGAAAGTAGAGGATGAATATATACAAACATATACACAGACGTGTATGTATAGAGAGAAGAGGGTATGTGAAGGAAGTAGAAGGGAGCACCAAGTCTTAGAATGACCTTTTCACCAGCCACATTTTTGAACTTCACCTGATTCAGACTCTGCTTTTTAAATTCTTTTTCCCAGCTGAATGCTTCAAGTCAAATCCAGTTTTACATAACACCTATATGTGTGTGTACCTAGATAGATATAAATATATATACACATTTCTTCTTGCTGTTCAGTTGCTTCAGTGATATCCAGTGATATCTCTTTCTGACCCCATTTGGGGTTTTCATGGCAAAGATACCAGTAGTGGTTTGCCATTTCCTTCTCTGGCTCATTTGACAGATAAAGAACTAAGGCAAGTGACTTGTCCAGGATCTCACAAAGAGTATCTGAGGCCAGATTTGAAATCAGGAAGATGATCCCTCCTGATTCCAGACCTGGTATTCTCTCTATTTTGTCACCTAATTGTTCCCCCACATATAAGTATGTATTTATGTAAAATGTGTGTATATATATGTATATAATAGTATATTTAGTTATTACATATTATCTCTCCTACTTCCCTTGAGGGCAGAGAGTATTTGTCTCTGTATTTCCAGTGCCTAGTTCAGTTCCTGGCACACTTAATAAATGTGTGTTGATTGATTGGTTGTTTTATCAAATCAGCATCCATATTAGGAAGAGAAAAGAGAAAAAAGTCAGTCACAAGATTTGCATGTTCAAATGAAGCTTATAAGGGATATTTTTACAACCATCTGGAAACAGAAGGGGTATATATCAAACTCCAAATCTATATCTAAATTGCAGTCTAGATGTAACTTCCTTATTCTCCCTTTTCATATAGTGTCACCTTTAGCGAGCATTAGAGATGCTCCTCTGATCTTGGGAGACTTTCAAGTGGTAACTAATGGAGAAACAAAGTGTTAGCCATTACCTCTGTTTTCATTTCTGTTCTTTGGAATTTCTAAGCTTTTTAATTAGTAGTTAGGACAAAGGAGGGAGGTAAGGAAATTGAGAGAGAGTATGACATCACCCCTTGATTAATTTTGGACTTGTTCTCATAGAGACAGGAGTCTGCTCCTTAGTGAATTAACAAATTCTAAAGTGTGCTATAGGTGTAGTGAGAATGTTAACATTCTAAGTTTCTTATTCAGTACTTCACACATTAGAATGTCTTGCAACTGCTCTTAGAATAGTTAAGAGTGGGCCCTAACACCAGGCAGAACTGGGAGAAGTATGACAAATAGCAGAGTCTCATTTGGCCGATTTGTTAAATGTAGGAAGGGGGGATACCATGTAATAAGTCTGGAAGGGTAACAGAGAGTCAGACTGGAAAGGTCTTCAAATATGAAAAAGATCAATTTGCATTTGATCCTTAGAGGCCATTGCAACTTTGAGCAAAGAGAGTAACAAGATGACACGTAGTTAAAGAATATCATTTTGGCAGATGGATTGGAAAGGGTAAAGATCTAAAGAGACTATTACAAGAGTCCAGGTGAGACATGATAAGAGGCCCTGAAATAGGGTGAGATTGGAGCGAGCAGGACAGATACCAGAGATGTTGAGGAGATAGACTCAACAGGATGTGCTGACTGATTGGCTATGAGGTATTCAAGGAGGAGTGAGAAAACTATGACTGCTGACTCCCAGATTGTGAACCAAAGCAACTACAAGGATAATGGTATCTTCAACAAAACAGGAAGGGAGGCAGGGAGGGAGGGAAGGAGAGAAGGAGGGAGGGAGGGAGAGACAGAATGATAGAGAAAAGGAGATTAGAGAGAGAGAGAGAGAGAGAGAGAGAGAGAGAGAGAGAGAGAGAGAGAGATCGGAAGGAATGATGAAACAAAAATAGGAGAAGCTGAGAGAGGAGGCAAAATGAGACTCAATGAAAGAGAATAATAACTTTAAGTGAGGCATGGGGGATGGGGAATATAGAATCTATAGACCCTGATCTTGAACAGAAGAAGCATTAGTGCAACCCCTAAAAAAGGAAATAAGTGACAATAAAGAGAATAATATATTAAAGCTGATCTAAGCTGTCTTAAAATAGTTGTTTGATCCTTGGAAAAGTCACCCAGATCCATGTAGAAATGTCAGTCCTATCCCTCTTTGGTGACAGCTTAGTTTTCAAGATTATGGACTTATATTTATGACGAGCCTTTGACCTTCGTAAACTTCATTCAGCAACTAAATACAATAAACATTAAGACCTAACATCTTCAAGAACTAGTGATTCAAAGAAAAAAAATCAAATTATCCTTGCCCTCAGGAAAGTGAGAAGAGGAATGAGAATTTACATAACATCTACTTTATGTCAATGCTTATGTAGTAAGCACTTTTTTTGATGAATATTATCTCATGTTCCTCATATCAGTCCTATGAGTTAAGTGTTTTTAGTATCCCCATTTCACAATCAAAGAAACTGAGGGAAACAGGTACAGTGACTTGCTATTAAGGGTCTGAGGCTGGATTTGAATTCAAGTATTCTTGACTCAGCATTTTAGTTACTATACCATCAGTTTCCTCAGAAAGCTGTCCTGGGAATCCCATTCCCATATTCTATGCTAGACCTGCACATCCCCTCCATCTAATTAGGTCTAGAACATTCTATGAATATCAAGCCCAGGACTTCTCCCTGTTTGCTTGAAAGCCCTTAGTTTGGTTCTGTATAAAAAAGTATTTCTGGGACCCATTTTCTGACAAGTCCCTTTGGTTTTCTCCAAATACACATCATTTCCTTTAAAAGATATTCATTTTATTTTATTTCATTTTATTCATTTAATAACCATATATCCCAGATAGAAAGGTACATATACTTTTTAGTCAAGAAAAAATTACAATATTAAATACTGTGTAATTTTTAAAAATTTTTTCAGTAGTCTGTAAACTCCAGGAAGGTAGGGACAATTACTGATTTTTCTTAATTGAATTGAATCCCCAACTCTTTGTGCAAAGCCCCTTCAATTGGCTAGGGTGAAAATTTTCCTTCAAACTTTGACTAAGAATGGTAAATGAATGGAGAGGGTTACACCCCCACAAATGTTTTCCCTCTCTAATATGGGGGTGCAAAAGAGGAAAAGTTCTTAGAAAAGAGCTCATTGTTGTCCACACATACACAGTAGAAGACTCAGAAAGACTGCAAAAAAAGGATTTTTAAAAATTTATTCCTTTACCTGAGGCAAAAGGAATTTTTGATTTACAACATTCAAAAGCAGTTGATTTATTATTCACAAATAAATAAATACAGAGGAGACATCTCCTCCCTCCTTCCTACTCCTTCTCGTAAGGCCCACATTGCCAGCACCTAACCCTTTCTCCTGGGGGAATGCTTATAGTCTTTTTCCCAGGCTCTGTTTCATGATTGCACCTGGGTAGGTAGCACCTGGCTTCCCAAAGGTTGGGGACCTGGAGCCAAAGTCCTTAGCTGCACACTGAAACCCAGCAATAAGTGAGCTCAGCTCAAATTAAAGGCAGCCTAGTGTCTTTAACTAGGATCTTGCTCCGGCTTTCTCGCTCCATCCCCAGCCCTGATCTCAGTTCTCTGAAGTCCAGCCTCTCGGTTCTGGATCTCTGAAGAAGGCTGCGTTGCGTCGGAGGAGGTGGGTCAACAGCTTTCACCCAGCTGTGGAAGACAGCGAAGAGCTCAGCAGCAGCATCTGTGGGACTGCACTTGCCACTCGATCTCTGCTCTTTAGACCCTGATCACTCCTGCGGTAGGAGAGGCACCCAGGTCTCCAGCAAGGATAGCACATCTCCGGGAAAGATCTGTAGGAACAAGAGATGGGAGTATCTTGGTTAGAAACCTAGTATTCTCTGACGCCGCCTCCCCAGGGACACCGGGCCTCCCTTTGCAGGAAGGTGCAGGAGAGAGGGATTTCATCAGGGAGTCCCATTAATGGCACACCACACTGAGGACACCTCTGACCACTGAATCCTTTTTTCTGGTGCCCTTCTCCCTTGTCCTCAGTCCACTTTTGGGGAGGTCAGAATACACGCACTAAAATACACGGTCTAAGGGAGACCGGCTGAGATGAGATAGAAGAGCCCAGTTTACTCAGGTGAATGAGATGGAGAAGGATTCAAGAGACCTGTCCAAGGTCTGACACAGGACAGCAGCCCTCTCCTACGCTCTCTTCCCCTCCCCCAGCTCCTGCAGGCTCAGTTTGCATTCTGGCCTAGTTAAGTGGTCCGATCCCTGAGTCAGACCGATCCCCAACCCTCAGAAAGGATTGTGGGAGTGTTAGCAGAGGAGCTTCGAAGCGAAGAACCAACACACGGCTTATTCTGCCCCGAGCTGAAGGAAGGGAGGGAACTAGCTAGAAGGTGGAAGGGCCCGGGGAGTGGGGAAAAGGCGGGAAAGAGATACGCACCGCGGAGGAGTCCAGATCGGCCACCTGCTCTTCTAGGAGCAGAGAATCGGCGTTAAGGATCTGCCCCCCACATCGTTCGAGCTGGGGGGGAACCGCCGAGCAGGAAGAAGGGGACTCCCAGCCGTCCGGGAGCTGGGGAGAGCGGGCCTCAGGGACCGGGGAGGCCGGGCTGAGGCCATGGCTCCAACCGGCACAGCAGCCCAGTCCGTCGGGGCAGAGCGGGCAGCCCCGGGGTGCCGCCTCGCTCTTCCGGCGCTTGAGGTTCTCCTCGCTGAGTCCCAGCAGGGCCGACAGGTGGCCGATGTAGCGGATAGCCAGGCGAAGGGTCTCGATCTTGGTCAGGCTCTGGCCCGCGGGCGCCACTGACGGGGGCAGGTAGCGCCGCAGGTCGTGCAGCGCGCGAGACAGGTTGCGCATCCGCAACTTCTCCCGCTCGCTGGCGCTCTGCCGCTGCCCGCTGCCCAGGCGGCCCCTGCCGGCGCGGCGGCCGGCGGTGGCGCCGACAGCGGTCCTGCTGCTGGACGGCTTGGGCGTGTGGCCGGAGGGGAGGAAGCGGGCTTGCGGTCCCGGGGGGGAGAGGCCCCAGGAGTCCGAGGAAGAGGCTGGAGAGCAGCTGCAGTCTCCTTCCGACGGCAGCGGCTGCAACGGGGGCGCAGCCCCCCAACCCCAGCCTTGCGGAAGGAGCCAGGAGTCTGAGCCGAGGATCGGAGCGGGAGAGTGAGCCATGGCAGAGACCAGGGGCGTCTGAGGAGCCAGTGGGGCTCGCAGCCCACTTTATCCGGAGCTAGGAGGTGTGAAATAGCACCTTCCAGGCCCCATCAGCACATCAAAGCCGAGCTAGGCTGGGGCCTGAGGGACTAGCCCTTTGAACCTGGGGTGTCGAATTTAACCCGCGTTGGTCAGCGTGGGGCGCGGCTGGATGGCCATCTGCGGGTCTGAGCGAGGCCACCTCTCTTCGGCCACCAGCCCGAGGTCCCCCCATGTTCCTTGAGTATGTGTGCATGGGGACAGCAGGGGGTTCCCAGCAGTGAGAAGGGGCGCTGGGGACCTGGCACTAGGGTGAGCACAGAGCTCTGGACGCAGGTGTAAAGACCGTAGGAGAGAGACTGGGGGAGGGGGCCGGCGCCTGCCCCGCTTGTCTCCACCGGATCTACCCCGACCGCGGACGGCTGGGACTGAGGGACCCAGGCTCGGGTGTAGGTGGAGGGAAGGGGGAAGGGAGAGGAGGAGGGAGCGGAAGAGGGAAGAGGAGCACCTTCCCGAGCTGCTGGGCTGGCTCAGTGCAAGCATCTTCAATCTCTACTGGGCTGGCAAGGGCTTCTGGAATGAGTGGGCTTGGCTTTTGTGTATAGGTATCTGAGTTATTCTGACTTTCGAGGACCCTAAGAAGCATCCCAGGGAGGTGGAAGGAGCCTAGCTTCAAATTCAGGTTCTGTTACCTGGGTGGCCTTGGGCTAATTGTTGCACCTAGCTGGGCCTCAGCTTTTTATCTGTATGTAGGATACTTTGGGCTTGCCCAGGAGATTGCGATATAAAGGGCAGTTATGTGTAAAAGAAGGCTGATGGCCAGTGTCCCTTGCAGGTCTAAGTCTGTGATCTTAGGATCTTAAATATGACATGATAAACATAGATTCTGTGATCTAGCTGTGTGACCCTGGTCAACTCACTTAACTTTTATCTGTCCCATTTACTCATCTGTAAAAGAGGGATAATAATAACACCTACTCTCCAGGGCTGGAGATAATAATAACACCTACCTCCCAGGGCTGTCAAATGATCAAATGTTTGTTAAAAGTATAGTGCCTGGATCACAAGGACATAGATTTGGAGCGAAAGGAACCTGAGAGGTTGAATTCAGTTTCCGTAGAATGCAATTAGAAAAAATTAGTTAGATACGTGATTATATGGCAATAATAGTTAAATTATAATCATCCTCCGTGCCTCAGCATGGATTAGGAATGGAAGTCACCCTAGGTTCTTGAAGGCTGCTTTGCTGATCTCACTGAGGTGGAAAACGATTCCTGTACAGGCTAGCCTGCAGGATGGAGGAGCCTGGGATTGGAGGAATAGACTATTGGATCCATTGTCCTCTGCGACAAATTTGAAAAGCAGATTGGTAGGTTTACTGAGATGGAGGATGCTATTCTCCTTCATAGTCATTAGCTGCAGGTCCAGAGTCAAGAAAATCTCATAATGGAACTGAGCTCAGGAAGTTAGAAGTTAGAAGAGCTCAGGAAGTTCAGAGGTACTTCCTCTGGATCCAAGTGTATTTCCTTTATTAGCACTTCAAAGTACTTTACCATAAATTTGTCAATTTTCTTTTTCCTCCTAAATAATTCTAGACAGCCATTCTTCTCCTTCAGTCTCACTCAGTCTTGTTACTCTAAAGCTTCTTCATTTCTGAGAGAGAGAGAATAAATGGAACAGAAGTTCTTAACCTTTTGTGTGTGTCATAGACCTCTGTCAACCTGGTGAATGAAACTTATGGTTCCCTTCTCAGAATACTGGTTTTAAGTAATTTAAGGAAATGTCAAATTTCAGTTAGAGATTAATGAAAATAAAGATGTGATTTTTTTTTCCATCCAAGTTCACAAGCTCCCTGAAATCTATAGACCATAGATCTTCTGGGGATCTGAAGACTCCAAGTTAAGAACCCCTGAAATAGAAACATGGACTTGGATCTTCTGGGAATTTGGCCATTGGGAGAGACCTTCACTATATCAGGATTAGAGAATTATGCTATCTCACTTAGAAGACCCTCTTCTTCATTGGAAACAAACCATTTACAGTACATCCCTACGTAAGGTTTTTAAATTCTACCACCCCAACCCCATTTTAAATCGTGCTCTTTATGTGCTTCCAAATCACAGAATGCTCTGAAGTTTCATTGAGTAGAATACATGAAGCTTTCTTTACTTGTCACAAAATAAATACTTACTTTTGATGGAGATCAGAATTTTCTTACACTAAAACTAAGTGATAATGTTATGGAATATTATTGTTCTGTAAGAAATGATCAGCAGGATGAATACAAAGAGGACTGGCGAGACTTACATGATCTGATGCTAAGTGAAATGAGCAGAACCAGGAGATCATTATACACTTCGACAACGATATTGTATGAGGACATATTTTGATGGAAGTGGATTTCTTTGACAAAGAGACCTGAGTTTCAATTGATAAATGACGGACAAAAGCAGCTATACCCAAAGAAAGAACACTGGGAAACGAATGTGAACTATCTGCATTTTTGTTTTTCTTCCCGGGTTATTTATACCTTCTGAATCCAATTCTCCCTCTGCAACAAGAGAACTGTTCAGTTCTGCAAACATATATTGTATCTAGGATATACTGCAACATATCCAACATATAAAGGACTGCTTGTCATCTAGGGGAGGGGGCGGAGGGAAGGAGGGAGGGAAAAAAAAATCGGAACAGAAACGAGTGTCAATATAAAGTAATTATTAAATAAAAATTAAATTAAAAAAAAAGAAAGTTAATAAAAATCAAAAAAAAAAAAAAACCCAAAAAACTAAGTGATAGACAGCTGATCTCATTATATCTTCTATAAGTTTCACTCTAGCTAGGTAGCTACTTATTTTGCTTACTGTTGGCTAAACTCAATTATAGTTCCAATTTCTCTGCAGTGTATTCATTGAGAAATCCACTCTCTAACTAAATATAAAACTCTATAAGAAAACATCCTAGTTTATAAACTCCTTGAGAGAAGGGATATTTATAAATTTTTGTATCTCCCCTAGTGGCTAGGACAATGTATTGCATACAGTAGGTGATAAGTGGGGAATTTTGTTTTGTTTTTAATAATATAACAATAATAAAATATACAATAATAATAACATCAATTGACTGTCATTCTCTAATGTTTCATGTGCATGTATATTTTTCCTTTAATTGTGGGATATTTAAAAGCAAGGATGATAATATGTACTTTTCTCCATCAATAAAACAAGGAGATTGAACCAGGTTATTCCTATTGTCTCATAACTCAGATTCTCTGACTTTGAATAAGGGATCTTCACTACTAAGCACATACTAAGCAGTGTGAACAAGCTGGCTAATTGATCTCCTTCTGTGTTATGGGACAGTAGTTATCTAGCTTTTCCCTGTTTTCTTTCCTAGGTTGTCACTGTCTTTGATGACTTTGTCTCCTCATTCTACATTTTCTTTTCTGCTCACAGAATCTCTGAAATGGAAAGGTCTTCAGGGATGATTGTGTCTTCAGAGATTCTTCTAACTAATCCCCCAAAAAAGATCATCTGCTGTCAGTAGCAATCCTTCAGTGACTCATAATCCTAAGGGATTCTACTCCACATTTTAATATCTCTATTTGGAAGGATTTTCCTAAATCTACCTTCTTACAACATCCATCATTGCTTCTAATTATGCCCTCTGATTCAAATAAAATAGATCTAATCTTTATTCTTTCTGATGGTCCAGGTTGAAGATAACTATTGGGCAACTAACTAATCCCTCTTTTCTCCAGCGTAAACATCCTCATAATAATTGATTATCTTTTCCATAGTCTTTTATCTCTTCCATAATCTTCTCCATTAGTCTTTTCCATAATATTCACCTCAAATCTCTCCTCCTTTTCTGAACTATCCTCCCATTTTTTGAATATTTTATTATTTACCCCAACTACAAGTAAAAACAAGTTTTTTTTTTTTTAATTTTGAGATCCTTCCCTTCTCCTCTCTCTGAGACAGCATTTTGATATGTTATACATATGTAATCACGCAAAACATATTGGCATATTAGTCATGTTGCGTTGATGAGATAGAAATGGTTTATGTTCAAAGAAGGGCAACTGGTGTAATAATGAGCCTTTGTTAAATGAAGAGTTGGTTGAAGGAACTTCAAATGTTTAGCCTAGGGAAGAATAGACTGAGGGCAAACATGATAACTGTCTACAAGTAATTTAAGAGATGATTTGTACAAGGATTAGACTTGTTATATTTGGGCTTTAAGGAATTCCTAGTTATTCCTAGGAACAATGAGTAGAAATTATGGGGAGGCAGATTTAACTTTGTAGATTGAAAAGAAAAATTTCTATCCAGTAGAATGGGCCAAAAGGAGAATGGAGCTGCTTTGGGAGTAAGGTCTTTCTGAAATAACTAGATGACTACTAGGTAATTTTGTAGAGAAGATTCTCAGTCAAGTTTCACTAAACTTCTGAGGTACCATCCAGCTCTAAAATCCTGAGATTCTTCCCTTTTTTGTTAGTCTTTGTCCCTTCCCAACTACTCATAAAGTAACTTTGCCTCCCCCACATACACACCAGTTACAGATAATTCTTCACCCCCAACAGTTCTCAGAAAGTACAAACTCTTTTCTTCTCTAAGGTGCTGGTTAGAGGAAAGGGGATGAAGCATCTACTCGTTTGGAATCATTAATTTGTCAGAGATGGCTCACAGAAAGCTGCATGATCATGATCATCCATACAGTCTTGGTTTCCAGAAACATCACCCAGACTCTTGGTGAATCCCGGGCTTTGTTAAAGGTCACTGCTATATCTTAGTTACAAAAACTATTTGCTGAAACGATCTCCTGGAACAGAGGTAAATGTATTTGGCCTTTTAGATCAAGTTGAGACGAACCTGAATTTCAGATAGAGACAAATATCTCCAAAGCTTGAAGTTAAATAAGTGATATAATTAGGCAGAAGTAAATGGGATGGCTATCCCAAGATACAGAATTGAGATGACATTGAAAAGACCAAAGATGCTTCTCAAGTATAAAGGATGTTAAAAGCAAAGCATTTGGAACCTCTTTTTCTCTAAATCTGAATGTGCAAAAATTTATACTCTAATTCATAGGGTCAAATAAATTGATAAAAATAAGTTTTAAGAATAATTTCTATGTCAGAAAGGATACAGAAAAGGTTCGAGAAAGAGGAGAGCTTGAAGCCGTCACAAGAGACTAAACTAAACAGGAATTCTTCCATATGGGTACTATGCTTTGGGGATCAAGGAGGAGTGGAATCCACCAATAAGTGGGACATACATCTAGTTTTAAAATTTCCCCCCAAAAAAAATAAAATAAAATTTCCCCTCCTCAGGTGAAGGCAACCTCAGAACCAACAGAGCCTTGAAGCACTACTCTAAGACTTTCCAAGTTGCTGTTTCCTAAGAATATGACTAATGTGGAAATATGTTTAATATGATTTGTATGTTATGTTGCACATAATATGTATCAGATTGTTTGCTTTTTTAGGGAGCAGGGAAGAAGGAAGGGAGAAAAAATTTGGAACTGGAAATCTTAAAAAGTGAATGTTGAAACTACTACAAATAATAATAATTTAAGATTTCCAGAAAATCTCTGGGCATTTCTGTGGCTTTTGGATGTTTTTCTCCTAATCAAAGCCAAGCTTTCAACTTCCTCTCTGGGGCATCTACTCAAGTCATGCTGATACCAATTTATTTGTGTGTTATTTGTTTGTTTCAATTAGCAAGCTTTTAAAAATTAATCTGTCCCTCCCACTGCCCCACTTCCCACTGAGCAAATAAAAAATACAAACCTGAAAAACAAAACCTTTGATAAAGGGAGACCTGCAAAACAAATTCCCACATTAGCCATGTCTAAAAATGCATATCTCTTTACACATTTTAAGTTCTTCACCTCTCTGTCAGGAGATGACTGTCATGTTTCATCTTCTTCCTTTTGATCATTTATCATTGTATTGATCAGAGTTCTAAAGACTTTCAAAGTTGTTTTTCTCTATGAATGTTCTCTTAATTTTGATCCCTTCACTCCATCAGTTCATATAGAGCCTCCTAGTTTCCTCTGAAACTGTCCATTTCATCATTTCCTATGGCACAATAAAATTATATTACCTTCACATCTATTCCCCAAAAGGACGGCACCCCTTTAGTTTCCAATTTTTAGCTGCCATGAAAAGAGCCTAAAGGCCAATTTAAAGTCAATGAGACCAAAGGGACAGACATTTTTAAAATTTCCCCTGCTTGATCAAAGGGACACCCAGAACAAGTCTATTGCTATTAGTCAGGTTCCCTACTGAAGTAATCAAGTAAGCATTCGTGGTGATGAATCCTTTTTGACATAACAAGTTCAGATATTTGACTTCTTAGAAATTAGGCTGTTACAATTTCTTATATGTGGTCCTTCACCCCCGACTGGATAAAGTCCAGCATCCTAAACCCTGGCATTGGTGGCCTGTCATTCACCATGTGACTCCAATCTCACTTTCTCCTAATCTCCTATATTTCCCCTCCAAACTCTCCATGCCCTAGCCAATCTAGACCACTTCCTTGAGGTTCTAAAAACAATTTCTTCATTCAACAAATATTTATTAGTTGTCTACTAATACGATAAGTATTGGAGATACAAAGATAAAAAATTCATGAAAAGACTATATATTCTACAGGGCAGGGATGAGAGGATTATAACATTTAAACCAAAAAAAAAAAAAAAAAAAAAATGAAGGAAGCGAATGTAATCAAATGGAGGGGCCAAAAAAAAGACTTCCCATAGGTTGGTGGTACTTGAAATGGCCCAGAAAAAAACTAAAGGCTTCTAAGAGGTGGAAATGAAGAGAGAAGGAGTCAGTACAGCTGGAGCTTGAAGCATATCCTGTGTGAAGACTTGGGACACTGAATGGAAAATTGCATTTGAATAACAGCAAGTTATTCCCACTTTGATAGGAATTAGGAATGTGCAGTGTGTGAAGGGAAATAATTTGAAATAAATCTGGAAAGGTTGCTAGGAGGAATTTGCATCAAATTGTAGAGTCAACAAGGAACTACTGACAAATTTGGGAGTGGGGTGTGTCTGTGCATGTTATGGGGGAGGATTAATCCTGATTCTGAGGTATATATGTGGGGGAAGGGGAAGCAAATCTGAAATGTATGCTTCCTTGTGTCTCTTCTTTTTCTCATTCTCTATGTCTAGAATTTCCTTTTCCTTCATCCCCCTTTCTGCCACCTTTTGAAATTATGCCCATCATAATGCCCCAACTCCAATGCCATTTTCTATATTTTGTACATAAATATGGATTGATTGCATATAGTAAATGCTTAATAAATGCTAGTCGAAAAAAATGATTAGCTCCATCAAAAAAGTTATTAATTTCTGTAAAGTATATTGATTTTTCCTGTCCGATTCAATCTTTTACCCAAACTTGCTCCCTTTACTAATAAAACTTAGCCTTAACTGTTCCTATTATAACAACCTCCCAGATCCTAGAAAATTAAGGAAGTATCCACTAATTTCAAGATCAAATCTACGCTGAAGAGCCAGGCCTTTAAACTTAGTGAATTTTTCCCCACCAATGTTCAGTGCTTTATTCTGAGTTCTTTTTAATCAACTTAAATCATAAAAATGCCAGCAGCATTGGTGAGAGGCTAAGTATTGAAAATTTGAATGTGGAGGAAATTTCCCAGAGAATTTGACGAGTAAATTTTAGGTGCCAGGAGGAGGAGAGCTCAGGGATATTGGACCAGCTATGTTCAGACAAGACCACCTCTCCAGTTAAGGAGTTCTGTCCTGTATCATCACTTCCAGGATTTCCTTCAGTTTCAACTTCTCCCCTCCCATTCCACTGGTTACCCTTACCTTTGAAGTATCATTATCTGCAAGCCCTTGCTGGTTAGTTCATTTAGGAGCGGCTGGAGTTAATGAGTTCTCCGGACCCAGGGAGAGGGGCTACCCCTCCTGCTGGGGGTGAGGACTTCACACCTTCTCCAGGCTGTTGATGTTTTGACAAGTGCCCAGAGCTGCTCCCTCCACGCTCCCGGTCGGTGGGGTTGCTGCTGCTGCTGCTGAAGTGTAAGGCTGGGAATCGGGGACTCCAGAAGAACTCACCAGCAGTAAAGGTGAGAGTTCACAAACTCACAGTCAGAGGTCACTGGCTCCAGGGGCCCAGAACCTCTTCCTCTTCCTCCCCATCCCAGCCTAGACTTCAGCCCTAAGCTGTCCCTCCACGAAGGACTGGGCATCGGGACTCCTGGGACCTGTTGAGTTCCACCTCCTCACTTGGGGATCATCCATTTATTCCACCTTCCTGGACCCACCTCCGTTCCTTCCCTTTCCTCCACCCTCTCCTCTCCCCAACACAGGAGTGCTAATGAAAGGTGCTACATAAACACCAACCAACTAACTAAGCCTTAATCCAGTAATTGGGGTTGGAGACTTCCCCGGTGGAGCCAGAGGCGCCAGGGGAAGGAAACAGCTTCTTGGTTCAGCCAAGTGGCCTCATTGGAATAAAGTAAATGATTCTCAATTATTCAAAGGCTCCTAAGCTTAGTGTCCTCCACTGCAGAAGCTCAAGTCCCATAGGTGACATTGGTCACCACTGGAACATGGACTCTCTGTCTCAAGGCTCTGTGGTTCAGGGAACCCACGGGACTCACTCCATGAAGGCCAGCAAGATCTGATTATTTAAGAAAAACTGGCAAATTTTGTGTTCTTCAAAGATAGATGGGTCCCTGTCCAAATCCAGGGTTCAAGTTCAAGTCTAGTTAGGGTGGCAATTCCATATTCTATAAAGGCCTGCAGAAAAGGGCATTAGGAGAAGTAAGGTGACAGGCCCAGATGGTACAAACAAACAAACAAAAAACTGCACAACAGTAGAATGGTAGAAATGGAAGGGGGTGGGGAGAAGGAACTTTGGAAATCATCTACTTTAACACTTGTATAGAAGTAGCATGGCATGGTGAATAAATAGCAAATTGGCCAGAGAGCCAAGAAGGACTAGGTAATTTTCAGCTAGTATTTATTAAACACTTACTCTATGGCAGACCCTAAGTGTTGGGAAGCTCTTAATCCAATAGGGGAAACAACATACAAACAATTATATACAATAACAAGAAATAAATCAGAAAAATTGGAGGCACTCTCAAAGGGAAGGCACTAAGATTAAGAAGAATTAAGAAAGACATCTTGCCCAAAGGTAGCTGAAGTTCAAAAGAAACCAGAGAAACTGTCTATAAATGACAGAGAGTGCTGACTGAATTGGTATAGGGATTTCCTCATCTGAGAGTTCCCTATATCAGTTAAATGACAAATCTAGTCCTTATCCTATCCTATTTTATAGGATAATGAGGCTTAAAGAGATGAAGTAATTTATACAAAGTTTATTCAGCTAGTTATTGATGAGGCTCCTCACTTTCCCTTTCATTAAAATTGTACTCACCTTTCAGATTCTCTATCGATCCCATCTCTCAGAGGAAAAGAGTGAAAATAAGAGGGAGGCCTCTTTTTTTTTATTTAAAAAATTGAATAATATTGTATTGTTTTCCCAATTATAAAAATTAACATTCACTTTAAAAAATGTTTTAGTTACAATTTTTCTCTCCCCCTCATTCCCTTACTCCCCTACTCACCCAAGACTATAAGCAATTTGACATAGTTTATACATGTGTAATTATGCAAAACATAACATATTAGCTGTATTATTAAAAAAATATAAAACTCCCCTCATAAAAATTTTTTTAATAAAGTGAAAAATAGTATGCTTTGATTTGCATTCAGATGCCATCAGTTCTTTCTCTGGATTTGGATATCATTTTTCATCATGAGTCCTTTGGAATTTTCTTGAGTCATTGTCTTGCTGAAAATAGCTGTCATTCGTGGCTCTTTTCTTTTTTGCTGAGGCAATTGGGGTTAAGTGACTTGCCCAACGTCACAAAGCTAGGCGCTATTAAATGTCTGAGATCAGATTTGAACTCAGGTTCTCCTGATTTCAGGGATGGTGCTCTATCCACTGCACCACCTAGCTGTCCCCATGGCTCTTTTCAACAAAGAGATGATTCAGGCCAGTTCCAATGGTCTTGTGATGAAGAGAGCCATCTACACCCAGAGAGAGGACTGTGGGAACTGAGTGTGGACCACAACATAGCATTTTCACTCTTTCTGTTATTGTTTGCTTGCATTTTGTTTTCTTTCTCATTTTTTTCTTTTTGATTTTATTTTTCTTGTGCAGCAAGGTAATTGTATAAATACGTATGCATATATTAGATTTAATATATATTTTTACCATGTTTAACAAATACTGGATTATTTGTTATCTATGGGAAGGGTGGAGGAAGGGGGGGAAATTGGAACACAAGGTTTTGCAAGGGTTAATGTTTTAAAATTATCCATGAGAATGTTTTGAAAATAAAAAAACTTTAATTAAAAAAAAAGAAAATATCTGTCATTCACAGCTGATTATCATACAATGTTGCTTTTATTATGTACAGTATTCTCCTGGTTTTGCTCACTTCTTTCTATGTAAATGTAAATCTTTCATGTAAATCTTTCCAGGTTTTCCTGAAATCATCCTTCTCATCATTTCTTAGAATACAATAGTATTTCATTACAAATACTACAGCTTGTTCAGCCATTCCCTAATTGATGGGTATCCCCTTAATTTCCAATTCTTTAGGTTGTCTTATTTCAAAGCAATTAAGGCTGACAGCTTGGGATCTTAAAGCACCTTATATCCAATCCATTTTTTCACATTTTATGTGAGTGGATATTTGTTAGGATTGAAAGGGAGGAAGGTAACAAAAACTAACTTATGGGATATTAGATCTAGAAAGAAACTTAAAGATCATCTCATCCCCTCATTTCACAAATAAGGAAACCAAGTTTTCAGGAACCCTAAAAGCATGCCTCTGATAGCTTGCTAGCAATGATTAAATCAGGTCTCCTGACTTCCAGTTTTTCCACTATGCCATGAAGTAATTAAGAGAAACACTTGGTAAGACCCCAGTAATTGAAGCCCTCTGTTTAAAATTTGCATTTTAAACTGTTTACTATCTTCTAACTAAAACCCCAATCTCCCAGTCCTGATCTGTTAGGGCTTATGTGAATGGGTTGTGATTTGCATGGTAGGAGGGAACCTACAAATCCATGAGTTCACAGATCCAATTGAGTCTTGGCTAACTTCTTAGAACTCCTATATTGGACTTTTGAGGTGGGAGCAATTTCCCCCCACACCCTTTTCCCCTTCTTAGATATTAAGAATTCACAGCTTCCTAAATTAGGTCACCATATGGAATAAATTATTCCAGTGCCATGATAATCTGGTTATCTCTTCCTCAGTATCAACTGGATATGCATCAAGTGGAAATCCCAGGACAGTGAGGGGTATTAAGGGGAGGGAGAAAGTAGAAGGGATTTAGCAGAATCTAAGTTAAGATCAAGCTCAAGCCCCGTATTTTCTATTTGAGGGTCTGCTGATAAACCTGCCTTGAATAAATGGCACTTCTCTTCAGAGATATTCACTGCCTTCCCTTGGTTTATCTCATTTATCCTCCCTACATTCCTGTTAGGAGGGTGTGATGTGGGAAAGGAAGAAGAGGTATTAATGCATCCTGTTGTGGTGGTAGAGGTAGTGGTATGAATGTATCCTGTTGTTTTTCAATCATGTCTCATTCTTAGTGACATGCTTTTCTTTGGTGATTTTCTTGGCAAATATAAATCTGGAATAGTTTTCCATTTCCTTTTCATTTTACACATGAGGAAACTGAGGCAAATTGCCCAGAGTTACATAATTACTAAGTATCTGAAGCTGGATTTGAACTCAACAAAAATCAGTCTTCCTGATTCCAAGTCCATTGTTATATCCATTTTGCACCTAGCAGCCCCCATTAATATAGACTACCAAAGTGGTTAAGAAAGTTATGCCTAATGAACTGATGCTGAGTGAAATGAGCAGAACCAAAAGAACATTGTACACAGCAACAAGAAGATTATGCAATGATCTGATGGATGTAGTTCTTTTCAATAATGAAGTAATTCAGGCCAATTCCAATAAGTTCGTGATCTAGAGAGCCATTCATAACCAGAGAGAGAGCTATGGGGGGATTGAAGCATAGTATGTGCACTTTTGTTTTTATTGTAGTGGTAGTATACTTTCTTTTTCTTTCTTGTGTTTTTTTCCCTTTTAATCAGATTTTTCTTGTGCAACATGACAACTATGGAAATATGTTTAGAAGAATTGCACATGTTTAACCTATATGGGATTGCTTGCTGTCTTGGGGAGGGGAAAGGATGGAAAAGAGAGAGATAAATTTGGACCATAAGGTTTTGCAAATGTGAATGTTGAAAACTATCTTTGCATGAATTTAGAAAAATAAAATACTATTTAAAAAGGAAAAAAAGAAAGAAAATTATGCTCAAAGTTCCACTTCTAAAATGTGATAAGACTGGATCCAGATCCAAAAGGAAAGGAAGGGAATAAACATTTATATAGTACCTACTATGTACCAGGCACTGTGTACATTACAAAGTATTATCTTGTAATCCTCACAATTCTGGAAGATAGGTGCTATAAACATGACCATTTCACAGTGGAGAAAACTGAAGCAAACAGGTTAAGTGGCTTTAGTAGGGTCACACAAGTATTAAGTGTCTGTGACTGGATTTAGATCTTCCTATCTCTAGGCCTTCATCCAAGGATCTCCTTGTTCTGTCTCTTCCTTAAAATCTTTTGCCTTTGATCCTAATTTTGTCACTTTAACTATCCGTATTATTGCAAAGAGTCTGATATCCTTTCTGGATCTGAGTAAAATGAGTGGTTTGGATTAACTGGCCTTACTTCGCATTTGCATTGTATCATTCTATCTTATACCGGTAAAGTTGTTTGAATGTTGTTTCCCCCACAAGAATATGTACTCTTTGAAAGCACCATCTGTATTTTTGCCTTTCTTTGTACCTCCTGAGATGTAGCACAGTCCTCAGGAAGCATTTAATAAATGTTTGTTCATTCATTCATTAATTCCATCCTTAAACCTTTGATCCTCTGATTCTATGTTGAGTTTCTAGGAATGTTTTGTTTTCAGTTATTTTTCAGTTGTGGTGCTTAGTGATCTTTTTTGTTTTTTTCTCAGAATGATTTGCCATTTCCTTCTCCAGGTCATTTACCTGCATATGCTTAATAGTAATTTCCCCCTCCCAATTACATGTAAAAATAGCTTTTACTATTCACTCTTTTTTAAATTAAAGCTTTTTATTTTCAAAACATATGCATGGATAATTTTCAACATTTACCCTTGCAAAACCTTGTGTTCCATATTTTTTCCCTTCCTCCCCCCCACCCCTTTTTTTGTTTTTTCTTTCTCATGGTTTTTCCCTTTTGTTCTGATTATTCTTTCACAGCACTACTAATGTGGAAATGAGTTTAATATGATTTCACATGTAACCTATATCAGAATGTTTGCCATCTTAGGGAGCGGGGAGAGGAGAGAGTGAGGGAGAAAAAAATTGGAAATAAAAATCTTATAAAAGTGAATGTTATATGCAAAAATGTTTATAGCAGCTCTTTTTGTAATGGTGAGGAACTGGAAAATGAGTGGATACCCTTCAGTTGGAGAATGGCTGAATAAGTTATAGTATATGAATGCTATGGAATATTATTGTTCTATAAGATAGACAGCAAATAATCTAATATATGTTAAATGTGCAATTTTTCTATACATATTTCCACAATTACCATGCTGTTCAAGAAATATCAGATCAAAAAGGGAAAAAATGAGTAAGAAAACAAAATGCAAGCAAACAACAAAAAGAGTGAAAATGCTATATTGTGATGCATACTCAGTCCCCATAGTCCTCTCTCTGAAAACAGATAGCTCTCTCTATCACAAGACCATTGGAATTGGCCTGAATCATCTCATTGTTGAAGAGAGTCACGTGCATCAGAATTGATCATCATATTATCTTGTTGTTGCCACGTATAATGATCTCTTGGTTCTACTCATTTCACTCAGCATCAGTTCATGTAACTCTCTCCAGGCCTTTCTGAAATCATCCTTCCGATCATTTCTTATAAAACAATAATATTCCATAGCATTCATATACTATAACTTATTCAGCCATTCTCCAACTGAAGGGTATCCACTCATTTTCCAGTTCCTCACCATTACAAAAGGAGCTGCTATAAACATTTTTGCATATAACATTCACTTTTATAAGATTTTTATTTCCAATTTTTTTCTCCCTCACTCTATCCTCTCCCCCCTCCCTAAGATGGCAAGCAATCTGATAAAGGTTACATATGAAATCATATTAAACTCATTTCCACATTAGTAGTGCTGTGAAAGAATAATCAGAACAAAAGGGAAAAACCATGAGAAAGGAAAAATAAAAAAAAAAAAAAAAAAAAAAGAAGAAGTGAAAATAGTGTGCTTCAGGGAAGCCCTGAAGTTAGGAGGACCTGAGTTCAAATCTGACCTCAGACACTTAACACTTCCTATCTGTGTGACTTTGGACAAGTCACTTAACCCCAATTGTCTCAGCCAAAAAAAAGAAAAAGAAAAAGAAAAGAAGGGAGAGAGAGAGAGAGAGAGAGAGAGAGAGAGAAAAGAGAGAGAGAGATGAAGGAAGGAAGAAAGAATAGTGTGCTTCAATCTCCATTCAGACTAATGTTCTTTGTCTGGATGGAGACAGCATTTTCCATCATGAGTCTTTTGGAATTGTCTTAGATCATTGTTTTGCTGTGAAGAACTTAAGTCTATCAAAGCTGATCATTGCACAATGCTTCTCCAGTTCATTTTACAGATAAAGAAACTGAGTCAAACAGGGTTACTGTCGAGGGTCACACAGCTAGTGTCTGAGATCATATTCGAACTTAAAATGAGTCTTTCTGATTCTAAGCCTAGTCTCCTATCCACTGTGCCACTTAACTGCCCTTAAAACAGTAGTGAAACCTAGTTAAGGAAGCCACAGCATAAACAAATTTTTTCAGTATAAACTGGAGCAACAGGATGTGTATTTGTGTGAAATCATGGCTCCCTGTGCCTCAATTTCTCCAATTGTAATATGCAATGGTGTTCCCCCCACATGAGATTTGTTTTTTAAAAAGCTATCAGATCCTCAAATGTTTGGTGGTTAGATATAATGCCTTGCAATTTTAGGATTATCCTTCAGCCCCAATATTCCACAACTTTTTGTCCCCAGCTCTCTTCAATAGAGAGACTGAAAGAGACAGGACCTGTTAACACCCCTGTGCCAGAGTTATATAATTTCCCCTTTGAAGCTCTCTGGGACAATGTGCCAAGCATTCTTCTGCATTTTTAGGTTTAGCCTGAAGGAAATGCCCAGAACAGTCACACAGAGAAATACAACAGGCACTTTAAAAAAAAGGTTTGTTAAGTTGTGATACATGAAGGTAATGGAATACTCCAGTTCAGAAAAAAATGACAAATGCAAAGAAAGACAGGAAGACTTTATATGAACTGATGCAAAGTGAAGTGAGCAGAGCCAGCAAAGTAATATAGAATGACTACAACAATGTTCATAGAAAGAAAAGAAAAGCAATTAAAGGTGAATTTTGTGAAATCATGACAAAATCTGGCTTCAAAAAAGACAGATGAGTATATCTCCCTTTCAGCTTTGCAAGGTGGAAAAGTATAAGCGTGGAACAAACACTGAGTATAATGTTAGACCTGGTTGATGTGTCAGTTACATTTTTTAAAATAATATTTTGTTTTTTCCCAAACAATTTTTAACAGTCATTAAAAAAATTTTGAGTTCAAAATTTTCTCTCTCTTCATCTTTCCCCTTAACAGTTAGCAATTTGATATGGATTATACATATTCAAGCATGTGAAACGTGTCATCGTATTAGTCAAGTTGTATATTGGTTAGTTTTGCCAAAATTTTCTTTTCTTTTTTTCTTCATTATAATATACAATTCCCTTGGATTCCAAGAGCTTTTGGGGAGAAGAATGTGTTTTAGTTCTGGAAAACAGCTTATGCAAAAGCAAAAAAAAAGGTCAAAGGTCTCCTCATAGTGTTGGGGAGAAAAATTACACCAAATTTAGCCAGGATAGTATAGAGTACAAACATGCATGTGATGGATGTATGTGTCTATGTGAGGAAGATTAATGTGAAATTAGTCTAGAAAATAATATTAGCAATAAAGACCAATAAGTAAAAAAGAATGCAAAATAATCCTTAAAAAAAAACTTTGTAAAAATGAAAGAGGTAAGAACTGGTGAATTCTGAGTGCAACTCAAAGTATAATTTTTCCACTTTATTTTTTCCTGCTTTTTTTTTGCAATGTGACTAATATATAAATTTTTTTACATGATTTCACTTGTAGAATTGATATCATGTTGCTTGCTTTCTCAAGGATTGAGGAGATGCTGAAGGGAAACAGAATTTGGAACTCAAAATTTAAAGAAAAAAATGCTTTTAAAATAAATAAATAATTTTAATAGGTGAAATGTGACACTGTGAAAAGAACACTGTCATGGGTTCAAATCCTAACTGCTTTACATTGAACTAGGTTTCTGTATTCTCATCTCCAAAATAAGGGGACTACATGGCCCTTTAGGTTTGGAGTAGCTCTACTATAGTTTTGTACTCTTATAAAATAATGCAAAGGAAATAATGAAGAATAGGAAGAATACTAACTATACACGAGGAATAATAAGAGCTAATATTTATATAGCATATTAAGATTTGCAAAGTGCTTTATAAATGTTGTCTCTTTTTATCTTCAAATCAAGTCTCAGAGATAGATATTATTATTAGTCCCATTTTACAGACGGGGAATATCTGAGTCCCCTAGGCCTTAGAAGGAAAAACTTCATAATGATTGTTAATTTGTTTAAAATAAATAAGTTTAAAAACAAGGTTAGTTGATTATATTATATTAGACAGTTAAGGAATGAACCATTTTTTGTGAGTTTTAAATACTTCAATCAGGGGGCAGCTAGGTGGCGCAGTGGATAGAGCACCAGCCCTAAAGTCAGGAGGACCTGAGTTCAAATCTAGCCTCAGACACTTAATAGTCCTGGCTGTGTGACCCTGGGCAAATCACTTAACTCCAATTGCCTCAGCAAAAAAATAAAAAAACTATCCCAATCCCTGGAGATGAAGGAAACTCGTCTGTCTCTCTCCAGCAGAGGGCAGGAGTACACAGTTATAGTCTGAGCCCTGATCTATTCTGGTCTCGCCAGGTGAGTCCGGATGCTCCAAGTAGCAGAACTTGCGACACCTAGGAGCAGCACCTAGGTAACCTTTGCAAACTGCAGGGGAGGCATGAAATTCAATGAAAGAAAATCCGACCAAGGGCCCTGAGCTCTTGGGAGTTGATCTGAGGATCCGGGCTTAAAGTTCTGACACTTGTTTGTCACTTTGGCAAGGTCACTTCACCTGGAGGATGGGGGAGGAGGAGAGAATTTCCTTTACTTCTAAAGAAATGAAAGGCTCCTTTCATCTCTAATTCTACAATGAGTTCTAGATAAAATTCAAAGTCAGGGTGCAAAAACATGCTGCAAGTCCCTTCAGCTCTATGGACTATTGGTTTCCTCATCTATAAAATGAGAGGGTTGACTTAGATGTCATTAAGGTCCCTTCTACCTTCAAGCATTTGGTGGTTTTAAGGTATTGTTGAATGTGACTCTCATCTTCCGCTTCTGGAGGCTGAGAGATTTTTCTTAATGTAAAACAGTTGCAGTTTATTCCCCAGAGCTTCTAGCCAAAAGAGGTCTTCCAAGGTTCTCATCACTATTAGTTTCCCAGGAACAAGGAAGCAAGACTGAGCCCTACCCGCCCCCCCCCCAGCTTTGTTTCCCACTCTAGAGCTACAACTAAACCACAAACCCATACTGAAACTCAGAGGGGGTGAGGGAAGGGGGACCAACATGTTTTTCAGGTTTCTTTTTCCTGCCAACTTCCCTATTCAATTTTCAAACACAATTTAGCTGCCAACTTATGTCACAATAAGCAAGCTCTGCCTTTCTCTTTCTTCTCTTCTACGTCTTTTGAAAAACTAGGCAGAGAGCACAATGTACACCGTATGTCAATGATCTCCCCTTTCAGAAACCAACTCCAAGAATCATACAGAATGAACCTATGTTCAAGATGTGCAAAACATTCTCCAAAATGTACAATTGCAATCAATCAGGGCTTCTCTCTCTCTCTCTCTTTCCTCCTCTCTCTCTCTCTCTCTCTGTCCCTCCCTCCCTCTATCTCTCTCTGTCACTCCCTTCCTCCCTCTATCTCTCTCTGTCCCTCCCTTCCTCCCTCTCTCTCTCTCTTTTTCTCCTCTCTCTCCCTCTCTCTCTCCCTCTTTCTCTCTCTCCCTCCCTTCCTCCTTCTCTCTTTCTCTCTCTCTCTCTCCTCTCTCTCCCCCTCTCTCTCCCTTCCTCCTTCTTTTTGTCTGTCTCTGTCTCTCTGTCTCTGTCTCTTTGTCTCTGTCTATCTCTCTATTTCTCTGTCTCTTTCTCTCTCTCTCCTTCTCCCTCTCTCCCTCTCTCTTTCCCTCTCTCTCTCTCCTCTCCCTCTCCCTCCCCGCCTCTCTCTCCTCCTTCCCCCTTCTCTATTCTATAGACAATGAACTATCTGAGTAACTCTATGTATGCATTACACTCCAATTACATAAAACTCAGCTGAGATATTATATATATAATGTCTGAGATAATATATATAATAATGCTACTATCAGACTTCATCAAATTTCCAGGTTGTTACATGATAAACTACAAAGACAATGAGACAGAGATCCTTTATCTGAATTTTGTAAAAAGTGATCCCCTTTTCACATCATTCTACTGGATTATTCTATGCCCTATTCCGACTGTATTTGCCACTAGGAGAACGTAAGCCCTTTTCATATGGGAAGATCTTAGTAGCTAATTTTTATATGTACCTGAATCCATAGATTGCTACTGTATGTTTTTCTCAACCATACGTTTGTATAGCTAAGCAGGACAACCTTAAAAATTTGTAAAAATAAATTTTATTGTTATCTTTTGCCTTTATATCACCAAAATTTTCTCCTGTATGTTCTATCCTAAAGAAGCATCCTAAATAACAAATTTTTTTTTTAAAGAAAAAAAGGAAGGAGAGGAAAAAGCAAAACTGATCAATACATGGAAAAAATTGGGGGAAAAAAAGGTGCAATGTTCTTCATCTTCTCACATCAGATCAAATGAATTAAGTATAAAATGCTTGGCTTGTGATTATATTTCTTCTTTGGGGCCTTGCTTATCCCTTGTTATTTTACAATATTTACTTTCCATTGTTTTATGGTGGTTTTTCTTTCTATTTACATTATCTGAATCATTTTATATATGGTTTTCTTGTATCTTCTTACTTCACCTTGCAGAAGCCAATGTAAATCTTTCCATGCTTCTCTGAATTCATCATGTTTGTAATTTCTTACAGCATGGTAATAGTCCATTACATTTATGTACCATGCTTTGTTTAGCCGTCCTCCAATTGATGAGCATTTGCTTTGTTTCCAATTCTTTGATACCACAAAAAGAATTGCTATGAATATTTTAGTAAGTATGTTAATTGATTATGTTGATTTTTTCCCCCTTTGTCTTTAAAAATCTATGATTTATTATAAAGGGTGTTTCTCTGGGAGGGGATAGGGGGAAACTATGGCAATGTAAAAACCCAAAATATTTCAACACAAACTTATTTTTAAAACTTTTTTTAATGAAAGACTAAATAAACCTCTATTCTGCTACCTCCTGCCTAGAAGGTGACAATCTTCAGATTCCAGACCTGAGAGAACAGAATTAGAGTGACTTCTGCTAGTCTGAGGTTAAAAGTCTCTGCTCTTTGTAGAACACAGCAGTATCCCAGACAAGAATTGCAATTGAACCCATGGAGGAGTAAGCCCAATTGAGCAACCCATCTTAGTAACATCTAAGAGAACTTATAAGAACACTATGGAGAGAGAAAGGACTTTTTGACCCGAGAGTAGCAGGAGTTACGAGTTGCCTTGGCAGATGGCTGTCCCTGTGGAGTATAGAAATAGCTGGCCAGCACTGAATCTCCTTCTATATCTCTCCAAGATTGATCCTTTCTCTAGTTTCAGCCCTCTCTTTTCTTCACTCAGATTGTGTTATTAGTTCATTTTTTTGATCTAGAAATTATATAATGGCTCTGGTCTACTTGGTCTCTTCTTTGTTTTATGGAGATTGTTTCAGATAAAAAGTCAGCATTGTACTCACAATAGCTCAGAGCCCCCAGTTAGGAAAACTGCTAAATTTCACTATTGGCTTCTTTACATTTGAAGCAAAAATATGGACCCAGGAATCAAATAAAAGAAAATGAGCTGAGTACATCGCATTTTCTATTACTGAATAGGAAGAGGAAACAGAGCAGACCTCTTTTTTTCCATCAGGTCTTGGAGAAGTATGTACAAAATCTTCTCTGAGATGCCTGAAGGAGCTTGATGACCTTCCTCAATCTCCTCTTCTGAGTAACAGTTCTGTCTCCCTTTCACTTTCTCCTTTCAGACTCCTTTTGATTGTTCTTTCTTCTGTTGTCTCTTCTTATTCATTCTTCACGATCCAAGTTATTAAGCAAGGCTGGAATCCCTTCTCCTTCTTCTCAATATACTTTACTAACATTGTACTCTAAATTTTTACTTGGATGCTGTATTTAAGCAAGATTGTGCCTAGGTTTATGGGGAGAATATTTCATAATTATATTTTTTACAATGTTATCTTGATAAATGCCTTTGCAAAAAGATAATTGAGTTTACTATCTAATTGTTATTAGGAAGCATATTAGTAGCCACTCCTGAGCTATATTATTAGGTGTCAAGACCCATAGGGTTACCTCTCAAACCCAAAATAACAGTTGTTCTCTGAGGAATCAACAGGTGAGTTATAATTAGGGGGAATCATAGAAGGAAGTGTTTTATATGTAAAGCATTTTGCAAACTTTAAAGACCTAGGTACATAGTCAGCTATTATTATTGTGCTAGATTGCACAGCTAATCCATTTCAGAGCCAATATCCTAAATAATCTCATTCTAAAATCAGTATTCTTTTTTTTTAATTTTATTTAATAATTACTTTATATTGACATAAAATCAGTATTCTTACTCTTTCACACTGCCTACCTTCAGTAATGAAACTACATCCCACCTTGACTGCCTTCGGGTTCTGACTGGACTAACATAATTCATTTTAGTTAATCCTCATTTAAAGTGGACAGGGCTGAATAAATTCTTTGGCTTGTTATTTGAATATTGAAATAGTTGAGGCTTTCAAGGTAAACCTGCCAATTCAGAACTAGACTCAGTCCTGCGAGTTGGTTCCATTTGTTTATTCAATATGTGTATGATATTGTTCTACATCCTGGAAATACAAACTCTTCCATTAAGTGTAATTTGAATCCAAGACAATTTTGCAGGACTTAAAATGAAAAATACTATCCTCCACCAGAGAGAGAATGGATGTAATTTGAATGCAAATTGAAGTATCTTTTTTTTTTTTAATTTTATTTTTCTTGGGGATTTTTTGTCTTTTCTTTCACAACATGACTAATATGGAAATATGTTTTGCATGATTGTACATGTATAACCTTTACTAAATTATTTACCTTCTCAATGAGGAGGAAGGGTGGAGACAATTTAGAACTCAAAATTATATTTTTTTTAAAAAAGCTTAAAACTTATTTTTTCCATGTAAGAAAAAAACAAAACATTAAACCTTAAAAAAAAAAAAAAGTATAATTTGACCATGTACAACTAGTGTTGCTCTGTGACTGTTCCTCACATCTGGTAATTGTATAAGGGAGAGGAATGTTGAGAAATTGATTTTTTTTCCTACCACTCATAAACCAAAGGAAAGTAACTAGACTAAAAGTCAATATTTATGAAGCATTTTACTGTTTACAAAGCACTTTTACATATATTCTCTCATTTTAATTCCCACAACAATTTGATGAGGTAAATAATGCTAGTATTATCATACTTTCTTATTGATAAGATAATAAAAGCTCAAGAGCATACCCAGTCATTGGCAGAGGTGGAATATGATCCATGTTATTTTTAAAAATATATCCTTAATGTATTCTGATGGAAATGGATTTCTTTGACAAAGAGAAGATCTAACTCAGTTTCAATTGATCAATGATGGACAGAAGCAGCTACACCCAAAAAAAGAACACTGGGAAATGAATGTAAACTGTTTGCATTTTTGTTTTTTTTCCCGGATTATTTTTACCTTCTGAATCCAATTCTTCCTGTGCAACAAGAGAACTGTTCGGTCCTGCACACATATATTGTATCTAGGATATACTGTGCCATATTTAACATGTATAGGATTGCTTGCCATCTAGGGGAGGGGGTGGAGAGAGGGAGGGGAAAAATCAGAAGTGAGTGCAAGGGATAATGTTGTAAAAAATTACCCTGGCATGGGTTCTGTCAATAAAAAGTTATAATTATTTTAAAAAAGAAAGAAAAGAAAAAACTCAAAATATACATATATATATATATATCCTTAGTTTTTATATAACCTTTATTTCTAAGTGTACTCTTCCCTTAGCCAAAAAGTTCCCATAAAGATAGAATAAACAGAAAGAAAAGAGGAAAAAAACAGTTTAACATAATTAATCCACACCTCAGCTTTGTGTCACTGTATATACAATGTTCCACACCTAAAGTCATTTTCTCCTCTCTTTTAAGTTCCAAGTATAGCATTCTCTTTTTGCAAAATTTCCATCCTTGTAGTTGTTATTCATCTTGTTTTGCTGTATGATTATCTTATTGTTGTGTTGTTTTCAATCATGACTAACTTTTCATTACCCCATTTGGGATTTTCTTGACAAAAATACTGGAGTGATTTGCCATTTCCTTCTCTGGCTCACTTTACCCATGAGGAAACTGAGGCAAACAGTTATGTGACTTGCCCAGAGTCATAAAGCAGTAAATACCTGAGTCTGGATTTGAACTCAGGAAGATGAGTCCTAAATAGGTTGGACATTCTATCCACTGCGCCACCTAGCTGCCATATGTTATAAACTAATTATAGAGTAGTAGACAGAATGGGGTAGGAAGTGATTGATGAGAGCTTTGCTAATAGGAAACCAGCCACCTGTCCTCCAAGGTGTAGGATTTATCAGTGGAATTCAGTGGAAACAACAAGACTATTCTAGGTTAGCTAACTATCTCAGAGACTGTGGCAGGTGTGACTTTCCTGAGGGAGGTAGAAGGAGAAAAAGAAAATGTCACTGTCTTTCTACTGCGGCTAGAAGAGAGGCGTTGTGGTCCAATGAAAAGTGTGCTACCTCTGAAAAATAAAGGGATTGAGTTCAAATACTCTGTTCGACCTTGGACAAATTCTTTAAACCTCCCTCCACCTCTAAGCCCCACCCCACCACTCCTTTCCTCATCTCCAAAGTAGTTGGACTAGATGACTTTTAAAATCCTCTCCAGATCCTTGGCAGCAGTTACATCCAATCAAACTTGACCAAAACTTCAAACACAACAAAGGAGAGAGAGAGAGAGAGACAAAGACAGAGATAGAGAGACAGAGAGAAAGGGAAAGAGGGAGAAAAAAGGGAAGAGAAGGGAGAAAGAGGGAGAAGGATGGAGAGAGACAAAACACAGAGACACAGAGAGAAAGAGGGAAGAAAACAGAAAGATGAAAGGAGGTGGGAGAGAGAAAATGAGAAAGGTCTGAGGCATAGATAGAGGAACTAAAACTTTGGCTATTTCTCTCTCTTGGCTAGAAATGTTTGGTAATGCTAAAATGTTAAATTAAATATAGTTGTTTCTGTTCTGTGCTTAAAACGCAGAGTACAGCATTAATGTGCTTTCATTTGGCAGAGTGTGTGCTTTGGTTCTATGGGTGCTAGGAAACTAAAGGTTAGCATCCTCTGCTAAGTCCATTTTTTAGAGGCAGTGCAGTGTTGTAGGTAGAGAGATGGATTTGGTAGTCAGACTCAGATTCACATCCCTCCTCTAATACTTATCAATAGTGTGTGACACTCTCTGAACTTTAGCTGCTTCATCTGTAAAAGAGGGGGTTGGAGAAGATGTTCTCTGAGGTCCTTTCTAGGATCCTATGTTCCTAGCCCAGATCTGGGATTTCCCAGATCATTCCTATTATAATAGTATTGGACAGCTCTAATTAATAACTTCTTACACTTATATAATACTCTGAGGTTTCATTATACCTTTTTCTCATAACAATCCAATGGAAGTACATCATACAAGTAAGTGTTCTTCCATTTTTCAGATGAAGAAACTGAAGCTCAATGTGGGAAAGCATCTTACCCAGAGTCATACAGCAAATAAAAGTTAAAATTCAAACTCAGGTCACTTGATTCCAAATGGAATGCTTCCCTTTGAACTGTGCTTCTCCAGAGATCAGGAATGCTTAACCAGTATTTCAAAAAATATTTTTATAACTATCCCAATTGTAATTGGTTTTCTTTGTAATTCGATACTAATTAAAAAATAATAATCTGAGGAAGTGTCCATATCACAGACTGTCAATGGAACACAAAATAATGGAGAACTCCTACTTTTGACTTAGACAAATTAAAATTTGCTTGAATTTTCATCCTCTTTTCCCGATTCTGCCATCTGTAATTCACAGTTAATCTAACGAATCCTTCTGTCACATCATACCTTTTCAAATATATGAAACCAGCCTCAAGTATTCCCTCTTCAAATATATGAAACCAGCCTCAAGTATTCCCTCTTCAAATATATGAAACCAGCCTCAAGTATTCCCTCTTCCTAGCCTCCTTCAGGTTTTTTCCCTCCAGACTAATTATTCCCAATTCTTCTAAGGATTTACCATCACCTGTAGAACAGCTTACCCCTACCTCAAAGAGCCCATGTTAAGGGGGTCTCTTGCTATCAACCTAGCCAACATATCCTAAAGGACAATCATTCTGCTACCAAGTGGGGGTCTTTCCAAACTCTCACCATATGTCTTGAGACCTGATCTCTGCTGACCCCCAAACTGATTCCCTAGGGGAACACAGATTCTCTATTTCTTCCTGAATCTGACCTGGGGCTCCCTAATAAAGCAAGGTCCCATAGGATGGGCCCCTCACACCCCTCCTGCCTCCAGCCCACAGAACTTTCAGGGGCCTGCAGGCTGCTTCCCAGGGCAGTCTCGCTGTTTTGGAGGACCGCTCAGACCCCAGTTCCCAAGTTGACACCTACTGGCCTAGAGGGAGGTGGCACTTGTGTCAACAGGCAGACCCTGAGGTGTGAAGAAGTCACTGAGCTTAGGAGCCATCAGAATGAACCGTGGTGAAGCTCAGCTTTCTAATGAGAATAACACACCATGGGGACAAAGCTTCCTACTCCAGCCTCTCTCCTTCTCCAGCTATCCCATTTCTACCTTTGCCTTTTCTTTCCAACTATGTTCTTTTTTCTCATCTTCTCCTTTCTCCTGCCTTGATTCCCTTACTTTTCTTTTCTCTCATTTCTCTCTCCTCTCCATTCTCCTCTCTCAATTGTCCCATTTCCCCCATTTTTCTTTTGCCCATATTATCTCACTTCTCTTTTTGTACCTGAATTTCTTCTCTACACTCTACTCACCTCACTCTATCCACCATTTCTTCCACTTGTACTTTCTCTCATATAATACTTTTCTCTATATTTCTTCTACTCTATGATATCTTTTCCTCATGCTACCTTCTACCACCCCACTCAGCATTATATTTCATCCCACACACAACTTCTAAAATGATATTGCTAAAGGTCAAATCCAACCACATCACTCTCCTGCTCATGAAGTTTCAGTGGTCCCCTATTATCTCCAGCAAATTCCTCTGTAAAGCACTTTACAATATGGCTCTAGTCTAACTTATTTTCTTAGGCTTGTTATGTATTAGTGCCCCTTAAAAATTCTATTCTCTGGTCAAACTGGCTTATTTGATCTACCCCCTACTTTATAGTCCATTCCTAGCATCTGTGCTGTGAGTATGCAGGAACAGGTTAGCTCCCAAGCCTGGAATCCTACTCACTTTAAGGTTCTGATTAAGAGTCTCCCTCAAGAAGGTCCTTATTCCCAAATTTATTTGTATAATTATTATATGTATGTATATACACATTATACTGTACATGTGTGTAAATATATACACATATACATGTGTGTGTTCATTTATTGTAGAATAAATATTACATGTGAAATATATTACATATACACCTTTATCTTACATTTTCTTATCTGTGAATGCATCAAATCTCCCAGTAAACCCTAGAAGGGCAGGGACTATCTCACTTTTGTCTTTGTAGTCACAGCACCTAATGTAGTGCTTGGCATATAGTAGGTGCTTAATCCTTAAATAGATGCTAGATGGTTGATTGATTGATACCAGATTTAGAAGGTGACAACCAGAGAAATCCAACGTGAAGAAGGAAAACAAGTGATGGAAGTAGGTAAGAAAGGGTGAGCAAAGGTCAGGTTTGTAATCCCTACAAACTCCAGGTTTCCTTTATGGAATGTGAGATGGAGAAAAGGGATGGTTTCTAAAGAACCCACATAGCTCAATTTTAGGTGTGAGCATTTGCACCTTGGAAATGGGGATTGGCTACTAATCAGGGATTGATTTATTGTTTTGTTGGTTGTCTAGACTTAAGAAATTGATGGAGAAAATGTGAATAATGCAGATTAAACTTTAAAGTGTGACCTACAGTACATTTTTTTGGGAGAGGGAAGCCAATTTTCAAACATTTATCAACAAACCTCTGTGTGTACTTAAGTTTAATATATTAATCTTTCAAGGACATTTCCCTCATTGTGGGCCCAAATTCTAATTGGCAGTTTGAGGAAGCTGTTGCTTCCACAAATATTCATTCCATCAAAGGCAGCAACAGAGTAACAGGGATGGAGTCAGAAGGATTTGAATTCAAATCCAGCCTTAGACATTTACCATCTGCATTATACTGGACAAGTCCCTTTAAAAAAAAAATACCGCTGCCTATTTCCCTCAGTTTCCTCAACTGTAAAATGAGCATCATAATGGCACCTATCTCTCTGGGTTGTTATGAAGATCAAAGGAAACAATTTGGAAAGCTCTTAGCACAGTGCATAGTTGTTCAGTCATTTAGGTCATGGTTGACTAGGTTTCTATGCACTGTACAATGTACTATTATGCATTGTAGGCATTTAATAAATACTTGTTCCTTTCCACTTACCACCAGCTTAGGCTAGTTATTCTCAGAGGATGACATACAGCTTGGGTAGATCCTTATAAGAAACCTCGCCCCAGCTTATGTTCCCTTTAAGCCCTCCTGAACTGGGAACCTTAACCCCACAATGAGGCAATCCAATGGCATGTTAGTAGAGATAATAATAAAATCTCATTTTACATATATAGCACATTAAAATTTAAAAATAATTTTTTCACAACACTTTAAGATAAATTGTTTGTATAGATCAAGAATTGATAAATTGCAGCAAGCAGAAGAATGGTTGTTTGCTGGTCCTTGCTGTAAGTGTTTGTCAGTATATCTGATTTTATCAGTGTATGAAAACTCCCTTCTCCTGATACAGATTGACAGCTTATGGGAAATTGGCTATTTTAGGGAAATGCTTAGAAGGCATTGAGAAATTAAGTAATCTGCCCAGGATCACACAGCTGGTTTGCATTGGCCACAGGACTGGAATCCAGGCCTTCGGGACTCTGAGGACAGCACCTCTATATACAACAGCATAGCTTCTTAGTGTAAATATTATTACAGATTAGCTTTTACAGATGAGGAAATTGAACCTTTGAGACTGACTTACAGAGGATCAGCTCTAATTGTTAACTCCTGGGTGAGTTTGCACAAATAAGCTATTAACCCAGAACTCTTCCAAAATGGTATATTAACAGAAATGATAAGAAGATTAAAAAAAAAAAAAAGGATGATTAGATCTTCATTTAGGAAAAAAAGAATCATAGAATAAATGGAGAAATTAGAGCTCTAGCCTCCTATTCAATTCTGGAATCCTACCAGCAGTATTTCTGATAGGTGATCATCTAGTCTCTGCTAGAACCTCTTCAATGCTGGGGGCTCACACTGTCTAATGAATCATTCCTAATGGACTAAATGAGAAGGTGTAATTCATGTTGCTAAGAATCAGCCTGAGATCTTTGCTCTTTGGACCTGGCTGAGAAGGAAGTGATGGCCCAATTGCTAAATTGGCAACCTGGCAACAAGGCTGTTAGGCCTTTATGGGCACCTTGTAAGCTCTAGAAGGTCTCTCCTTCTCTAAGCCACTGGATCTTTCACAGGTGTGGATGAAAGCAGTGACCCTATAAAACAGCTGAGCCTGATTATGACTTTACTCCTAAGTATACTACAATCATACTGAAAGTTTCTTTGCTGGCAAATTTGCATAAGGATACAGCCAGTTAATACTGTCAGATTCCTAAGACTGGTTATATTCGTATGAGTCACAGCATTAGATTTGGAATATAAAGACTTGAATTCAAATTCTGACTCTGCTGTGTACTAGTTATATGACTGACACTTAATACCTCTAAGCCTTAGTTTCAGTCTATTAAAATTTGTTAATTGCCTACTATATACCAGTCACTGTGCTAAGTGCTGGGAATATTATTAAAAAAAAAAAAAAAAAAAGGTAAAAGAGCAGCATGAAATCAACTATGGCCAAAGAAGAGACAGACTGACAGACAGAAACAGAGAGAGAGAGAGAGAGAGAGAGAGAGAGAGTTAGAGAAAGTCAGAGAGAGAGAGAAGAGAGAGAGAGAGAGAATTAGAGAAAGTCAGAGAGAGAGAGAGAGAGAGAGAGAGAGAGAGAGAGAGCGCCAGAGAGAAAGAGTCAGAGAGAGAAGGGGAGAGTAGGAAAGAGAGAGAAAGACACAGACATAGGGAGTCAGAGATAGAGAAATAGACAAAATGGGGGGAGGGAGAGGAGAGAGATCTATATCTGCAGAGATCTCTATCTGATATCTATATCTATATATGATAAATTGGAGATAATCAACAGAGGGAAGGCAATAGTAATTAAGGAGGACTAGAAAAGGCTTCTTGCAGAAAAAATGGGACTTTAAGCTAGGACTTAGAAGAAGCTAGAGCAGCAACAAGGAAGGAGAGAATTCCAGGTGTGAAGGGTAGCCAGTGAAAATGGCTAGAGTCTGGAGATGGGATAGAGAAAGGGCCAAGGGGACTCTGTTGAAGAAGACAGAATAGAGGCGGTGTGAGATAACTACCAAGGAGGGAAAAAGGTTCAGAAGAGGGAGGCTGGTTAGGAATGGATCTGAGCGCCAAACAAAAATTTCTAGGTTTGATTCTGGAGGCCGATGTTTGTCTTTCATTTTCAGAAAGACCTGATAACATTATGAGGGTGATGGTTTGACTTATGAATGGTTTGGATTGAAGTGAGACAGAGTTCCATAAAGTCATTAGCCTCCCTCTTTCTTCCAAAGTCATTAAAGTCCAGTAGCAAGACAAAGGTCAAGATGACTAGTGATGGCCTGGGATGCAAGGGATGATCTTGGTATCTCTGATGTTTAACCAAGCTCTAAACACTAAATGGTGCCTGCCTTAGTTGTTTCTATGGCTGGAATAAATTGTTATCACCTGTTCATTCTGTTGGGCGAAGTCTTTACATGCTTGGTGTAGATCAGGGCTTCTTAAAGCCCTTGTACCCCTTTTCACCTGATAAATTTTTATATGACCCTGGGTATATAGGTATATAAAATAGGAATGCAAATCAAATGTTTACTGATAATAAATCATAATTTTACAATCTTTACATTCAGTTACAAGACCTCATATTGAGCTGCAAACCACAGTTTAAGAAAATGGGGTAAAGACATGCTCCTAGCTCAGCAACGAGTTTAAGTTTATCCTTCTTAAGTCTACCCTCAACCTGGTGTAGTTCCTCTGCTGAGATGGTTTTACTGGGATGGAGCCACTGAGCAGGCTACAGCTTCTTGGAGCCATATATGAGAGTTGGGTGAGAGATGGACATCAAAAGTGGGTGAGCAGCTCTGAAAAAGGCTCAGCAAGCCCTCACACTAGAGGGGCTTGTCTTCCCTGAACTCCTCATACAAAGGTAATAGAGTCCTTAGAATTTACTGAGCAGGGAAATGATGTGGTCAGACCTGTTCTTTAGAAGGATTACTTTGACAGGCTAGTGGAAGATGGACTGAAGTAAGGAGAGACTTATTTCACACAATGATAAAAAGATAGGATTTAAGAGTTGGAACAGACCTTAGAAGCCATCTACTACAAAATTCTAGACAAGTGATCATCTAGCTTCTTCTTTAAGCCCACTAGTGAAAGGCAATTCATGGCATGTTTGAAGTGATCTACTTCACCTTGTACATCTCTAATAGTTGGAAATTTTCCATAAAACAAACTTAAATTGGTCTCTTTTCAACTTCTACCCATTGTTTCTAGTTCTATGGCCCAGATAGAATAAATCTAATCTGCCTTCTATATAACAACCCTTCAGAAAAGTCAAGTCAAATAAACAATTTTTTAATTAATCCCTAAGTGCTAAGCACTTGTCTCATTCAAATCTTTTCTTCTCCATTCCTAGTTTCTTCTACTAACCCTTCATATAGCACATTTTCTAGTTCTTTCCACTCTCCTGATCACCTACTTCTAGTTGTACTCTCCTTCCTACGATACGGTGTCCAGAATTGAATGGGGCACTCCATATGAGGTTGAACAAGTACAGAGTACAGAACAACAATGATCTTCCTGACCTGATCATTGTGCCCCAGTTAATGTAACCTAAGAGAACACTGACATTATTTTTAACTATCATCTTACAGTGTTGACTTCTAATTTGCTAAAATTCTCAAATCTTTTTCAATGAACTTCTGTTAAGCATGCTTCCTCAACCTGTATTTATGAGGTTGATTTTGTTAAAATCCAATATGGAATTTTAATGTCATCCTCTTTAAGCCTTATCATATCTGGCTCTCCATTGTAATCTGCTAAATTGTCTTGGATTTTCTTAAATATGTTAGATAGCCCTTGCAGCTTCATGCAATCTTCAGATTTAACAAACCTATACCTTCTATGACTGATTAAAAAAAAAAATGTTGAAAAGGACAAAGTCTTAGAGAATTCCACTAGAAACATTCTCCCTAGTTAAATATTAACCCATTAATGACTATTTGGGTCATTTAAGCAGTTCAGAACTCACCCATCTAGCCTATATATCTCTATCTTATCTACAAGAATATCACAAGGAAATTTGTTAAATGCTTTGTTGAAACCAAAGCATTTTTATCTTCAGAATTACCCTATCTTATCAGCCTATCTTGTCAGAAAATAAAATTAACTTAATTAATTTCCCCCATTCTAATGAAACCATTCTTGTCTCTGTAGACACTTCCTTTTCTAGATACTCAGTAACTACCCTTTTAATACTATCATGAGAGGCCAAAAAATATCTCTCTTTTGAGGAACTTGGCTCCTATTCTAGACATTCCTATTTCTCTTTGTCTCCATTCTACCATTTTTTGGTATAATGGTAAACTATGGTAAACTAATTGAGATGACATGTAACAACACTGTACATTCATGTGTGGTAGCATATGCATAGAAAATAACGGGACCTTTTTCTGGAAGATAGGAACATGTTTGGATATTCTCTGTTGGCCTACCATGTGGGTCTGGAGCCATCTTTTCCATTAGTTGTATAGCTGGAGAGGTAAAAGACCTAACTCAGAAATTCAAGTGACTTTTTTGCTGCTTTCACATCTGAAATTCAAGGACTTCTTCATTCACATCATACAGTAAGGAGCGGAAAGTATCAGGATCACCTATTTCTCCTTCCTAACAGCAGGCCATGGGACCTCAGAAAAAGTGTGAGGCTTTTTAGTAACTGCTTTTCCATTATTAATTCAGGGAGTGAAGCTTGAGCCATTGCCATTCCAGAGCTGAGGAATTAAGGCGGGCTATTTTAGCCAACTAGCTAGTCAGCAGAAGCTGGTGCTGCCAGCTTTGGACTTGAACTTAGTAGAACTAAAGTGAATAGGAACTTGTAGTTCTAAAGTTATATGAAATGCCCTGAGCCTAATAACCTAATCCATCCAGAGACCTAGGTGATATAAGGGAAGGATTATGTTAGAGAGAAAGGCTTATATGTTTTTCTTATTATAATATTTGAAGTAAACTTCTTTTTTTTCCTCTGAGGCAATTGGGGTTAAGTGACTTGCCCAGGGTCACACAGCTAGGAAGTGTTAAGTGTCTGAGATCAAATTTGAATCAGGTCCTCCTGACTTCAGGGCTGGTGCTCTATCCACTGCACTGTCTAGCTGCCCCCAATAAACTTCTTTCTAAAGGCTAATCCATCAATAAGTAGCTAAATGGAATTGTAGTGCTAGTTACTAGTCCACTAAAAATCAGAGAAACACAATTAGTGGGGGCTCAAGCCAAAGTCAGAGAAAGGCCAAAGTCCCTACATGCTTCATGATGTGATTTGATGATGTGGAGTTTGGCACCAAAAGTTGGGGTTCGGTCACATGAAGAATTCACCAATGGCCATTCTCTTTGGCAAAAGATAGATTTATTTAGGGAAGAAATTACAGACAAAATAGGCATCAGAAATGGCTAAATATGAAAAAGAGTGGGAGAGCATATGAAAGAAATTCCTCAGTGGAACTCACAATATCCAGAAGAAAAGGAGTACCCCGTGAGGTTGCTGACAGACTAAATCCTGAAAGGGACTAGTTAATTTTAAGGAGCAGAAGTGGAGTTAAGTAGCATAGTGGAGTTAGGAGAGATTCTAAATGGAATGGGGAAAGAGGAAGGGGAAAGACATCAAAAAGCAGAGGGCCATGGTGGACTGACCCAAAGGAGGGCAGCAGCCATGCGATGACCCATAAGTAGATTCCATAAGGAAAATTTAACCTCAGGAACATGACTGGGATTTCTGACAGGGCATGGCAAGGTGAGACTGCTCGAGAACCCCTACAGGTGAGTCTCAGAAGTTTGATATAACTTGGATTTCAGACAGGATGACCTCTCCATCTGGAACAAAACTGATCTCTATTAGAGATCAATTACGGATCAATTCCTCTGCTAATCACACCTAACATTGAAGACCTCATCACTCAGGTTATTGAAGAACCTTGGGGGTAGAAGTAAGGAGGAAAAATGCTGCTGGACTATTCCAGAGAAAATGTGATATTAGTTAACTTCTCTACATCAAACTTTCATAAACAGGGATTGGCCAGCCAGTCACCCTGCCTGTGACATTAGAGATGAGAAAACAATTTTTAAAAAATAATTGAGTAGGGGCAGCTAGGTGGCGTAGTGGATAGAGCACCAGCCCTGAAGTCAGGAAGAACTGAATTCAAATATGACCACAGACACTTAATTCTAGCTAGTTGTGTGACCCTGGGGAAGTTACTTCACCCCAATTGCCTCAGGGAAAAAAAAAAAAAAACTTGAGTAAGAACTAGGCCCTTCCCTGGGCTTTACCCAAGCATAGTAAATTTAGAACACTTTTAGTTTGTTTTTTAATAACATAATAACAAGTGAGCTTAGTGCTTAGTTAGTAAATTAATTAGTTAAAATCAGAAACTATCAGAGAACAGTGATCTCCTCCCAAGCTTTATTCTATTTCTAATCTTTCCTTCTGCCCCCTCTCTATACTTAGCTTATCTGAGGGCATATTTCATTCTACTTGCCATACATATGACTCCATGAATATCTCATTTCAGTTCCAATTCACAAGCTTTGGTTTGCTAGTGTTGGTACACTGTCTTTGGGTATATCTTTTCTTTATTGCTCCAGTCTCCATTTGTCCCTTCAGTGTTTTCTAAAGTCTGTCATTGTTTGAGTTAAAATGCATCATAATAAAGACCCATTGCTTTATTTATGTTTTTTAACCAAGACCCATTTCTTTAAACAAGTACTGGCCTCTCTAATTCTTTTGTGACTCATTCTTTAAATCTCCAAACTATTGCAACAAACTGGATTGGATAGGTCTTAGAATTTTGGCAAGAATCAATGGCAGGCCCACTGGTTTGTAGTTTGCAGAATTTGCTCTCCTTTCTTTTTCAAAACCTAGCTCAGAAAATAACTGCATGGACATGTATACATATATTGTATTTAACATGTACTTTAACATGTATTGGTCTACCTGCCATCTAGGGGAGGGGGTGGGGGAAAGGAGGGGGAAAATTGGAACAAAAAGTTTTGCAATTGTCCATGCTGAAAAATTGCCTATGCATATATCTTGTAAATAAAAAGTTATAATAAAAATAAATAAATAAATGAAATTAAAAATCAAAACCTAGCTCAGAATTTGCTTTTCTCTTATCCTGTTGGACCACATTTTTCATTCGCTTTAGCCTTTCAAAAGTCCCCATTAGTGGTCCAGTAATCATACCTACTGGTTATTTCTGTATCCTGGGATGTAGTTCATCTTGGATTGGTAACTTGAACTCCCAGAGAAGATAATCAGATGCTGTATGAGATCATCCCCCTCTTTATCTTATTCCACTCCCAGATTGCCATTTTCATTCTAATTTCATAATCAAAAAATCATTTATCTTGGAGGAGAAAACAGAAGCAAAATAAGAAATCAGTAATTAATCTTTGTTTATTATTATTATCATCTCACTTCCTCTGAGTAAAGATGTTATCTCTTCCTGGATTGAACCTTTAACCACAGTAAAGCTTTTTTTTTTTTTAAATGCCTATTTTTTTAGTCAATAAAATGAAAGGATTAAACTAGATCATCTCCAATTCCTTTCCCATTCCTAGTCCTTTGATCCAAATACTCTTTCTTTTTCTTAAATGGGAAGAAAGTTCATTTCTAACAGATCTGGAATTGGTTCTTATACATATTTGAATACCACACAGACCTAAGTGCAAAGATTTTGTGAATCAAAGAATTAGTAACTTTCTCGTTTTAAAGAATAGGAAACTGAGACCCAGAGAAGTGAAGGACCCTGAAGATCAGACAAGAGCTAGTGAAGATTCTGGGACCAGATTCAGAAAAAGCCAAAATGATTCATAATTCTAACCTTTCAGAATAAGTATGACTAATAGTGGATACAAATTCTCTCTCCTCTGAATCTAATTCAGAAAATTTGTTTACTATTTCCCTTCCTACTGCTCTGTAATTGGACCTTTGCTTGTTTTTTTCTTCTGAAAATGGTAATAACAATATTTACACTACCTAACTCAAAGGAGAGCCATGATTATCTAATGGGAATAAAGATGGAAAGTATTTGGCACGCCATAAAACATATCAATGCCAGGTATTATTAATTTCCACTATTACCAATGTACTACTACCTACCTAATGGAAGCTCTCACTAGTTGTAGGCTAAATATCTGTTTGACTGGCAATAAATAAGCATGTGGAATTAGGGAGAGCTAAATTCAAATCTAGCCTCAGACCATGTATGACCCCAAGCGAGTCATTTTAATCTGTCTTCCTGTTTCTTCAACTATTAAAAAAAAAAAAAAAAAGAGTATAATAGTATCCACTTCTCAAGGTAGTTTCCAGGATCGAGTGATACAGTATTTATGGAGTACTTAGCACAGAGCCTGACACATTGGTAGGCACTTACATGATTGTTCTCTTCTCCTTCTCCACACCTCTTTATTGACTAGGAAGGAATAGATTTCAAGACTATATCACCAATTGCTTATTCTACAGATCTTAGTTCAGAAAAGTATTGTCCCAAATGAGGAGGGTCAGTGGAAAAGGGGATAGAGTCAGTCTCTTATTACAAGGTATTAATCAAGGATGTACTCTAATTATATTAGACCATTTTCTTTAAAACTTATAGGAAAAGTAGATACATGGGTTGATAATTGATGTCATCTCAGTTATCCTTTTGGGGAAAGAATATTGGGGGGAGCGGGGGGAGAGAATGCCAACTTTGACTTTTTCCATTCTTTTGAAATCTTCCCCTTTTTAAGATAACTTGATTTCTTAGTATCTTAAAAATTGTATAGTTCATATGGAACTATGTTCCAAGGGCTATCAAACTGTGCATACCTTTCAATCCAGCAGTTTCTATGGTCTGTAGCCCAAAGAGATCATAAAGGAGGGAAAGGGACCCACATGTGCAAAAATGTTTGTAGCAGCCCTTTTTGTAGTGGCAAGAAACTGGAAACTGAGTAGATGCCCATCAGTTGGAGAATAGCTGAATAAGTTATGGTATATGAATGTTATGGAATATTATTGTTCTATAAGAAATGATTAGCAGGATGATTTCAGAAAAGCCTGGAGAGACTTACATGAACTGATGCAAAATGAAATGAACAGAACTAGGAAAACATTGTATACAGCAACAAGATTATATGATGATCAATTCTGATGAAAATGGTTCTTTTCTACAGCAAGATGAATTTGGCCAGTTCTAATAGTCTTGTGATGAAGAAAGCCATCTGCACCCAGAGAGGACAGTAGGGACTGAATGTAGATCATAACATAGAATTTTCACCTTTTTTGTTGTTGTTTGAATGCATTGTGTTTCTTTCTCATTTTTTTCCCTTTTTGATCTGATTTTTTTTGTGCAGCATGATAAATGCGGAAATATATATAGAAGAATTGCACATGTCTAAAATATATTAGATTACTTGCTGTCTAGGGGAGGTGGTGGAGGGAAGGAAGAGGGGAAAAAATGGAACACAAAGTTTTGCAAGGATGAATGTTGAAAATTATCTTTGCATATGGTTTGAAAATAAAAGCTATTATTTTTTTAAAAAATTATATTGCTCATTAGGAGCTATGCCCAAAGAGCTATCAAATTGTGTATACCCTTTGATCCAGCAGTGTCTCTACTGAGTCTGTATTCCAAAGAGATCATAAAAGAGGGAAAAGACCCACATGGGCAAAAATGTTTGTAGCACCCTCTTTTGTAGTAAAGAAGTGGAAATTGAGTAGATGCCCATGAGTTGGAGAATGAATAAATTATGGTATATGAATGTAATGGAATATTATTGTTCTATAAGAAATGATGAGCAGGCTGATTTCAGAAAATTCTGGAAAGACTTAACATGAACTGATACTAAGTGAAATGAGCAGAAGCAAGAGAACATTATACACAGTGACAAGATTATATGATGAACAACTGTGATAGATTTGGTTCTTTTTCAACAATGAGGTGATTCAAGGTAATTCCAATAAACAAGGGATAGAAAGTGCCATCCATAACCAAAGAGAGAGCGATGGAGGGATCAAAACATAGTATGTTTGCTTTTTTATTATTATTGTTGTGGTTGTTGTTTACTTTCTTTTTCTTTCTCATGTTTTTCCCCTTTTGATATGATTTTTCTTCCACAGAATGTCAAATATAGAAATATGTGTTAGAAGAATTGCCCATGTTTGACCTATATCAGATTGCTTGCTGTCTTGGGTAGGAGAGAGGAGAGAAAGAGAAGAATTTGGAACACAAGGTTTTGCAAAGGTGAATGTTGAAAACTATCTTTGTATGTATTTGGAAAAATAAAAGGCTATTTTAAAAATTCTATTGTTCAAACTCCAAAACAAATATTCCTGGGGAAATATCTGTTTGTTCAACAAGAACTAGTAGGAAAAAAACTGAATAGTGGCTTCATAGAAAAAGAGCTTAGACTACTTATTTACAGTAAATTTCAAATATATACATACATGAGCTTATATGCATAAATATGCTTATATATACATACACATATATGAAATTAGCACGAAGAAAGTGAAAGAATGGAAGGTCATATTTTTCAAAGCTATAGATAGGGGAATAGCTTGCAAATGGCTATGGGATCAATAATATCATAAAATACAAACTTGTCAACTTTAGGTATATAAAAATACAAATCTTTTGCAACAATAAAATCAATCATGATAGAATAAAAAATTATTTTAAATGAGAAAAAAAATTTATATTGAACTCAAGACCCAGATGGATCAATGCTCTCATCAATGTAGGTATCCCCTCCAAAGATGCAGAAAAGCCTGCTTATTCTTGCATTGTCCTCTCATAAATTCACCATAGAGCATACATACAATGAGCAAGAGACCTTCCTCAAATTCTCCTGACACTCTATGAGTATCAATAGAGAACCCAGTCTTTCCATTGATTAGCCAAAGTATTGTGTTAACTATCTGAAAAAAACTTGATATAATAATAATTAATATACTCAAAAACTTTATATATCATGTTAAGGGAAAAAAATAGATGAAGAAACTGAGGCTGAGAGAGTTTAAGGGACTTGCCCACACATCTGATAATTATCTGAAGCAAACTTCAAATTCATTCAGCAGCAAACAATAATGTTTTGAAAATGTGTTCAAAATGCTAGTAAACAGAGAAATATAATTAAAACAATTCTGAGGCATTGTCTTGTCCACATTAACCTCCTTGATATATTTTTTAATTGAAAAACAATTTTGAAAGATCTGTGGGAAAATAGACTTGCTGAATCATTGCTGTCAGAGCCATAACATTGGTCCTACCATTTTGGAAAAGAATTTGAATTATGAGAGGAAAATTACAAAATTGTCCTAATCTTTGATCCCTTTAATCCCACTTATGGGTCTATGATTTAAAGAGACCATTGATTCCAAGAAAAGACTCATTGTACTAAACATCTAAAGCAACACTATTTGTAATAGCTAAAAGAGACAATTTATGTTCCCCCTTCAGACTAGGTAATGGCTAAACAAATTGTGTTACATGAATGTAATAGAATGTTATTGTTCTACAGGAAAGTATTCAAGGAAATATAACAATAATAATGATGGGGATCAGACTTGTGATTTCTTTGATATAGGAAACACCCAGGTGTTGAAATTCCCTTTACTAGGGCAGGTTGGCACTTTTTCTGCAACTTATAATCTTAAGGAATTGCATTGATCACTGAAAGTTTACATGACTTGTTTAAAGTCATAAAGCTCATATATGTCAACAATGAGGTTCAAACCTAGGTCTTCCTAGCTCTGAGGCTCACTCTCTGTTCATTATGCCTTGAGCAATAAATGTTAACATTCATATATAGCATTTAGAGGTTTTTAAAGTATTTTGTACATGTTGAATTTAATCTTTACATCCACCTTTTGAGGTAGATAATATTATAACTTCCATTTTATGGTTGAGGAAATGGAGATCAATGACTTCTACAGTGTCACAGAGCTATGTTTGAATTCGAACCCCTTACTCTAAATATGGTCAACCCTCCACTCTTTAACTTGGTGACCTTAGGCAAACAACTCAATACTTTGTGCTTCAGTTTCCCCAGCTTTAATGGAATGGACTCAGACCTGTAACACAAAGCCAAGTGCAAGGTGATGGTGCTACTCAATCAATGCCAAGAAATGGGGGAGAAAATGATAAGTCATTTTATTATCCTGGTAATCAACATTTTAGTAGCTGAGTTTCTAACTTGGGGCCTTTGCCTTCACCCCTTCCTGGGCAGACAATGAACTGTGGTGTTTCCCAAGGTTGGGGTCCTCGATCATAGTAGCTCCTTCTTAGGGTAACTTGCTGAAGGCAGATCTGAGTTGTCTTGGGTTGGTGCTGAAAATGAGGATAGTGGGGTGTCCTGGAGGGGGGGTGGGGAAAATGGTGAGAATGTTAACAGCTGCCGTTCAGATGTGAATTATCCTTTCCACACTTTCCTTGCTCTATGGAGGTTCAATTAAAGCAGCAAAGGAGTCAGAATCCACACCTCTGCAAATGGGCTCTGTTTCCCAGGGCCCCCTTGCTCCATTCTTTCCCTGGGCTCTGTGGGTTTTGACACCTCCCTGCCACATGACAGGGGGCCATCTCACACCTTGGTCTCAGGATAAAAACCCCAGTCTTCCTGGCTTGCTCCCTAGTCTCACCCTGAAGCTGCTCCCCAACCATGGCTAACTCTCCTCACAAGCAATTCCCCAGGCAGGAAGACTGGCTGCTACCTCAGGACTGGGGTTGGGGCTGGGAGAGCCCCTCGGACTCCACTTCCCCCACATCCTCTTCGGATTCCTATAGCTCATCCCCGTCCTATGGACACCCAAGCACCACAGAAAGCCTTCCTCAAGCTCTAGGCTGCCATCCTCCAGAGCCCCCTACTTCTGTCCCTTTCCAAAGGAACAGAAGGGAACGAGGTAGCCCCGCTAGTGGACAGAGGCAGAGCGCCAGTGAGCGTGAGAAACTGAGGATGCGCAACCTCTCACGTGCCTTGCATGAACTGCGGCGTTATCTACCACCCTCAGTGGCACCTGTCGGACAGAGTCTGACTAAGATTGAGACCTTGCGGCTGGCTATCCGCTACATTGGTCACCTGTCGGCCCTTCTGGGACTCAGCGAGGAGAGCCTAAGGCGCCGAAGGAGGGAAGGTACCATGCAGAGCTGCCCACTCTGTCCTGACAGATTGGGCTGCTGTCCAGACCAAACCCAGAGCCTCAGCCCACTCTCCCAAGCTCCCAGAGCCTATTCTCCCCTGCTCCCTGAAGTCTGGGCGTCCCCACCTTCCTGCCGATTAGTTCTGCCTCAGCCCAAGCAGTGTGGTGAACAGAACCTCAGTTCTGAGTCTTGGGGTTCACTTTCTTGCTGCTTGGGATCACCAACCAGGCCAGACCTGCCTGGAAGAAGATATCAAGCTGTAGGATTTGGGAATCCTCTCCCTGCCTGCCCTGGAACACAGACCCCACCCAAGTTACACTGGGAAAAAGCCACTGATCCTGCTTCCTGGGCAATAGCTCCACATTCCTCTGAGTTGACTACTCTATACCAGGTACAATGTTTCTCCCTCTGTGTGTCTCCATGAGAAGTTCAAACCATTTATTTGAAAGACAATTTCCAAAGGCTCAGATTTGGAACTAGAGAGGAAAGTGGTTGGGGGCTGGACTGTTTCCTAATCTAATCTTTATAGAATAAGGAAATGTCAGGATCAGAATAGATTTAAGATAGGATCTAAACCCCATCATTTTACAAGTTAAAATATGTTGCTATTCCATTTCTAGTGGAAAGCTATTCATGAACCTCCAACGATTTCAATTTATTCCTCAGGTCTTTTGTCATCATCCCCCACCCCACCCCAGTTTAACCAGAAATCCCTAAGACTAGATAAAGTCAGAAACCCTTAGCTGGTGCTGATGGTCACACCATAACTTCAAGTCCTAGCTCCTGATTTAATTTCCCCTTCATTATATCCAAAATTTATCAAGGGCCTACTACTCTGTGCAAGGCAATGCTTCAAAGATTGCAATGAGCAAAAAAGAATTATTCTTCTAGTGGAAAGATGGCTTTTTCTCTAGTAATGCTTCTCCTATCCAGATTTCCTCATCCAAGTGCCCCATTATTCTCTTCTCTCAAGAAGACTAAGGATTGGTTAGAGGATAAGGACAGGAAGACTTAGGGTTGGGGAGAGGGATGGGTATTCTTGTGATGAAAAGCCCACTGGCACGGGAAATCTTTTATAGGTTGAGGAGTAAGGATTCTGATGAAAGTAGCAAAGCATGATGGCAGAGGAAGGACAGTATGAATGCAAAGAAAAGAGCCCTGGGTTTAAATCCCAAATCTGCTCCTTATTACTTATATTATTTTTTAAGTCACCTTATTTCTCCACGTCTGCAGTTTTCTTAGCTGTTTTAAAAAAAAAAAAAAAGAAAGAAAAGAAAAAGTAGGGAGGATTAGAAGAGGTAATATTTAAAGTGCTTTTTAGCCCCTCTCACCTTCTCTGGGGGCATGATTGACTTTCTAGAGGTCCCTTGTCATTGCTTTAGACCCACTCAGATATCTTATATTCAGCCATCCAGATAGAGGAAGGCAAAGAAATACCCCTCCCTCTTTTTTTTCCCCCATGTCTCCCAGCTTTCTGTGGAAAATGAGCTCCTATGTCTCCCTGGGAATCTCATGTCCAGGCATAGGTCTTATGGCAGACAAGAGCAAGAAGCCTAAGTTAACTCTGGCTCCTAAAGGAATAAATGCCTTTGGAGAAGAAAAATAATTCCTCTGTAATTCTCCACTATTCCATCCATGAATTAGCAAATCCTTTCTTTTCTCCACTTACCTTTGTTCAAAGAAGGATGACTAGAATGGTGAGGAACCCAGAAACTGTAGTGACAGATGAGATCAGGAATCTTTTACCTGAAAAAAAAAAAATACCCTAAGAAGAGTTATGGACTTTGAGAGCCCTGAAAATCCAGGAAACCAACCAATACTTGTGTCACTAATCAATGATTTGTTTCCCTTCTGATCTTAGGTCATCACCACCTCTCCGGAATCCAGTTTACCAGCTCTAACAGGACCTTACCAGTCACATCCCATACCTCAGAGATGTCAGCCAGAACTGCCAATGCAGTGGGATTGCTGGGGTTACAATGGCCTGACTTCAATACAGGAGTCAAACCCTTTATTCATGTTCAGAGAAGACAGGTCCCCTGAGTGCTGAGCCTCTGAGCATGGGGAGAAAGAGCTGGTATTTCTCAAATAATTGTCCACATGTTATGTCTTAGCCCATCTCCAGAAAGTCCAAGAATTAAATCTATATTATTTACTTCTTTTCTGTGTTATTTTTTAATACTTACTAGATATTAGAGAATAATACTTTGAAAACACCCCTCCTTGCATCTTCCTATAAGTTCCTAGGTTTAGATCCAAAAGAGATCTTAAAGACCATTCAATTCGTCCCCTTCATTTTACAGATAGATAAAAAGAGGGAGGGACAGAGAGACGGAGGGAGGAAAGGAAGAACTGGAAAGAAAGAAGGAAATGAAATGAAAATTTAATTTCTACCTTTTTTAATAGTTTGCCAGGTTTTTGTTTTTTGTTTTGTTTTGCCTTTTTAATGCCTAATGAACTCTTGATCCTGGGAAGAATGAGTTCCTTCCTTCTGGTGCTATATTCAATTTACAGGTTTTAGGGAAGATAATCAAAGTCTCTGAAGGTCCTCAGAGTTCCCTATGATCCAGCTCTCCAACTGAAAATGGCTAATTGATCTTATCTTTCCCTAAGATCTCTCCTTTCTCCCTTCCCTACTTATCTGCTCACACAAACTACACTTCACAACACCAGCTTAGGTGCTGACAGAATCTACCTGCCACCTTAGTTGGGAAGGATGGTTGATATACTTGGCTATTTCCAAGAATCTTGTCCCAGAGCAATCAGGTTTTAGAGTATTGTTTGTGAGAATGCCTCCCCTCTAGACATTTATCAGGGAAGACTGTTTAGGGAGCTCTCACAGCAGCTTATTATAGTTTCTTTCCTTCAGTAAGATAAAGTGTTTAGAGTAACATTTTGGTTAAAATCATGTCTCTATCTTCTTGACTTTGGTTAACCTCTTTCAGCCTTAGTTTCCTCATCTGTTAATGAAGGTATTAAGTCATTACAGAATTATAAACCATATTAGTTTCTCCTTTTTTCATTTCTCTGCTCCAGAAATAGGGCCTTATGGCAATATGCTTATATGCTAACAGAATCTGATGGCTCAGTGGGGAGGAGGGAAGAAAGATTGCTGCACTCTGTGGCTATGGGAAGGGTAAAGGTAAAGAATAATCAGACTGCAGAAGTCTTTTGAGAAAATCATAGATTTAGAGCTAAAAGACACCTCATAGACCATCTAGTCCAAATCTCTCATTTTACAGAGGAAGAAACTGAGGCCCATTGAGTTTAAGGGACTCACCCTTCTGAACCCATGTCTCTGGAGTTATGATCCTATGATCCAATAATTCTCCTTTTAGAGAAATGTACCTACTCAGAAAAGCCATTAAGTAATGTTGCTCTCTCTAAGCATCTCCAATCCTGCTGTCACTGAGTCCTATGGTCTCAGAAGACTGAAAAGGCTGAAAAAGTCTTTTTCTGTTATTGACAACAAATTTTAAAGGAGACATTGCCAAAGACTTTTCTGTTATTGATAAATCTCAAAGACTTTTAAATGTCTATTGGTGGGGGCTCATTTCTCAAGCCATGCTAACAATATTGTCATAAAATAAGAGGGTGGGTAGAACCTCAACTCATTTTCTAGTCCATGACTCACTTTTTAGTCAAGCTCCATTGAAACCTTCCCACATATCAAGTCTATTCTTAAAGATCTCTGGAAAAAGGCATTTCCTATCTTCCCCAGGCAAATAAATGTACCAGTCAATATTCATCGAGCTTTCACTGAGTACATGCGTAATATCACATTACATTCTTCAGGGTGTTGGAGAAAGAGAGAGAGAGAAGAGAGAGAGAGAGGAGAGAGAGAGAGAGAGAGAGAGAGAGAGAGAGAGAGAGAGAGAGAATTTTACCCTTCAAGAAGCTTAGATGGTCATATGTCCATTGGGATGGTTACAAACACAAAACATAAACAAACAAATAGAAAAACATAAACATATCGCTGTATCTCAATAGCTAGATTGGGAACTACAAGAGCAAAGTTTAAACATCAAAAAAAAAAAAAAAAACAGGTTCTGTCATACACTACACATCAGGTAAGACATTTAAGCACCGTGGGCCTGAGTTTTTGAATATGTGAGATGGAAATGATTATATTTGTTCTATCAACTCCACAGGATCATCCTGAAGTTCAAATATGATAATAAAGCCACCCAGAATGTCTGATCCAGAAAGAAGCTTTGAAATAATTTTTTTCAACCACTTCATTTTATAAAGGAGAAAATTGAGGCCAGAAGTCAGATAGCTTGCCCAATGTCACACTATTAGTAAAGTTAATACTAGAAGTGAACTAGTTTAAGTCCTTTTGGCAAGCTCTTATCACCACACTAAATTATGCAGAGGTAAATAGTATCAGCTATTATTTAAAAAAAAAAATCTTTAAAGCTTGTAAAACACTTTGTGCTACTTATTTCTTTTTCTTGAATCAACAATCCCTTTGAGGTAGATGACCAAGGGCATTATTATCTCTAACAGAAGAGAAAATCAAGATCCAGAAATGGCAAATGACTTGTTCATAATCACACTACTAGTATCAGAAGTTGGATTTGAAGCTTAGTCTCCCCTGACTAGAAGGTCAATATATTTTCTGCTATGCCTTTCATATGAAGATTATCATTTTGGAAAAGAGAAGTGTTGTAAATAAAAAGCTATAATAAAAAAAAAAAAGAAAAGAAAAAGAGAAGTATGTAGACTTACTACTCTCTAATTGCTAAACAATGTATTCTGATAGGCATAAAGGATCATGGGTAAAAGCCCAGGGATGAGAGTGAAGAATAACTATAGCCATGAAGCTATTCCAGGAAGCATCCATTGAGGCTGAATTTTCATAAAGTGAAAGAATCTCAAGATGCCATCTAGTCCAAACCTTTTCTGAACAAAAATTCCCCCTTAACATGTCCAGCAAGAGCTCGAGTTCCCTTTCTCCCCAAAAACCTTCAGTGAAAGTGAGTTCACTCTTTAGACAGTTCATTCCATCTTTGGATAACTATAATTATTACGAACTTTTCTGTTGCCAACTCTAAATTTGACTTCTTTGGGGTCAAGCAGAAAATTTTTTTTTTTTACATTTAAGAACCTTTTAAATATCTGAAGGCAACTATCATTCAATGCCCCTCCCCACAAAGTTTTCTTTTCTTCCAATTAAACATCCCCAATTCTTTCAGTTGATATAATTTCAGGCTTATCCAAAAAATATCAGCCAAGCAATTCACACAGAAAAAGCCAAGTGGATGAAAAATATCGATAGCTTCTAATATACAATTGTCTGGGTAGTCTGCCAAGTTAGATTAGGAAGGAACAATCAGTTTGCATGCAAATTCAAAGAAGGAAAAAAGCACATTTACGTTTACATTACATTTGTGAAATTGATAGTTGTTATGATGGACAGAAACAGCTACACCCAAAGAAGGAACACTGGGAAACGAATGTGAACTATTTGCATTTTTGATTTTCTTCCCAAGTTATTTTTGCCTTCTGAATCCAACTCTCCCTATGCAACAGGAGAACTGTTCGGTTCTGCAAACATATATTGTATCTAGGATATACTGCAACATATCTAACATATATAGGACCGCTTGCTATCTTGGGGAGGGGGTGAAGGGAGGGAGGAGAAAAATCGAAACATAAGCGAGTGCAAGGGATAATGTTGTAAAAAATTACCCTGGCATGGATTCTGTCAATATAAAGTTATTATTAAATAAAATAAAATTAAAAAAAAAAAAAGAAATTGATAGTTGTTTTCAATAATCCTAAACTACAAACTAGTAAATAGAAATTTTTGTGCCTGAAGTGAGCACTACAACCCTATGAATACTATAACATGCAAAGATAACACACACTCCAGTAAGTAATAAAGGAGTCCTGTTAAGTGACACAATGTTATACAGTATATATTTCTCCTTATGTGACATGTGTTGATATCCATTGACTTAACTACATTGTCTCTTCTCCAAGTAGCTACCTTCAAAGGTCTGTGTTTCTCCCCAGTTATGGAATATTACCATATCATTATATTCAAACCCTCTTTGAGTACTATGGGAAACTCTGTTGAGAAAATGTACTCCCACTACTTAGAACTCTTGCCTTTCTCCTGTTTTTTATTTATACAGCCCCTTTACAATGTAACATCACAAGGTGAATGATGTTAACACAACCAATTTTTTAGATCTCAAACATAAAAGAAAAATACTATATATGATTCAGGCCAATTCCAATAGAATTGTGATGGAAAGAATCATCTAAGAGTACTATGGGGACTGAATGTGAATCACAACATCATATTTTTGCCTTTTTTGTTGTTTGCTTCTTTTCCCCTCTTTTTTAGCTGATTTTTCTTGTGCAGCATGATAAATGTGGGAATAGTATAGAAAAAATGCACATGTTTAACATATAATGGATTATTTGTTGTTCAAGGAAGGAAGTGAAGAGAAGGGAGGGAGAAAATTTTGGAACACAGGGTTTTCCAAAGGTAAATACTGAAAACTATCTTTGCATATATTCTGAAAAATAGAAAGCTATTTTTAAAAAAAAAAGAATACCATATAGCTAAAAATTGTAAACAAAGTAGATGCCCATCAATTGGGGAATGACTAAACAAATTGTGATACATGAATGTATTATAAGAAATGATGTGTGTGATGAATACAGATAATCAAAGATTCATTTGAAGTAATGCAAAGTGAAGTCAGCAGAATCAAGAAAATAATGACTGCAACAAGGTAAATTAAAAGACCAAGGAGTATTCAAATTAAGAGACATGAGAAGAAATTCCCAATATACCCTTTCTGAGAGGTAGGAGGTCCATAGGTGTTATCCATTATATTTACTTTCAGGCTCTTTCAGTATATTGATCAGTTAAACTGACTTTTTCTCCCTCTCTAAAAAGTACTATTTGTCATATAGGATGATTCTCTGGGAAGGGGAGGGGAAGAGAGAAATGGGATACTATAATGATGTAAAAAACAGAAAACATCAATTACAAAATTATTTTTTTAAAAATGTCATAGATATTAATATATTAAAATCAATGCATAAATAATACATGTGTCATAATATCTATATAAAACTTTATTACATTCTCTAACTAATGTCCTTAGTATTTATGGTGAAGAGTGGCCACAAATCTATGGAACCTATCAAGAAGCACATGAGGGAGGATTCTGCAGTATTTGATGTAACTAATCCATTTAAGAATATCTATACCACATAAAACTAAGTCTTAATGCTTGTTTACTGATCCTCATCACTTTTCAGCTGGACAAATCCTCTTCTCTATTTAAACATAGCATTGACAAACTTCTTAAATTTATCATCATTCTTTAAAAGGTATTTTAAAAATATTTCCTCTTAATATGAATAATTATTTCAGGGGAAGTAGTATGAAAGATACCTTCATTTGAAGGATGAAGCAGGACACCATACCAATAGGTTGAAGAGAAAATTAGTGATATAAGTACATGGCCAGAATGGGATAAGGATGTTCTCCACTCTTGAAGTACTGAACTGCTGTCAAATTTTCAGTCACTTTCAATCATGTCCAATTCTTCATTATCCCATTTGGGATTTTTCTTGGCAAAGATAGTAGAGTGGTTTGCCATTTCTTTCTCCATCTCATTTTACAGATAAGGAAACTGGGGCAAACAGGGATAAGTGACTTGCCCAAGGTCACATAGATAATATCTACAACCAGATTTGAACTCAGAAAGATGAAGATTTCTGACTCCAGGCCCGGCACTATTCACTGAACCACTTAGCTACCCCCTTCTAAATTTAGCATCCCCTATTCAGCACCTTGGGGAAAAACCCTGGTCAGCTTATCTTACTTATAGCTCTGTAAAGCTATTCTTTATTTCAAATGCCTTTTATTTGTCTGTTAATTATTTAAAGCTGCCTAACAGTTGATTGTTTTTAATCGATGCCCTTTGCTTTTTATATAAGTAATTTCCAGATATACTTCCTCCCCCACCACAACTACCATCAGGCAGTAAGCATTCTCATAACAAAGAAAAATGATAATGGTTATATACTAATGCATATGAAATATTCCATACTTAGTTCTTTGACTCACTAAAGAGAAAATGATACATTTTTTCATCTCTTTTCTGGGGTCATAAACAATTCTTTACAATTATACAGTTTTCAGGAAAGTCCATCTTATTTATGTCATGGATCAGCACATGATTTAAACAGAAAAATATGGAGAAGACAATTCAGTAATAATAATGCTATGTGCATAGGGTGTATATAACTAGACACAAGGAAGATAAGAAAAGAGGTCTAACTGGAACAAAATCCAACAGGGAATATAGTATGGGCATCTACTACCACATAACAGGACCACAGCAGCTATATAGGTAGAACAACATCCATGTAAATTCATCATATGCCATGCCCCAAATCAGGCTCCTAGTTTCAGAAGCTGAGTTCCACCAATGCTGCTTATTACCTCTAAGCAGGGAACCCCTGACAGGTAGCCATATCTAGAGCCAACTCTGACCTTTCACTATTCATGTGTGTTGTTTTCTATGAAGCTGCTTCTGAATGGTAAGAATCATTGAGGGGAATCCTAGAGAATTCCCCACACTCTAAAAACTCAGGAATTCCATTCCCTTCTTCACAAGAACTAGGAGTCTTCTTAACCTCAAAGCTGCAGTTTAGTTTCATTCCCAGAGAATGCAGTTTAGAATCAGAATATAAGACATTGGTCTCCTTGCTCTCTTCCTTTTCGGGCTTCCTTTACTCAACTAAAATCCCACCTTTTACAAGAAGTCTTTCCTAAAGACTTGATGTCAAGTGTCTTCCCTTTGGAATTGTCTTCAAATGATGCTGTATAAAACTTGTTTATACAGTTATTTGCAAGTTGTCTCCCCCAACAGAATGTGAGCTCCTTGAGAGAAGAGGTTTATTTTTGCCTTTCTTTGCATCCCTAATGCTTAGTACAATGTCTACCATATTATAGGCATTCAATAAATTATCAAACTATTTTCACAAATGAGGAGACTTGAAGTCAAAACTTGACTAAAGCTACACAAGTGTTAAGTCTGGGTCGTACTCAAGTCCAACATTACCCACTTGACATAAGCCTCTCCCTTATAGCCAAGGGCACTTGGTCAGCCCTAAAACTAATCCCCCATCCCAAACTTTCTCTTTAACCCCAGCTACACCATGAAAACATTGCCTAAACCAGCTTTGTTGTGCAGTGTATGTGTGTGGTTGTATGAGCATGTATATGTGTGTGGAATGATTATAAGGGACCTTGGAATCAACTAGTCCAAAATTTTTATTTTACTAAAAATAAAGAAGCCCTGAGACTTACCTCATGGGACTATCATGAGAAAAATGCTTTGGGAATTAAAAAAAAAAAAAAGCTATATAAATGTGAGTTGTTTTTATGTTCTCTCACAATGTGCAATTCAAAGAGTCAGCGCTAAGCAAATATAAAATAACCCAAATTTTTAGGAGCTTATAGAGATTGAATAACTCAATAGAAAAAGAGCAGTTGGATTCAAATGCCATCTCTGGCATTTATTACCTGTGTGTTCTTGGGTAAATCACTTTTCTGTGCCTGTTTCTTTTCATTGTTTAAAAAAAAAAAAAAAAAAGAGGCTGGACTTGACTTCAAAGGTCGTAGGTCCAGTTCTATGAACTAAGAACCTGTGATTATTGACATCTAAGTTACAAGACATGCTCTTCAAAACAATCTCTCAAGTTTCTTTCCACTCCCAACAGCTTGATGGGTCAATTGCCTGCTCATTTAAAGTCTCTGAGGTACATATCCTCTGGAGGAAGTGAGAGATAACTGTGGAAGCAAAGCAAAGGAAGGTGATATCCAAGCCCATGAGCCATTTCTGTCTCTCACAGAACTAATCACTTATTTTCCTATGACATAGTGGATTCCTTGTTTCTAGGAATTTTTGACCAAAATGACCTAGCTAACATTTCCTACCTTCTGTTTACCTTCACTTACCAAATTATTCTCTTCTTAAAGAATTCCTCCTACACTCCAACACTGATACTTCCCTTTTCTTCCCTTTTACTTGAGAAGACTGGAATATATGTATATGCATGTATCTAAATCTCTGCTCTACAATTCACTAGCTATTCAACATTTAGTAAGTTATTTCTTCCTGGATCTTAATACCCTCTACTATGAAATAAGGGGTTGGGCTAGATCATCTCTAAGATCCTTTCCTGTTCTAAATTCCAATAAACCTGCTTCAAAACTCTCTCACTGGCATCTTAGATTGAAATCCTAAGAATTTGTGATTATCAACTATGAAAGACTTGGTTCTTTGTGATTATCAACTATGAAAGACTTGGTTCTTCTCAATTGTTCATTGAGCCAAGGCAATTCCAATAAACTTGGGATAGAAAACAGCATCTGCATCTGGAAAAAGAACTGTGAAGATTGAGTGTAAATCAACACATGCTACATTCACTTTTTTTTTCTTTTTTTCTGTTTCTTCTTTCCTTGGTTTTTCTCTTTTGTTCTGATTTTTCTCTTCCAACATGATTCATAAAGAAATGTGTATTTTAAAAGATTACACATGTATAACCAGAAAAAAGATAAAACAAAAAAAAAATCATAAGAACTTCTAAAATTAAATGTTCCCTGATTAAATATTTAGAGGACAGATTTTAAAAATTCCTATCCTTAGAAAAAGTCACACCAGATTGTGAGGATAAAAATATTGGGAGCAGATAAAGAAATTCTCATCCTTAATAAAAAGCACCAGGGACTTTGGATACAGGCCCCAGGCCAGGAATTTTTAGGTTCCCCTAGACAAATTCAAATCTTCTTACCCGTGTTGAAGATTAGAAATCCCTTCCCCCAAAGCTGAGGGGGAGATCCAGACTTCAGGGCCTGGGGAAATGCTGGGAAGACAAAGTGAGAGCCATAGGCCACTGGGGGTTGGCGCCAGGAAAGTTGCCGACCCAGGAAGGAGATGGGAACAGGTTTAATCAGGAAGAGATCCAGGAAGGCTTTTTTAATTTGGGGGCGAGACGACACAGCTTTGAACCACTCACTCTCTTCAGTGCTAAACCTGTCTCCTCACAAACACCTGCCTTGTTCTTCCGCTCACCCCACCCCCACTCTACCCCCTCAGTTGCTCAAGGTCACTTTGATGTGTGGATGGATGCTGGGGAGGTTTCGGATCATAGGATTCAGGTTAAGTTCATCTCTTTCTCCACAAACTCTAGTACCAGAGCCACAAGAAAGAATTAGGAAGGCAGCATGAGAAATTTTTACATAATTCTGTTTTATATAAAAATAATACATTTACTGATAAAAATCATAATTTTGCAACCTCCACTTTCAATTTAATGATCCCATATGGAAGAAACTGGAGAGTAGACGAACTTTGAGATGCCTTCTGGCTCTCAATCTAGGAAAAATTGCCTGTCCAAATCAGTGGGCAGAGTTCTCCAAGTAGGAACTCCAAATACAGAGTTCCCAAATTCCTGTTCCACCTAAAAGGCTTAGAAAAGTACTTTTACAAATAGAGTCTTCTTTGATTTTCATACTTCCCTAATCTATTTTCACAAATGAGGAGACTTGAAGTCAAAACTTGACTAAAGCTACACAAACTTAAGTGGAAAGTCTGGGTCCTACTTCAAGTCCAACATTACCCACTTGACATAAGCCTCTCCCTTATAGCCAAGGGCACTTGGTCAGCCCTAAAACTAACCCCCCATCCCAAACTTTCTCTTTAACCCCAGCTACACCATGAAAACATTGCCTAAACCAGCTTTGTTGTGCAGTGTATGTGTGTGGTTGTATGGGCATGTATATGTGTGTGGAATGATTACACTGAAGCTGAATTATTGGATAGGTACAGAACTCAAAAAAGTTCATTTAATCCAATTATTTTACTTGATGGGGAATGAGATATGGATACTGTGAAGTCACTCCCCAGGGTCACATAGGGGAGGATAGAGCAGAGCCTAAGGTCATGCTGCCTCAATCCTGGTTTGTGGCTCTGGCACTAGGGGTTACAACACATACACAGGGTTCTCAGCTTTGCCTCTGATTAGCATTCATATCAATTGGCAGTATTAAGTGTCTCCAAGATACCAGATTCTCATTTTAAATCATTTTATCTAGGCTCCAAACCCCAAATGGAAGATCCTGCAGGGAAAAAGACTGGGTACTCATCTGCCTCTTGGGGCAGAGGATACAGCCTATACTTATTGTCTCTCAACAACTTTCTTACACCCTATTATCCTATCTCTATCTGGTTCTTAAGAATTTCTCTTACCTGGAAAATGGGTAAGGCTTAAAAGGGCTACACAGATAGGCAGTTTTATTACTACCATGTTTAATATACATTAAAATGAAAACAATGTATAGAGTTTGTACACACTTTTTCCCTATTCTTATTTGTATAGAGCTGTTCATGTTTGTGGATGTTTGTTCATAATAAATCTATTAATAAAATAAAAATTTTAAGTCTTTTCATTCAATTCTCTGAGCTCCTCCTACAGCATTGCTTATACTGGTGGGACCTTGTGGTACATATACCTGGGGCTGTGTGAAATTCTAGAGACCCAATAAATTAGCTCCCAAAGGTAGCTGTGTTCTTTCTTTCCTCTTCCCCCAATTTCCCATCATCTCCATCCCAACTCTCCATCCTTCTGTAAAGGAGAAGCTGAATAACAGAGACCACCTACATTCATAAGATGTGGGCATAGGCTTCTCACAATCTTCTGGAAGGAGTGACTTTCCAACATGCAGATTCTCTGGCATCTGGACTCCTTATCAGTAACTACTCTTGAAAGGTTCTAGATCCAGATTCCTAGATATTGGAGGAATGGGCCAAAGAAGAACTGAAGGGATCTCCTACCATCTCTCTCCTCTTCTCCCCATTCCCAGAATGTCAGTGCAGCTTTTCATATTTAAAAAAAAAAAAAAAAAAAAAGACAAGGAAACTCACCTAGAAATCATTTATTTACATTTTCCCTTAGAAAAAATATACAGATACTTTCCCCGATGATTTCTCAGATGCTGTGACTTTCAAGGTTGAGGAGGAGGGAAAAGGGAGGACAGAGAAGGTTCCACTTCCTATCCGAGTGGTTCACCCCATGGGACATGGGTTCCCTGAGATTAGCCTGGGTCAATGTCTCCCTGACAAGATGGGTCCATGATGTCACCCAGGATGTGGGTTTTTCAAATTTTGTCAATGCCAAAGTGGGCCTGGCATGAGGAAAAGCAGGGGAGCACATGTTTTTGTAGAATGGTCTGTCCCTCATCCCACATTTGGCTGGGCTCAGGCCTTCAAGAGAGAGACAGACTGGAATGCTGATATTACCATCACAAATTAGAAATCTACTAACTATTATTTTTAAACCACTCTAGCACAGTAGCCTTGTTCTCATTCACCCATTTAATATTGGCCTTTGTCTTCTCCAGAGCCTGCTCCAAGGCTCGGGTTCCTGAACCAAAGCCGATATCCATGTTGCTCTCTTTAAATTGTTCAAGCTGCAGAGGAAAGAAAAAATTAATCCCATTTTCCTTTTGCTTTAGCTCCATTTCTATTTCTAACAGTGGAATCCAGTATTTTAGGGGGAGGCCGATCTGCCCTTTTCAGAGACAGTAAATGAAAATCTAAATTGCAATACATCCTTCCTACACACACACACCCCTCTCTAATTTGTCCTTTAAGAGAAAAGCCTTACCTGAGAAATCAGATAACAAGATCTGGATTTAGAGCTAGAGACTTTAATCCAACCCACTTAGTTTACAGGGAATGAGAAAACGGGCCCAAAGTTTAGAGCCTTGCCCAAGGGATAGACGTAGGTTTTAAATTTGAGTTCAGCACCATTTTCCACTATGCTACCAAATCCATCTAGTCCAACATTTTCATTTTACGGATAAGAAAACTAATGACCCTAGAGAAATAATTTGATCAATGTCAAGCAAATGCTGGATTTCCAAACTTGTGTTATTCCCATTACACATGACTGCCCAATGAGATCACGCAATGATCCATTGAGAAAATAAGAATCAGTCTTATTACTGAGGCAATCAGATTTTGGAGGGGCATCCTGCAACTTCTCTATCACCGCGGTAGTTTTTCTACACTTCCTTCTCATGGGCATGAGGTAATTGAGGCATTTGCCCAGATGTAAATGAGAGTAATGAGAAAGAGCCTTACCTGTTGCAATTCATATTCTGTGGAAAACCTCTGGGTCACACCCTGGATTAGGTTGGAGAAGGAGAAGGAGCCACCACCAAACCTGTACAGAAGGATGAAGAGTTAAGTCAGAAAAAACAGCCAAGGGGCCAACATTTCTTCTATAAAATGAGGTCAAAGGAAGTTCTCATTAGCAAGAAATAGGGGAACTTCCATTTAATCCCAAATTCTTGGGTAATCTGGTAGTCAAAATCACTATCACTGTCTTGGAGCAAATCTGCTCTGCTAACTTCAAATTCAAACCCATGTTGTTTGGCAGAGGCCTTTATCAATACAGGTAACTATTCCAGCTTCCCAAACTCATGCCCCTCCAGAGAGGGAAGGGCATCAAATAATTTGGGATTTGAAGAAAGCTTTTTTTGAGAAAAAAAACTAATAATAATAAATTTTATTTTAATTCATTTTTAACTAAATTTAATATTAACTATAAATTAATTTAATTAAATATTTAAGCTAAATAAAATACATAATCCCTTCCTAAAGTCCTTTCCCCAGCAGACTCACTCCTGGAATAGCTTCTTCCAGTTGACTTGAACAAAGTTCCAGGCCAAGCTTTGCCCAACGACGTTGCTGGCAATCCTGGTGATAGTAGATGTTGCATCCTGTTTCCGGATTAGTGTGGAATTCAGAGTGTAACTCAGGTACCTAGGCAGAGAAAGTCAAGACTAACTAGGGCAGCAGTTTCCCAATTTCTATGGGTTTATTGGATTAAAAATTAACCATAAGAAATAAAGTTGCAAGAGAGTGCTTTTCTCCTCAAAAGTCAAAGTACTTTCTTGTTTACTTTTTCATGTAGCTTCTTTGTTGTTCTATTGCCAAAAGGACTGAGCTAAAGCAGTCACTCATCTCTACATCAGACAGGACCATAGAATTTTCATTCATAGGAATTTTCTGAGACGTACTATTAAGTCTCAAGAGGAGCTGCCATATGCATCGGTGATGCAAATACTCATACTGGCAAAGTTGCACATATTAAACAATATCCCTCCTAATTTTGATTGTATGCTAGGAGTAGACAGTCCTATGAAGTAGCATCTTAGGGAAAGAGGAAAAGTGTAAGGAAGAAAATTCATTTTTAAAAATCAGCTAATCTTTATTTTTCCTATAGTCAAAATTATTTTGAAATTACTTTGAATAGCCCATAGAATAGAGTTTAATATGAGTATCCCAAAAGTCTTAGTACAGTTCTGTTAAATGCTTAAAACTGAACTAAAACTGTTAGGAATCCCTATATATTGAAAATTATCAAAGCTGATAAGGCGCTGGATCTCTTTAAAAGATAATCTTTATACACAATGATTGTTGGTTTTGTTAATTATTCTTTTTCTTTGTTGAAAATGATAGTTTATTAAATAGGGAAGAGGGAGGGATATATTAAGAAATAATGGTGACAAATGACAGGAAGAAAGGTATCAATAAACTTTTTAAAAGAAGGCAAGTGGTATCAGATATTATAAAGGGAAATACTCTTGGCAAAGCTTCATTACATAAGAGTGATCCTTCAAGGAGTTGCACATGTCATCAGGGAAATGTTCTCTCCTTTAGTTTCAAAGCGAGGCAAGATAGGACAAAAGGAACTCAAAAAGCAAAAGTAAGGAACTTCTGGCTGAACAGGACTAACCAAGCTTTACCAGCTAAGCAGAATGTATATGTTAACAATACTATATAATGATCAATTGGACCTGGCCATCTTCAGCAATGAGATGAACCAAATCAGTTCCAATGGAGCAGTAATGAACTGAACCAGTACGCCCAGCGAAAGAACTCTGGAAGATGGCTAAGAACCATTACATTGAATTCCCAATCCCTATATTTTTGCCTGCCTGCATTTTGGATTTCCTTCACAGGCTAATTGTACAATATTTCAGAGTCCGATTCTTTTTGTACAGCAAAATAACGGTTTGGACATGTATACTTATTGTGTATCTAATTTATATTTTAATATATTTAACATCTACTGGTCATCCTGCCATCTAGGGGAGGGAGTAGGGGGAAGGAGGGGAAAAATTGGAACAAAAGGTTTGGCAATTATCAATGCTATAAAATTACCCATACATATAATCTGTAAATAAAAAGCTATTAAAAAAAAAAAAAAGAAGAATGTATATGCTAGTTGGGATGAAAAGAAAAATGTAGAATCACAATCAAGAAAACAAGATGGTCACACTATGAAATGCTTTGTGATAACTAAAACAGAAAACAGTAGTTTCATGGAGGTGTCCTATATATGATAATTACTCTAGGTAAATGTTAATTAGAATGACTTGCCACTATTATTTAAATTGCTATTTCTTTTATTTTCTGTCAAGTACATCTATGGGAAAGTTAAAGGCTTTGAAAGCTGCCCCTCCTTTATAGTTCATTTAACAGATTGGAAAACTAAGCCAAACTCACAGGATAAATCAGAGAACCCAAGTTAAAGCCCAGTTCGCTGATTCCCAGAACAGAGAGTAACTCTTTTCATTTTTTAAATTTTTGTCTCTTTTGATTCTTTGAATTCTTTTATTGGTTGAAATTGCCTACATTGGATCATAGTAGCATTTTTGAGAAAACCTCAAGGCCTGTTACGTGCATTTTGGGGCAGGCTAGGGAATTCAGGGGATTCTGCATTGTCTCAGAGCTCAATCCTCTAGGGTTTCCATGCCTTGGTACCACCCAGAATAAGCAGAGGGCCATTTATGGTGCAGCTGTGAACAGAAGGATGGTGTGTGTGTGTGTGTGTGTGTGTGTGTGTGTGTGCGCGTTTATAAAGCTGATACTTGTGTCAGATGCATGAATGGGGTGAGGTAGAGAGGGAGAAGAAAAGAAATTGGCCCCAGCTCTATATTTCTTTCATTCCCTTTCTGCTGCTTTACATTTGCTCTCACTAACCACACACTACACACCTGTCCAAGACCCACACATCTCTGCTGCAGGCCAGCGCTGAACGAAGCTTATCAGCCTCTGTGACCAGTGTGGCACTTTGGAACTGTTTCCAGGCAAAATTCCACTCTTGTTCTCCACCTCTGGAGATGGCATTGCAATAAATGGTAGATCTCAGGTTGGGATGGATCCTAGAACCAAAAATAGCAAGGTAAGAAGCTGACAAATGATGGGATTTAGCAAAGGAGGAAGTGGAGGCAATCTTCTCAAGCTCCTAGAGGGTAATGTTCCTCTGAGATAGCTGGAAGCATCACTAGACACGGAGTTAGTCATAGTGTCCAGTCTTAGCTTTTGACTCCTCAAAAATTTTCTCTCTTGATCTTTCTCCTTATCTATATAATTAAGGGATTGACGTAAGGTCCTTTTCAGTCCTAATATTCATGACTTTTACACCTCTAGATGAAGCCACCAGAGCGGTATTTCCCCCAGTTCTACTCCCACTATCTTCCTTGCCCTGGCACTATTTAGCATGAAGCCTTAACAGACCTTTCTAACAATACTTACGGATTTTTTGAGGGGTCCTTCATCCAATCGCTGAAGAGAGATGAGGCCAGTTCCCCACATTCAGTAACATCATTAGCGCAGGCTGTGCTAATAGCATTGATCTCATTGTATCTACACAAGGAAGAAGATGCAATCAGGGTGTCAGTAGGCAAATAAATAGGGAGTTGAGGAGGATTGGAGAGAGTTCCTCTCTGATAAATAAGAAGAATCCCAAAGCAACCCTTCCCACTGGCAGTGCAAACACCAGCAGGATCCATACCTTTCTCTACTATCAATTGTATTTTAAAAATAGAAAAGCCTAAAATAAAGCAAGACATTCTGTTCTTTAATCTCCTTTGCCCAGCAGCTCATCCCCAACCCTTCAAAAACAGCCTTAGTGATAACTAAAAATACCCCCATGATGGAAGTTGTAAAATAATCAGAAGAGATCAGACTTTTAAACTATCTACTGTATTTATACCGCTATAAATGAGGGTACACACACACACAAGTCTTTCTTTGTATTCTTAGTGCTTAACACAGTGACTGACTCATAGAACACACAACTAATTAGGTGACTAGTATTTGTATCCCCAGAAACAAGCACAGTGCCCAACATAGAGGAATAGGGATTGTTATTTTACTGGTTTATGCTACTCTCAGGTTGCAGAACAACCTCCTTCTAGCCAATTTCGTCAGAGTTGCCTACCTGCCATGTTAAACCCAAATGGAAACTGATCCCTGCTGGCAAGGATTTAAAAAGTCACAAATGAACATTATCTAAGTTTCAATGTATTTTTACTTATATTTATTTTATTAAATATTCCCCAATTCCATTTTAATCAGGTTCAAGCTCCCCTGTCTGTAAGCTTCATTTTGGGGGGAATTAAAAAGTTAATCATCTATGTATTTAATATATACTTTAACATATTTAACATGTATTGGTCTACCTGCCATCTGGGGGTGGGGGTGGAGGGAAGGAAGGGAAAAGTTGGGACAGAAGGTTTTGCAAGGGTCAATGCTGAAAAATTACCCATGCATATATCTAGTAAATAAAAAGCTACAATAAAAAAAAGAGAAATTCATCACCTTGCTCCTAATCTCAACCTATAGTGTGTATCAGAGGTAGGATTCGAATCCTCCTAGATTCTAGGTCATCCTTCTAGCCACTGAAATATTGCCTCTTATCTGGTATGTTATATGTATGCAAAATAGTTTACAGTAGAGCAAACTATTTTAAAGGATGAAGATAATTTTTTAGCACCCACGTCCCTGGCCCAATTCCAGTGGAATTGTTAGCAACAAAAGACATGTTCTCATTGAATGGGGTGCCCATCAGTTGAATAAGTTTTGGTATATGAATGCAATGGCTGATTTCAGAAAAACCTGGAAAGACTTACATGAACTGATGCTAAATGAAGTAAGCAGAACCAAGAGAACATTGCATGCAATAACAACAAGATTATGTGATGAGGTGATTCAAGGCAATTCAAGTAGACTTGGGACAGAAAGTGCCATCCACATTCAGAGAACTATAAAGACTGAATTTTTGTTGTGGTTATTGTTTGTTTACTTTGTTTTTTTTTTTTTCCCTTTTTAATCTGATTTTTCTTGTGCAGTATGACAAATATGGAAATGTTTAACGCATATTAGATTGCTTGCATCATGGAAAGGGGAAGAGGAGAGGGAGGAAAAGTTTGTAACATAAGGTTTTACAAAGGTGAATGTTGAAAATTATCTTTGAAAGTCTTTGGAAAAACAGAATACTATTAAAATGTCATAAAAAATAAAATTATGTTTTTTTTTTAAATGTTCCCAGAAAGTATCCGAGAACAAAGATTAAGGGCCCTGAAATGAGTCCCCTCATTTGTGATCTATGACTCCCTGCACTGTACATCCCCAGCCCACATTTTCCATGTTTATACTCACTGTTCCATCAGTGTGGGAGGACGTCGAGTAAAATTACTGGTGAGAGTCTTAAAATATTCAAATAACGGAGTAACCTGTTTTTTCATATAAGCCTATTTGGAAAGAATAAGACTTTTCAAACATTTTTCATTTTGCACCCTTTCCAGATTTAATCTTCCTAATTCTAAAGAGCAAAATGCAACAAACAAGCACCCAGAAGGTGTCTAGATCTCATGTCTAACTCTCTTTTTATTGACCACCCTATACTTTCTTCCTCTTCCAAGAGCCTTAGACCTCAGATTGGAACTAGGGAGGAGCAGCTGGTATTTTGTTCTTGGGCACTAAAATCTAGAGCATGTTAGGAGCTTTTACTTCATTATTTTATTACTTCATTGCTAAGTTTTTAGCACCTAATTTAGCGTGGTTTATTTTGGCTGGTGAGTTCAGAATTTGAAATTTTTCTCCTGATCATGTAGGTCTTGAGCAACATACCATCTTTAACTTATAGTTTTAGTAACTGTTTGGACATGTATACTCATTTTGTATCTAATTTATACTTTAACATATTTAACGTGTATTGGTCAATTGGAGGGGGTGGGGGGAAGGAGGGGAAAAATTGGAACAAAAGGTTTGGCAATTGTCAATGCTGTAAAATTACCCATGCATATAACTTGTAAATAAAAAGCTATTAAAAAATAAAAAATTAATTAATTTTTAAAAAGAAAAAAAAAGTTATCGTTTTAGGCAGATGCTTATGGAACACTAATGCATTAATTAACAATTTCTAAGAACACACAGATAGTATGGACAAGATGTTTCTAACCCTAAGAGTGGGGTTTAACATCACATTTCCTCACACTAAGAATTAACAATAACCAAGTTAGCAGTTAGCTTTCTATTCAAAGCGAAATATTCCCTAGCTCATGCATACCCTATTTCCTACTTTTTCTCTATAGCTCCATCTCTCCACTGGGGGTCTCACACTGTTCCAGGGTCTCTCTGTGGGGTCCTGAGACCTCTCCCCTTTACCTCCTCAACTCAATTTGTCTTTAAATATTTGAGAATACCCTTAATGCCTCATTGAATGTATTTGTGAGGTTTATCTCAGATGTCAACTTTTTAATTATTCTCTACTTAGCTCTAAAGACCATAGTGATCCATAAAGGGTCCCTCTCTGAATACACTCAGAAAAATAAATGTTCTGTTTTGCTTTTCTCTTATCCCATGTGTCCAAAAATGAATTCTGAAATTCTTAAGGACTAGAGAATTACAAAGAGCTACAAAGTTTGCAAAGTATGTTGGTCTACTTTGTCCCATTGTCCTCCTCTTCCTATGATGGTTCTTACTTCCTTCATATCAGGTACCTAGGGACCTCATGTTCTCTTCCATCCCCATATTTAAAGTAGCACACATAAAAGAATGTTTCTGTTATAAGAGGACAAAAATTTAAACCAAATTTCGAAAGGAAGTTCAAGATTTTCAGGAAGCAAGGGTGGATGACGTAATAGACCCAGGAGCTGTCCAACTACCCTTAAAAATCATACCATATGGGCAGATTTTTGCTTTCCCCACAGTCTAATCTATTCCAGCTCAGATCCACCATACTCTTAACTGGCCCTTCAACTCTTCTTACCTTCATAGGAGCGTTCACTTCTGTTCGATCAAACATGAGTCTGAAGTAACTAAGACTGCTGAGAGCAGCCTGCCAGGGCAAGTATTCCACTTCCTTTCCCAAGAAGAGTGTGTTTTCCAGAGCTAGTGTTGTAGTGACATGTTTGGCCCTAAACATAAACATAGAACCTCAGTGTTTCCAGCCGAGTGAAAAGTTCCCCTCTCCATTCTAGCTGTGCTAGGTTTCAAGCAAAGTTTTCTTTATTCTCCCTTTCCTAAACTCATCTCTACATAGGGATTTAAATCTTAAAACATTTTTTCCATTAACAAACCTGTCAGGAAGACAAGGCAAATGCTATCTCCATTTTACACATAAAGAAATTGAGCATTAAAGAGATTAACTGTTTTGCCCATTGTCATGCTGAGTCAGGGCTAGAACCCAAACTTGGATCTTTCAAATCTGGGTCTACTTCTCTTTCTGCTTCAGGCCAATGACATAAGACCTGTTAGAGTTTCAAAAAGACTTTAAAGATCATCTACTTGTATTCCTCTCACATTTGGAAGAAAACTAAGGAATAGAGAGTTACCCCAAAATCACCTGGCTAGTTAGTAGAAAAAAACTATACTTTTTGTCTCTTAAGCCAAGGCTCTTTCTTTCTATCCCTGCTTTCTATTTTAAGTTTAGATGGTCCATTGGGGTGTTCCCTTGGATGGCATGCTCACCTGGCTAGGTTAAAGCCATCATGGATGATCTGAGCCCTGTTGAGTACTGGAATGGCCTAAAGGGAAGGAAATAAAGTATCACCAGGGTTTATGTGAAAATGTAAATATCAAGAAAATTTAAGGCATGAAAGACCTTCAACATTATCCCGAGTTTCCCCATAAGTTACCTAATTTATAAGTGGGGTATGAGTTTAAATTCTCAGAAACATAAATCCATTTATTCTCAACATAGAAGTAGGATTTCAAACACTTACGGAAAGATTGTTTTTTAATTGTTCTTGAAGTCTCCTCCAATTTTCAGCATCATAATTCACGATGTAGTAGCCAGTCACATTGAGGTTCAAGAGGATCCAATTACTACCTGACACTTTTAAGTTGTTAAAAGTAGCTGCAGAGAAAAAAAGGTGTTGGGGTGCAAGGCAGGAGTCTGGCATGAGAATCACCTGATTAAAGTTTTAGTTCTTCAAAGTAACCTGCAAGCCTAACTCAAACACATATACACACATATTCATACAACCCACTTAACCTATATGTTCACTCAGAATGGGTAGCTTCTTAAGCATACTGAGGGTTCAAGACAAACCATCTCCAAAACCATGCTACCCATAGATGGGGTAGGGGAGGCAGTAAAATGAACTAAATTCCTGATAGATATTTGTGAAAGGCAGTTCAAGACCACTGTCTTCCAGTTCTCTAATTTATTATTTTTGATTTTGATTTCTTCCTCTGGATAATGTGGGTAAATATTTGTATTACCTACTTTTACAAGCATATGAAGATAATGGAACCTTGGAACTATGCAGTTCTTTACATGTTACTTTAATCTAAACTCTGCTTGTAAATGGAGGAAAATAGGCCTCTACAATCCATAGAATCATGTTATTTTCACTCAAGAAATTGGAGAAGTTGGGATGGAACAAAGGTCCTTGCTGGACTAGAATCAATGGGGAGTCTGGGGATAAAGATAGAGAAAATGTCCTCTCCACCCACCCAAGAGCAAAGGAGAAATACCTGACTTGGTGCCATTAAGCCAGTCATCAAACTTTTTTCCATCACTTGTAAGTGAAGAGACAGGAGCTATCCACAGGTAGCTATAATGAGACAGACAGGTAGGTCGGTAAATCCTCCTCCTTGTGTTCTTCTGAGTACTCATTCCCTCATCTCAAGGAACATAGATCTGAGACATGGAGGGAGATGCTCCAACATAATGTTTTCCCTCTCAACCTCAGGTGCTTGTTCCACAAGTCTCTGTAGACAATTAGCATAGGACCTAAAGCTCCAACAATTTTCAATGTGGCCCTGGCCTGTAGGGAAAGCTTAAGGTAACGCCTTGACTGGTAGGCAGGCTCCTTCTGGGCTGTGGGGACCTCTTCTCTCCTAGGCTATGGCCAGGGACAATATGAACAAGCAGCTGCCAAACAGGGACACTTTTATTTAACCTCAATAGATATTGGTAGCAGGTAGATTCTAGTAGAATCACCTCCTGGGAGGTTGGAGAGAAAATTAAGGGATTCATTGTTTGGGGCAGAGAAAATCAGGAAATAAGTTTCAGAGAGGGACTTGGTTATTAAGAATTGAATGGTGGGGTCTTTCCACTTCAAATGTCCTTCCAATTACAGCCTGGATTCACTCCTCACTCACTTGAATTGGGAGGGACGAGTGACATTGGAGGTGGGGTCTAGCAGGAAGTGTTGCTGGGAGAGTTCACCAGTGGATGATTCCAGTTTCAGCATAGGGAAGCCCATCTGCAGGATCCACCGATCCATAATAGTTTGTACAGAGGCAGGCAATTTCACTATATTGTTATTGTCCACAGCCTAGATAGAAATGAAAATTGATGGAAAAAGCCTTTCAGATCTGAGACATCAAATGATCCCACTTCTCAGAGACAATTCCAAAGTGACTCAGTATTGGTTGAAATCATCTCTGGGCAGAGTAAAGCTTGACTTCCCTCCTTTTCCTTCCTTGGTTTCACCCTGTTCCTTTTTAAATTCCAAACTGTCTGTAGCTTGAAGAGAAAGGAAACCACAGCCTGGCAGAAAGGAGAGGATTGCAGCAGGCGAGAGACCTTCAGTCTCTTACCCTTCCACCCCCAAAATTTCTAGCTTTTGTATCAATAACATCTGATTGTCCAGCAGAAAGTACAATTTTGAGGCTATCATATTCTTATTCCAAGATCTTCTGCTGGCAAAGTGTACAAGAATGTTGATGAATTAAATAGATTCAGAAGACTGAACTTGCTCCAGATCCCCCAGAGGTAGTGTAGTACAATGGAAAGAGAATGAGAACACAAATATTCTGGCCCATTTTGTTGCTTATATCCCGTGATAAATCACTTTTCTCAACCTCAGTTTCTCAGCTGAAAAAGAAAGGGCTAAACAAGATGAACTCTAGGATGTCTCCCAATTCCAAATAAAACCTTTCCTAAAATTCTTTAATGCTCGTGTAATTCCTTTATTAAATTTCCTCCAATTTACCCTGCTTATATTTTGTATGTTTGTCATGTCTCCTCTCAGAATGTGAGTTCCTCGAGAGTCGCCAGTGTTTAGCCACTGTTAATGATCCTAAGTGATCCAAGTGTGGGCCCATTTTGCGGGACAGATTATTTCCATTTTTCTCACTTTCTCCCTCACAAACCCTACTCCTCTCTCCCGCAAAACATCCTTGAGTACAAATGGGAATATCCATGCCTTGTCTTCCATTGATCTTTTATTTCCTTCCAAGACTACATCTACAAAACGGCAGTCAGTATTAGTTTGTGCTGCTCTTAATCCCTTGCGGGCCAATGCTTCTCTTCTTTTACAACAAGCTGTCATCTACCCCCATACTCAGACAGACATGTAGATTAAATGGACTCTTGGCTGAGAATCTGTAACTTAGCTATACCGCCTGTTGGGGAGTGGGAAAGCCAGCATGGGGGCCAAATAGCCTAGCCTAGCAGGCTTGTGTAAGGAAGTTTGGTACAACGGATACTCAACAGGACATGAAGTCAGGGACAGTGGAATCTTAGCATGGCCCTGCTAATATTAGTATTAGCCAGATGACCCAGAACAAGACACTTCATCTTTCCGGACCCCAAATGTTCTCACCTTAGAAACAAAGGAATGGATAAAACCTCTAAGGACCCTATAACTCAGTGATTCTGAGCAATGATTATTCTATGGCATCTCTCTTCAGGGAGAGAAACTTTCTCATAAGGACATAGGCTGTTTACTCACTTTTTGGAGATGATTCCATAGATCCTGGTAGACTGTATTATTGTAAGAAAAGGCATGCAGGTATGACTGTGGAAAGATAAACCAGTTAGACAGAGTGGCAAGACAGGAGCGCTATTACTTTGGTTAGCAATTTTATCTCTCTAGATCTTACTTAGTTTTAATCAACTATAAAATGAGACCATTGGAGTAGGTGACCTTCCCATTTCCCATTCCCTTCCCCCTCACCTCTCCACCTCCATCCCATGAAGGCAAGGGCCTTAGATTTGAAAGGAAAAATCCCTACCAAGTTTCCAAGTCCCAAAGTTTCCCAATTATCCCAAACTGTACTATTGGCCAAGACGTGTATGACTAAAGCCTCAGCACAGAGACACCTAGGAGTCAGGATCAGAGGTTCCTTCAGGACAGCCAAATCAGATTTGTATGCAATCTTTCAATTTCAGCCTTCCTGCCTGTCAAAGGAGGATTGTAGAAAATACTCACTGCCAAGCCCACTTTGAAGAGGTCCTCGGTAAGGAAACTGGACAACATCCGAAGAACTGAGGCTCCCTAGGGAAGATGAAAGATGAGCCCTCAAAAATAGTTAGGGAATGGAAAGTTTCTGGAAGACTTATGCCAGCAAGTAAAGGGGCAGGCAGTCTGGCAGCCTGGCAAGCTGGGTCTAGAGATCCAAGAGCTCTCCAGGGCTAAGGAGCTCCTAAGGAAGGGGCAAGGCAGACACAGGACATGCCATGGGCTAACTGAGCCCCCTGGGGCTGCTCAGTCATGTTGAGATAGGATCATTTCTGAGAAGCAACACGGTCTCTCAGGTCCGTTTTTTCCTCCAGATCTGTGACTAATGGTGGGACTACAGAGAACACTGAGCGCAAAATTCAAAGTTGGGTGACCTAAAGCAAAGTCATTGAATGATTCCAGCCCTCAGTTTTCTCAACAGAATGAAGGGGCTGGCCTCAGTATTTAATATTGGGGAAGACAACATAGATATGATGAAGGTGCCAAAACAACTCCATGCCTGCCTTCCAGCAGAGTAGGCTGGGGCTGTGGGCTCCCCGCCAGGAGGCCTTACCTTGCTGTAGCTGATAGCATCAAAGACCTCGCTGATCTGGGCTGGGGTGTTGATTTCATTAGCAGGAGAGGACAGTGGATGGGAAGAGGCCAGAGCATCTATGGCCATCACTCGGTACATGTCATTCTGCACTATGAGGTCTTTCTGCAAGCCAGAATGAGCCCCAAGCCAATCCATCAGAGCTGAACCAGGAGAGAGTCCTGCCTATTCCCCCCTTTCAATCCCACACACTTCCCAAGTTCATTAACTGGTCTGTGAGATGTTTCCTAAAGCACAGCTCTTCTCTGCTTTAGAAGCTTGAACCCATTACTTCTAAGGTAAAATACAAAGATTACGTTTAAATCTGGGTCTGGGAGATAACTTTTTTTTTTCTTCTATTAAGGTCCAACTCATGAAGAAGACAAGTTAGTCTCTATGAGATGAGATTGTGTCCTCAAGGCATATGATAGATTGGGGGTTTAACTGATTTGGGGCAGAACTCCATCCCACTGGAAAAGTAATTTCTATTTAGAGAATAAACAGAATATATAGTCTGAGTCTTTGCTGTGGGAAGAACCCCTCCATTACAGTTTACCAGGCAGACAAATCAGGATGAAGATGGATTTCCCCTGCTCAGATTGTGAGAGGCTGCTGATCTCATGACTGAGTTAAGTTCTCAGCAGAAGCCCAAGTCTTTTTAGCCCACTTCATTAAATGTCTACCAATTGATTTTTCCTTGTTGGGAGTTACAAGTTGTTACAGCCCACCCCTATACTCCACACACACCCCCCCACATTACATAGTATTTACTTTGTGTATATAGTTATCCCTTCCACATCTAAGGATTAGAGGTGTAGCACCAACACAATTGGAAAATCTGTGTAAAAAAACTTGGCCCTCCCTTTTGTACCCAGAAATCTAAATTTTTTCTCTTTTCTTTTATGGAGTGTTTACAGTACTTATGTAAAATTTAGGTTAAGTATTTGGTTATAAGGTTTGTGTCATTTTCTGGTCTTTGAAAGTCAGTTGTAGCTCCCAAATATTAAAACCACAAGGAAAATCATGACATCCATTCTCTTATTTCCCACACAGTAGAATGTAAGTTCTTTTGAAAGCAGCCTGTGTTTATTTTCTCCCTACCCTTCCTCCCACTCTCACTTCGCAATGCCTTCCACAAATTAGGTAACTCTTTTGCTTGAATTAAAATCTTGCAGTAGGAGATTCAGCTGCTCTTTAGGCTTTGGCCCTTGGAGGGACAGAGCCCATGATGCAGGAGAATCTTAATGTACATACAAGTCCACTCACCAAGTTCCAGGTGGACTCAGCATAGTCAGCTCCCAGGTACTCCACATAGGAAGCAAAGCCTTCATTCAGCCACAGGTCATTCCACCATTCCACAGTGACCAGGTTGCCAAACCACTTAACAAGTAAAAAGGTATTTAGGGATTTGTGATCTATCCTCTGACCCTTCATCCACTGAATTTGGAGTCAAGACTTCAAATCGTGGCTCTGACAGTTATCAACTACATGATGTTGGGCAAATCCTCTCTGATCCTCAACTTCATTACATATAAAGTGAAGATACTCAAGTTCTAAGACTTCCCTTTACAATCATGGCTGTCTTTCCCAGTGGCCCAATCAGAGATGTATTCATGCACATACATCCAACATAGGAATAGTCCATCAGATAAAAAGTGACACATAGGGACTATGGCAGAATGTGGTACCTGGTGGGCAAGCTCATGGGCAATCACTGTAACCACCCGTTCCTTGTTGTCAATGGAGGAAGATTCAGGATCATAGAGCAGGGCGCTCTCCCGGTAGGTCACCAAGCCCCAGTTCTCCATGGCTCCAGCATTGAAGTCTGGCAGGGCTATCTGATCTGAAGAAGAAAGGCGTCCATTGAGTGAAGCTGCCCCTCTCCAATTTAGCCCCGTAGCCTAGTTGAAAGGGAGACCCAGGCCCCAGGAAGGCACTCGCTGCTGCAAAGCTAGCCCTACTCACCAGACTTGGGCAATGGATAGGGTGTGTTATAATGACTCTCAAAAAATTTCAGGATGGGACCCGTGACATTCAAAGCATAATTTCCATGTCCTGCCGCAATCGCTTTGGGACGGGCCCAGATTCTGATCTGTAAAGAAAGAGATCCATCTGAAAAATGAAAAACAAAACCACCCAGACCACTGCCAGAACCAGGAGAGAGGGATAGGGCCAGTATCTTTTACTAAAATGCTATTTATTTATGCTGTTTTCAGTCAAACCTCTGAATTTTTTCTCTTTTTTTAGAGGCCAGGAAGCAGTGGAGGGCAACTCTGGCTCTGAGAAGACTTCCGAGGGCCTGAGGGGATGAGACAGCAGAGGGGCAGAAAGAAACTGGTGAGTGATGGAAAAGGGGGCGTGGATATGTAGGAGATCTGGGGTGCTGGAAAGAAGGGCATAAAGCCTGATTGTTGACAAGAACAGAATGGATAAGATTTTAACAGCCCACTTCCTTTTATCTCTACTCTTTCCCAGCAACCTCCTGCCTTATGTTCCGAGCTTGGGTTTGAGATGCAGGCATTAATATTGGGCTAGAAATGAGGAGACTTGGAATTCTAGTTCAGATCTTACTGTGCGACCTTAAACACTTTACTCTTCTGGACCTCATCAAGACTAAGGAACTTCCAAAATTGGAAGTTTAAAGACCTTGCCCCTTCCTTGTCCCCTCACATTCCCTGAACCACTAGGGGAAACGGGGAGAGGGAAATGGTAAAGTATGGAAGAGACCATTCTGAACATTGGAAAAGGGTCTAATTCAGAAAACTGCCCCAGAGTAGGTCTTGAATGTCATACCAGTAAATTCTGCTGCGATTGCTGCGATTCCTGCAAGTCAGCAAACTGGCAGACAACATAAGCCAAGAGATAAGTGGACATCTTCGGGGTGGTGTTAAAATGAGTGACAGTCCAACCAAATTCTAATTTATCATCAGTAGCTGAAAACAAATGAGAAGGTCAATAGGAGCCTGTATCTGTCTCTGCCTCTGATAGTTCCCAACTCCTCCAACACTAACCCTTTCTCGAGAGTTATCACTGTCCCAGAACCTGCAACTAGCATGGGGAGAAAGGAGGGTTGCCCCAGGTGAACATTAACCAACTGCCTCCCAGGATGCTACTGCAGTGATTGCCCTCTCCCCAGCCCTTTTTCTTCCCAAACTCCTTTGAAGCAAGAGTCAGATTTTGCCCCCCCTTTTGGGCACCATTGAACCGGCAGTCAGCATTTCTTCAGGAACCTACCCCTTCCCCTGACTCCAGCCCTCCCCCTTCCACAAGCTGTGTTCCAGCAGGAGGTCCCCAAGCCCAGGGGCAGCAAGCTGGAGGGAAGAATACTGCGAGCGCCATTCTGGCTTACTTACATATGATAGGCATGTTAGAGATGGCTATGTAGTTGGAGGGGTGGATCAGGGTGATGTCGAAGGTGGCCTTCATGGCTGGCTCATCAAAGCATGGGAAGGATTTGCGGGCATCAGCTGCTTGCATCTGTGTCGTGGCCACAACCCTGAGCAAAGATTCGAGTTATTGCCCCTCCCCATAATCATGGATTGCCTTGGCCACAGACTTGATCACCAAGGGGAAAACCTACTGAGAATATCCACTTCCCTAAGTGAACATTAAACCCACAAATATTAAACACCTACTAAGTGCCAGGCACTGTGCCCAGCAAAGCAGGTACTCCGCTCTACTGCTTAGAACACTCCAGATGGGAAAGCTGGTCAGGTAATTCAGGGAACCTCTGACCCACACATTCACAAAAATAACAAGAACAGTTCTTGTTTAAACTGTTCAAAGCATATTCTTCACAACATTGCTGCAAGCTGAATATTAGCACCTTTTATAGGACTCAAGGGAACTCCAAAGCCCTCATTTAGAGATGAGAAGACTGAAGTCAGAAAGTCAAAATCACACTGCTAATAAGTACCAGCATTTGACTCTATCTTTGCTATTGTGCCATACTGCATCTTGTTATTATGTTCTTTTTGCAGATAAGAGAAAGAGAAGAAAAACTTCAAACTCTGCTGCCTGAACCCAGGGAAGGAAAAGGTGACACAGTGGGTAGAGTGCCAGGCTTGAAGTCAAGAAGACCCAAGTTCAAAACTGGCCTCAGTCTCTAGTTGTGCACCCTGGTCAAGTCCCTGAATCTTGTTCAGGCTGTTTTCTTATCTGCAAAATGGGGATAGGCCACCAGGTTGCTGTGAGGAGCAAAGGAGCAAACATATGTGAAACCCTTTGTGAACTTTAAAGGGCTTTGTAAATCCTTGCTGTTATTTAAAGAATACCTTCTATGTATCAGAACAATGACAGAAGGGCTGGCCTGCTGCCTCAATTAGCTGTCAATAGAGAAACAAACAGGATATAGCTTCTGGAGTCCTTGCAAAAACCACCGAGTTTAGGTACAATCCAACCCATGGGTCAGGGTGGGAGGATGGAACATATGTACGACTGCTTCAGCAATCCCTACAATTACCTTTCCAGAGGACCTCAGAAAAACTGGATTAATTCAAGGACAAATGCACAAGTTTAGAATTTCTCTATGTAGGTGTGAATGGTGCTCAATTAAGTCCCTGGGCTCAGAATCCTTGAGTCAACCTTTGAATTAGCCCAGATTTTCTGTGATCCTTGAGGGATATTGTAAGGCTGATTCAGACCTCCCCCCCACATTCTCCCCAACACTACCTAGGACAATGTTGCTGTCACATAAACATCTGAGGCCATCCTAATTGGAACCTTTTTTGTAAGGGGTAGGTTACCAGGCCATATCCAAGGCTACTTCCAAGGATGTAATAGTATGAGGCAAGGATGTAGTAGGATGGCAAACACGCTCATTTTATTATTGCTCCATACCTACTTTCCCATTTGGTTAGAGCTATACTCCTAGTCAATCCTTTGGGGTCAAATTTTATTACAAATTGACAAGAACTAGCTTGTAACTTAGACATTAAGTGGTTCTCAAAGTTACAAGCTAGTCTTAACATCTTGACATCTCAGTGGCTCAGGCAACTGTAAAACTAATTGCAAAACAGTACCTGATCTGCAATTCACAATGTGTGAGACAGCAAAGGCAAACTTGATTATCTGCATTATGCAGATGAAAATGATTCTCAAAGAAATTTAAGGACTGCCCTAAAGTCAAATAGCTAAGGAAATAGTAGAATCAGGTCTTCTATCTCTCAATATTATGATCATTCCATAGCACCACAATGCCTTTCCATGAAATACATACAAGCTGGCTAGACCCAAACCACAAAGACCGACTGGCTTCCACAATGGGAAACACCATAAGGTTCTTTTCTCTTCTTCTCTGGGGGATCTCTCTCTCCCATGACCAACTCTCAAACGATATGGGGTTCCTGTTTCGATCTCATCTTTGGTCAACTTCCACTACATTGTTGTGAGTAATGGCTATTATTGGGTCTTTGCTCTTCAGAACCCCAAACTCATAATTCCTCTTTCTAGTAAAAAAAAAAAAAAAAACCCTCACCACAGCAGGGCCCCAGTTCTTACTTGTTTACATTATCTTCCATATATTCACTGCGATAAAAACCAGCCAGATCATCAGCCAACTCTCCAACGAAAGTGGTCTCCATCTCATAGTATTCGCCAGCTTTCAGGTCACTTTTCAGATGCACGACCAGATAGTCGGTTGGTATCACCAGCTCTGTCTTATCGATCTGGGGAGGCTGGGAGTTACCTACTCCCTTCAGAATCACATGGTGGCCATCCTTCATTGTATAATTGAGTTTTTTACTATGGATGATAATGAACTTGGTTGCCTCTTTACAAAGGAAGCGAACGGTGCTGTTACCAAAAAAGATATATAAACCTTGATCATTTTTGGTCAAATAGGGTCTTAGTGTCACTTTGTAATTCTCAGGGATCAGAGTCTTTGGCAGCCGATAACTGTTCCAGGGCAAGCTTGGATCTGGAGTCGTGGTGGCTGGTGTAGCACTGGTCGGAGTAGCAGTGGTCCCCTCTGCTCCCGATGAATTCTTGCTTTTTTCCTGGGAATATACCACCGACAGGGCGATGATGGTTGCCACAGCTGTTACAGCAAAAAGAATGCCGACAATGCCCAACGTCTTAGAGATGAAGAAGCCTTTGCCCATGATGGCAAAGGGGTGGGGGGTGGAGGTGAAGGGGACTGGATATGGGAGAACAGGGATCTGGGGAAAATTCTCAGAGAGATCTGTAGCACTTGTCCTGGGCTTTTATAGAGCAGGGTGAGGGGAGGACCACGAGCAGCATTAAGAGGTAAAAATTAACCAGGGCTGAGACAGGCGAAGGTCACGTTCAATGGTTCAGGTCCACACTTTCCCTAGGGCTCCAGAGAAGAGATATTGGCAAAGGGATTGGTCAACAGCACACCGGCCCTGCTGGAAGCAAACAGTGTCAGGTTACAGTCTGAAAAAAGCACCCCAATGGGCTGTCTGAGTTTTGAAGCACAGCAAGGAGAATTGTCATCAAGGGTTTTAAATGATCTCCAGGAGGAAATGGCTTTCAATTATAGCAAAAGAGAAGCTGCTTAGGACAAGAAAGAAATGTCTGGTAGCAAAAAGGATGAACAATGAGTTAAAGGTGTCTAGGACCTGAGGTCATCTAGTTCCACTACCATCCTTTACAAATAAAGAAACTGAGGTGGAAAGATTGTCACTTGCCCAAGGAAACATATAGTCATTAATAGAGCTGGAGTTTACCCAGTTCCTCTACTCTCAATCTAGCTATTTAGAGGGATCTAAATAGTTTTCAAAGCAAAAAGAGCCCTGTGGTGAGAAAGGACCCCCATTCAAAAACAAAGTGCCCATGCTTTACCTCCTAAGCCTCAGTTCCTTCATTTGTAAAATGAAAAGGTTAGGCTACTACAAGACTTCTAAGGTCCTCTCCAGATCCTGATCCTGTGATCTGAGGTCTAATGTTAATAAAGATTCCATAATTTTCTTTGATAAAAATTTCCTCACAAAACTTATGCTCAGAAAATTCTTGCTACTAACTAACCTAAGTGCTTTTTGGAGATTTGTTTAGTTATAAGTAGGGGGAAGTAGGGGGAAGAGGAAGACTGTGATTCCCTTGTCTTCTTATGGTGGGAATAGAGATAAATCTACTTCATTTCCTGAGCCAACCAACAGATATACATTCTTTTGGCATAATGAAGGAAGATATCTCTTTGAGGCTTTTAATTCTTTTCTTTGCTGGCCTCCTGAATTCTCTAAACTTTCTAAATCTCCATTGACTTGAGGATTGTTATTAATAATAATAATGACAACTCACATTTTGTATATAATGCTTTGAGGCTTACAAAAACATAAGCACTGTAAGGTTTACAAGCATATTACCAAATGCTTTTGCTCACAATCCTATGGGGTAGGTAATCCAACCATCTTCATTATCACCTTAACAGCTAGCATTTCTAAAGTACTTTAAAGCTGGCAAAGTGCTTCACAAATATGATCGAATTCTCCTCTCAACAATCTTGGGAGTAAAATATACCATTTTACAGATAGGGGCAGACAGTGGTTAAATGATTTGTCTAGGGTCACCTAGCTATCTAAGTTTTTGAGGCCAGATTTGAACATGTTTTCCAGGCTTCCAGTTCAAAGTTCTATCCATTGTTCCACCTACCTGCCACTAGGTTTTGTGGGAACAGTTTCACAGTTTATACAGTTCTATTCTTGCTTTTGGCAGCTAGGAGGCACATTGACAGTCCAGATCCATTCTCAGACATCTGCTTCCTGTGGGATCTTAAACAAGTCATTTACCCTTCTGCCTCAATTTCCTCAGCTGTAAAATGAGATAATAGCACCTATTTCCCAGGATTGTTTTGAAAATCAAATGAAAAAATTTTTGTAAAGTGCTTTAAATTTTAAAGCAGTATATAAATGCTAGCAATCTTCCCATTTTAGTTCAGAACTGTCAAGGTCACAATTCAAATCCAGGACTCCTGATACCTGATATAATAATATAAAGAATAATATTCTTTCCATTATATCATGCTTCCTCCAACAGTCTAATTCTAGACCCCCAAATAAAAATATAACTCACATAAAATACCTGCCAACTCCGAGCACAGCAGGAGAATTACTTTGTGACTGCTATAAGCTGTATGCATTCCTATTTATACCCAGGGATCATATTCCCATTTTCAACTAGAGGATCACATTGCTGACATAGAACTCGATTAGAACATTAGGGGACACCTTCCCTAAGGATTTTTATTTTTTGGCAGGGGAAGCAATTGGATTAAGGGAGTTGCCTAAGGTCACAGCTAATTATGTGTCTGAATTCAAATTTGTCCTCAGGTTCTTTGGATACCAGGACTGGTGCTGTCCATTAAACCACCTAGCTGCCCACTATGGATTTTTAAAAATAGCCACATCTAGATTTATCAATCTATTAACCAAATGATGTCCAAGCCCTGCATAAAAGACATCATCCTTGTCCTTTCTACTCTTTGTCCAAGTAAAATAACTTTGAAGCAATCCAAGATTACAGAGAATCTAGGACTGAACCTATTTGAACCATTTTGGACCCTATGCATTTAGGACTCAGGCGAGGGATGAGGGAAGGATAGCTCAAGGTGAAAAAAATGGGCTCAAAAGAACATTAGAAATTAGGACTAGGTAAGAAATCAATAACAATTCAAACATTTATTAAGCACTAGCTATGTGCCCAGCAAGAGAGGCAGCTGGCTCAAAGCCGGAAGATCTGGGGTTCAAGAGACACTTTCAACATATGCCAATTGTAATGATCCTAGATAGGTCATTTAAATTCCCAGTGGTCTAAGAAGTTCCTTAATGCTTAAATTGAGAAGATATAGATATAAACTTATTTATAGAGTATTTCCCCACCTGGAGGTTCCCAACACCAAGGAAATCATAGATCCAGGTATGGCTAGGGGCTGAGAATGTGAAATATATGCGTAAAAATTAGATAAGTCATTTCAAGAGGGAGAGTGTTAAGTCTTGTGTAGGAAAGTCCTTGCATGAGTGGTGGAATCTGAGCTGAATGAGAAAATAAAGATAGAGCAAACCTTAAGAGGTAGAGATAAGGAGAGCATATTCCAAAGAGATACAATACACAATGGTGAGTACCATTTAGAAAGAAAAAAAAAAAAAAAACCACATCGGGCCAATTTGATTGGTCTAGGGATAGTGCAATATGAAAAAGAATATGAGTATGGGATTCTTCTTTTCAGCATGCAACCTTGGAGCAAATTACCCAACCCTTTTTGAGTATACCTTTCAGAGAAATAGGGAGTGGAGAACGAGGCTGGATGCCATTGAATAAATGGGATAGAGGCAGGAGGGGAGAGAAGGTAACTTGTGGGGGGACTGTGAGGAGAGAGCTGATAAACATTTACAATATGAAGAAAGTGGAACCTGATGAATGCTGATGATTCTTCTAGCTCTGTTGATCTCTACCTCTGATCCATATAGGTCAGCCAGAGAAGGCGAAGTCTTTTCTTTATCAGGGGCCCAAATGTAGATGGATAATTGGATGAAATGATATTAAATCTCAAATCGCAAGTCTGAGTAAAATCTGGGCAAGGTATGACCCCTTTTGTACATGATTTCTACCATCTCCTGCCCACTCTTATTCAGAAGATGATCCCTTGAGGTACAAATGATCCCTTTGGCAATCAAATTTCCACAAATTTAAGGTGACAGCAGCACCTTAAGGTCACCAAAGAGCACCTTAGTGGGAAGCAATTAGTGTCATAGGATTTAACACTGGAACAGACCATAGAAGGCAACTTTTCTAACCTCTTCTTTTAGATCCTATTGGTCTACTTGCTATTCTTTAGAGATTACACTTGATCTTCCATTTCTTTTGCCTTTGCATTAGCTGTCCCTCCTGTCTTGAATGTTTTGCCTTTTACCACCTTGACTTAAAACTTGGATACTTTTGCTAAGAGGCTTATAGCAGCTAGGTGGTACTATCAGTACAATACTGCACCTACAGTCAGGAAAACCTGTGTTCAAATCCATTCTCAGATACTTAACTGGCTGCATCACTTATTCCTATTTGCCTCAATTTCCTCATCTAAAAAATGAGCTGAAGAAGAAAATAACAAATTACTATCTTTGCCAAGAAAACCCTAAATGGGGTCAGGAAGGGAGAGATACAACTGAACAACAACATAAATATTAGGTATTAGCCACTGGGGCAACTGGGAAAATCCTTTCCATATGTTGTAGCTACTTTGTATGTACATTATTTAACCAGTCTCTCATTAGCAGGTGAGCTCTTTGAGGGCAGGATTTGTTTCTTCCCAACCACTAGGACCAGGCATGGAAATTTCTAAATGCTTAATTATACTTGTTGATTAATTTCCAGAGATAAGAAGACATTTGATCCACATCTGACTCCAAACTTTTACCTCACAACAATTAGTGGAAGTCACCTAAGAGAAAGACCTTCCAGCTATACGGGGGAGTTAGGCTACTTTGGAATTGCCCACAGGCACCTTGGCTATCAGCATAGTGAATGATAGGACAGTTACACTTATATACCCCCATCAAAATAGTATCTGGACTATGTTCCAGAGACAGTGCTAGGGTTAAAGACAGGAAAATTTTTTATTTTTATTCATATATATTTATATGTAATATATATACATACGTATACATGATATACATGTTATATTTTATATAAATTTTAAAATATATAATTTAAGAATATGAATAGCAGTATGACAGTGGATAGAGAGAATCTCAGAATCAGAAAGATTGAACTTCAAGTTCATCCTATGACAATTCCAAGATTGAGCTGAAGAGAAGCTGCCAATATGCATTGGGAAAAGAAATTTCCTTATTACATGTAACCTATATGTTCTCAGTGAAGTCACAGATCCAACCTAAAACAGTCAGACAGGTTCAGGTAGGTTTATGATGAGTTTGAGAGGCCCTGTGGGATATAAAGAGGGAAAAAAAGGTTTTGGAAGGCCTAATTCTTCCTCTAATTTGCTGGGTCACATGAATCCTTTGGCCTTCACTTGTAAAATGAGGTATTTAAACAAGATTAAGAGCCCTATATCTTTAAAAACAATCTTCCTCAAATTAGAAGCCAATCAGACATATGCAAAAAAGTTAATAAGAAAAATAAACACAGGGAACATGCTAGTTTCCTTGTTTGACATCAGGATTAGTCTTCAATTGCCCTCACATAGACTTCCAGGAGCTGAGCTATGGGGGAATTTAACTTTGAGACCTTCACATTCTGGTAGCACTTTGAGCTACTAGTCAGCCCTGCCAAAATAATAGCTATACTATGTTCCTGAGGCTACAAATCCCAGGGCTTTTTCCAGCTCCCCTCCATATCATCCAAACCATGTTGGCTAGGGTATTCTCAAACTCAATGGCTAAGGTCTAGGAGTAAGACTACTCAAGATGCCCTCATTGTCTGAATGAAAGAAAAGGCGGAAGGTATGATCTCAGTGATGTAGTAGAGAAGGTCACAGACTCGGCAAGAATGTTGCCTCACAGGGTTGGGAAATGACAAAAGGGAGTTCTATGATTTGGGGACAGGGTTAGTATGCTTCAAACTGGTACCTAAAGGTATACCCTGATGCCCTCGCTCTTCAATCTGGCAAAAATCTCCTAAGAAATCCATTGAGATGAGCTAGCCTTTCTGTGGTCTGAATTCTCCTGCCCTTTTGCTTGTGCAGGGGGTGTTCCCACTGTCTTGGAGGCAGTGGCTAATGTTTTCTCTAGGATGGAGGAGGAAAGAAATGACTCATTGCCTATGGGGACTAGAAACTAATCCCCAGGGAGCAATTAGGTCTTCCTGAAATTAAAGGAAAAGAGAAAAAGAAACCTCTGCATCAGTGCTACTTAAGAACAAAAGGTTAGGTCCTAATATGACCCTAATACTAGCACAGATCCAGGAAGATGTAGTAACAAGGCTGAGAAGCACTAAGTTGTCAAGTTGGGGGTGAGGGGAGTGAAGAAGGGAGAGAAACATTTAAAAGTGGGCTGCTAAGTCGAGCAGGATAATGTCCCATGACTACCAGTAACAATATGTCAGCCTGAATCAGCAGCATACCCTAAATATCCAGCTGTGGCAATCCTTATGCACCAAAAATGATTCTAAACTGTTCCTGGTCAAATCTTTTGCCACCAAAATACTAGTAGGTGATACAGAGTTTGAAATAAAATATGGTAATATAACAACTCAAAAACACATCCTCAACAATTTGGAACTATGCTCAAAAAGTTATCAAACTGTGCATACCCTTTGATCCAGCAATGATCCTATTGGGCTTATATCCCAAAGAGATCTTAAAGAAGGGAAAGGGTCCTGTATGTGCACGAATGTTTGTGGCAGCCCTCTTTGTAGTGGCCAGAAACTGGAAACTGAGTTGATGTCCATCAATTAGAGAATGGCTGAATAAATTGTAGTATATGAATATTATGGAATATTATTGTTCGGTAAGAAATGATCAGCATGATTTCAGAAAGACCTGGAGAGACTTACATGAACTGATGCTGAGTGAAATGAGCAGGACCAGAAAATCATTATATACTTCAACAACAATACTATATGATGATCAATTCTGATGGACTTGGTCATCTTCCGCAATGAGATGAACTAAATCAGTTGCAATGGAGCAGGAATGAATTGAACCAGCTACACCCAGTAAAAGAACTCTGGGAGATGACTAAGAACCATTACATAGAATTACCAATTCCTCTATTTTTGTCCGCTGCATTTTTGATTTCCTTCACAGGCTAATTGTACACTATTTCAGAGTCTGATTCTTTTTGTACAGCAAAATAACGGTTTGGACATGTATATTTATTTTGTATTTAACTTATATTTTAACGTATCTAACATGTATTGGTCAACCTGCCATCTAGGGGAGAGGGTGGGGGGAAGGAGGGGAAAAATTGGAACAAAAGGTTTGGCAATTGTCAATGCTGTAAAATTACACAGGCATATAACTTGTAAATAAAAAGCTATAATTTAAAAAAATCCTCTCATTTTGTCCTCAAATACCCTGTGATGTGGATATTACAAATATTATTAGTTTTATTAATTTCTCTTCTATAGGCGAACAGTTTTAAAGTCACTGGGCAAATGACTTGCCCAAGATCATGAAACTACTAAATGTCAGGGTTAGGATTTGAACTCAGACTCCTTCTAACTTGAAGACCAGTATTCTTTCTGCTATACCTCTAAAGCAAATCTTTGGGCTCAAGAGAATCGCACAAAGTTGAATAAACAAGAAATGTCAAGGTGAGCCAAAATGCTAGTTATCTAGACCCCGTCCCAATCCCAACATCCATTGTGTCACAGATCCACTAATAAGATTCAACAAAGCTCCCCATCTTATTCAAAACTTAGATTTCTAAGGTACCTGATGTCTACAAATCAAATCATAAACTGATAGATTTAGAGACAGACACTGGATTCCATCAAGTCCAACTTTTTCCATTTTTCAGATGAGGAACAGAGGCTGAGAAAGAATAAGATTTGCTCAATCACATAGCTACTCAGGCTCCAAGTCCATTACCCTACCTTCAAGCTGGAGAACAGAGGCAAGAACAGTCAAAATGGATTAGATCTTTTGGGCTCTGGGTATGTAATCTAGACTTATAGCCAGAAGTGATGCTGATTAGGCAGAAGGTGGTGAATGTAGGGTTTTTATTAAACCCACACATAGCCCATCAGACCTCTAGATGGGTGTGGTCACCTGGGGGTGGAGAAAGCTGACTTAAGAATGGGAAGCAGCAGTTATGGTTTCCCTGCATTCAGCCCCAAAGTCTGAGTCAGGATGGGGCCCTGGGCCAACTCAGTGGGGCACTTCCTATGAGAGTTTCAGAAAAACATGTTTGTACTGTGAGAACTGAGCGTCCCTCAGAGAGCCAACATCCCATTCCACCACAACTAAATAGGATGAAGGTCAGAAGAAGCTTAGTGATGAATGGATTAGGGAGAGAAAGCTGGGAAAGGGGAATGTTTTAGGGACCCATTTTTTTTTTTGAGGGGAGGAATATTAAGTGACTTGCCCAAGGTCACACAACTAGGAAGTGTTAAATGTTTGAGACTAGATTTGAACTCAGGTCCTGACTTCAGGGCTGGTTCTTTATCCACTGCACTACCTGGCTGCCACTAACCCCAAGATGCCCTAGGATCTGTCAGGTCCTCTTTTGTTGGCAGAAAAGATACAGGCAGTGATTAGATGCCTTAGACACCTTGTTCTTTTACAGAAATGTTTTACTTGACTGCATATGCATTATCTATATTAAATTGCTTACCTTCTCAAGGAGGGAAAGGAAGGCAAGAGGCAGGGAAACAATTAGGAACTCAAAATTTTAAAAAATACATAGAAACTTTATTTACATGTAATTGAGAAAATAAAATGAAAATAGTTCCCTGCATCCTACCATGCACACAAATTATCCATTCTAGACTTTGAGCCTACACTATAATATTGGTAGAAGTTTTTTGGTTTTGTTTTGTTTTTTGCTGAAGCAATTGGGGTTTTAAGTGACTTGTCTAAGGTCACACAGCTAGTAAGTATTAAATTTCTGAGAGCAAAATTTGAACTCAGATCCTCCTGACTTCACAGGGCTGGTGCTCTATCGACTGTGCCACCTAGCTGTCCCCCATAGTGAATTTCTTTCTACTGATACAGACTCCAAGGCTGAGTCAAGAAACAAGTTTTATGTGCCACATAGGACAGAACTTTTTGGTGTCAAAAATTAATCCCATGCGCCAGGAATGTCCTCCTCCCTAATTCATGCCTCTTGGAACCGTTGGTTCTTTTCCATGTCCAGCTTAAACATGCCAGTTTCTACAGGCAATTTTTCCTAATTCTCTAAGGAATTAGATTCTTTACTTTCCAACTGCCTTTTTCATGGATTTATGTATCTAGGCTCACAGGGCTGCTCATTGCAAGGCAAATTCCTGGAGGAAAGGGACTGTTTTATTTTTGTAACCTCAGCACCTAGGACAGTGCTTAATAGGACAGGTGCTTAATAAATGAGCAATTCTTATCCTTATTAAAAGTGATCCTTTAAACTGCTTGCATTTTTGTTTTTCTTCCCGGGTTATTTTTACCTTCTGAATCCAATTCTCCCTGTGAAACAAGAGAACTGTTCGGTTCTGCACATATATATTGTATCAAGGATATACTGTAACCTATTTAACATGTAAAGACTGCTTGCCATCTGAGGGAAGGGGAAGGAGGGAGGGGGGAGGGAGAGAGGGAGGGGAAAAATCGGAACAGAAATGAGTGCAAGGGATAATGCTGTAAAAAATTATCCCGGCATGGGTTCTGTCAATAAAAAGTTATTTAAAAAAAAAAGTGGTCCTTGATGCAATCTTGTTTTGTTAAGAATAGATGGATAGAGGCAGCTAAATGGCACACCAGTTCTAGAGTCTGGAAGACCTGAATTCAAATCTAGCCTCAGACACGTAAAACTTCCTACCTGTATGAAATGGGCAAGTCACTTACCCCCCAATTGCCTCAAAAAAAAGAAAATAGGATAGAGCACTGGACCTGAATTAAGGAAGATCTGAATTCTTGACCCTTACTAGCTGGGTAAATCATTTAATCAATCTCTTTTCCCTTCAGTTTCCTCAAGTGTAAAATGAGGATAACAGTACCCATTTCCTAGATAACATTTTTAAAATACCAAGTATATAGGCACCATATCAGAGCTCTAATGATTATTTTAATATGTCCTACTCAGCAGCCTATCCTTAATCCCAGCTATGTTATCAGGGATCTCTAGTTCACTTTCCCAGAGCAATACTTTTTTCTTCATCCCTCGATCCCCAATAAACATTAGAATCCTAAAGAAGGTTGTGCAGCTGAACTCCTGGGGTAAGAGGAAGCAGATAGATTGGGGGTGGGGGAAGGAAGAGAAGGACCTTGATCCTTTAGATAAGGTAATTACAGCAATGGGTTAGTTTATTAAAGGGGTGAAGCAATAGGGTGGAGGAAACACTAGCAGCCAGTTCAAATCCTTAGTCAGGTCTTTGCAGTTTAGTGGGGATAAAGTAATCCAGTCCTTTGTATATATGACAAGCGCTTAACAAATGTTGAGTTGAATTTAACTGGGTGGGGAGGAGATAGGATCTTTGCAACAGCAAAATAATATGGTGGTTAATGTATAGTGCAATGATTTTTGTTTTTCTTTCCCGAGTTGTTTTTACCTTCTGAATCCAATTCTCCCTGTGCAACAAGAGAACTGCTCGGTTCTGCAAACATATATTGTATCTAGGATATATTGCAACATATCTAACATATATAGGACTGCTTGCCATCTAGGGGAAGGGGTGGAAGGAGGGAGGGGAAAAATCGCAACAGAAGTGAGTGCAAGGGATAATGTAAAAAAAAATTATCCTGGCATGGATTCTGTCAATATAAAGTTATTATAAAATAAAATAAAATATTAAAAAAATGTATAATGCAATGATCCTGTGTTTCCTTGTCCCAGGAAAATGAACACTAAAAGATTTGGTTTCCAGGGTGTCTTGTGGTCATAGCACCTAGCTGTTCCAAAGTCTAATTACATATCATCATCATCACCCCAAAGGAGCATTAGTCTGTAATATGTTTCTCACATTCTGCAATAGCTAGGTAGCTTTCTTCTCCAAACCATATCAGCTTTGTGCAGTAGAAAAGAGAAAGCACATTATAAGGGATAGAGGAAGGATCTCTAGCAAATTCGACTTAGAAGACTGTTCATAAATCATTTAAATTTCCCAGTATCTTGAGACAATTCCCTAATGTTTGATGGTGGTACACATTTGTGCCAGTGGCAGCAATCCCACACCAAAGTTCTCTAGCCAGTGGAAGTATAGGTCTGGATAGCTACCCCTACCACTCCTACCCACTCTCCACAGCACCTCGCCCCCTCCCAAAAACTTGGAATACGGACAGAAACAACAACATCTATCCTCAAGCAACTTACATTCTTTTGTATTTTTTACTTTAAGGGTGACTATTTCTTAAAGAACATATTTGGTATATGGGAATGGGGATAATAACTTCCTATTTCAGAGTACCAGGACTGGAAGGGAAGAGCTATCTTATATTCAACCCCTTCACTTTATAGAAGAAATGGCACAGATTGATGCAATGTCTTGGCCAATGTCACATATTGGCAAAGTTAGGACACAAACTTCATTCTCCTGACTCTAGCTATTTCCATGGAAGAAGGATGTTGTCTCTTTACAGTGGGTTTGGACAAGATCAAATTCATATTCCTGAGTGAAAAGAAGTGCTGGGGGGGAAGGAAGGGGGAAGCAGTGGGTGGAGGAGGGGTGTCGTTCCTAAGGTTAAGTCTCTCCATACATACAAAAGTACACATACAGTTTGACCAAATGGGAGGTGGGAAGAAACAAGAAGGGAGCATAAGAAAGGAAGGGAGGGAGGGAGGGAGGGAGAGATGCCATCCAGAATGGAAACCTCTGAATATATGTAATGACAAACTACTTCCAGTGGTGTCAGTTTCCAACTGGGACTGGCCAGAGTCCAAGTTTCCAAGATTGTCTTTGCTGCCTTCCTTCTTTCCACCTTCCCTTTATACTATTCCTCAAAACATACTCTCAGGCTGACCTTACTCCCGTTTTTGCTATTGAAATGAACGATGTCCTAACTCACAACACCCATTTAAACTTTATATAAACTTTCATGAATTAATCAATCATTGACTCGGATAAAAGAGTCTAGCAGTAGAAGGAATTTCTACTTTAGAGTTCACTATGCAATTAAAATGACAGATCCAGGTCTTACTTTCACTTAAGCTTTATCCCCTACCTTCCAGAGGCCCTCTTGCAAGTCACTTCCTCTCTCTTTATCCTACATAAAACCCCACTGCAGTCCCATACTTCTATATGACCTCCCACACTAAAAACACACACCCCCCCCCCACTCTTCCATTTTTATTCTTTATCTCCTCATCTCCTTAGGAAAGAGGTGTGGTGTATAGTGGAAATAAATTTAGACTCCACCAGCCATTTCTTCCATCTTCTTCATATTACAAGTGAGAAAACAGGCCCAGAAAGATTCTCAACCCCATAGGTAATCAATGACACAGATTTGAATCCAAATAAACAGGACTCCAAATTTAGGGCTCTGACCACAATAGCCTCGATGCTGGTCTTGACTCTGTCCTTAATTGACTAAATAGATTAGATTTCAGACAAATGATTTAACTTTTCAAGGACTCAAATTTTCTCATCTGGCAAATGGCATTTTGGATTCTATTTCCCTTGCTCAACTTCTACAAAATGCTTATAACCCAGACGTCCTTGGGATCCCACTCTAGAGTCAGTCCACAGTGATTTCTTCCTTAATAACCCTCCTCCAGCCTGCTTACCAGCATCCTCAGTGAGATGCTTCTCCTTTTAAAAGGACAAGGGCATCAAGTGAGGGGGGGAAGGAGCCAGGACCCCAAAGAGCCAAGTTCTTGGGAACATCTCCAAATACAGTAAATCCAAAACCAGAGCCTCTGCTCACCTTTCCGGAGCCAGCATTGATTCTTCATATCCATGTTCCCTCTTCCAGCTGCAGCTGCTGCTATGGTCCCAGCACCTTGTCCTTCCCCCAACTCACTTTTAGATCTTCTGAGCCAGGCCAAGACCCAGCCCTCTCCTGCAAAGGAGTAGCTGACACCCACTAACCAGACTCCTCCTATCCCCCAGCCCATCTCAATAAGAAACTTCTCCATATTTTTAAGGGGAAGTAACCTGACCTTATGAAGGTCCCTCTGGGTTAACCCCTTCCGTGCCTACCAAGCCAAAACCGGAAGACCAACCACAAGAAAATATACCTATAATCTGACACTGTAGGAGAAATTCATGCCCCTGCCAGCGTAAGGATACTGGATGTCACTGTGACCTACCATAGGACGGTTTTCCAGTCCAGCCCAGCTACAAGTGGGCCTGGAGCGCAGACCCGGTCGAGAAATAGGGGATAGCAGCACCCTCAGTGGAAACAAGAGGAGTTCTTTGTTCCCTGGGTTCCTTCCTTCCTGGCTGTATAAGTTGTTCTGCAAAACCCACCATCTGGCTGTAGTTCCACAGCCCCTGGGTCCCAGGGACCTGGCTTAGGACCACATTCCTCTCTGCTCCCCAGCAACAGCTGCTTACACATCTGGAAAGCATTTGTTTCTGGGTAAGAGAGGCTAGGCTGATTCTTGTCCTGTCCTTCAGATGCCAGGAATAAACAGAAAAAGGCCATGGACTGAACTTCTACTAAGGAGCAGGGTTGCACTTGGTTGTGAAGGTTCATCCAACCCTCACCCCCACCCCAGGTCAGTCCCTGACTGGCAGAGGTTTCCTTCCCGTTATAAAAAAATAAACCCAAAACTAGACTTATCAGAATTATCCGTAACAAACTCTATTCTGAATACCATGCCTGATCCCTGAATCCTTTTTTTTTCCTTTATTACTTTTTCCCCAGATAACTAAAGCAGTTTCTCCCTCTACGCAGAAGACATTTTTTTTTTAGCCATTTCTGATGGAAATATGCCCGGGATGTTATAGCAGAAGCACTGGATTTGGAGTTAGAAGACCTGGATTTGAATCTTGGTCCTCCTGCTTACAAACTAAATCATCCAGAGATAAATCTGAGATTTAATTTCTTCATCTGTAAATGAGGTACTAGATAATCTCCAGCTCTAGGAGTATATCAAACTATTAAGGTGGGGGGGGGGGGAGGGAAACTACATATGAACATAGGGATGAATAGAATTTAGAAAAAAAGGGTTATCTAGGTGGCACAGTGGATAGAGTACCAGCCCTGGAGTCAGGAAGACCAGATTTCAAAACTAGTTTCTGGATATTTAACTAGCTGTGACCCTCGACAAGACACAACAGTGAAAGCCTCTTACTTTAAAAAAGGAAAAAAAGACAGGAAGAGTGATAATAACTGAAATATAATTAAGATAGTATTGGATAGTGGGAAAAGAGCTAGCCTCTACACTAAGACCTGGGTTACTGACTGTGGGTCTGAGCAAGTCATTAGTCCCTCAGTGATCTACATATTGAGTAGATTTTTTAAGATTATGAATTACTTCTTTAAGATTATAAGATTATGGGACAGCTAGATGGTGCAGTGGAGAGAGCACTAGCTCTGAAGTCAGGAGGACCGAGTTAAAATCTAGCCTCAGACACTTAACACTTCCTAGCTGGTGTGACCATGGGCAAGTCACTTAGCCCCAATTGCCTCAGATAGATAGATAGATAGATAGATAGATAGATAGATAAATAAATAAATAAATAAATGAATGAATGAATAAATAAATAAATAAATGGTAAGATTATATTAAAGATTATAAATTACTGAAAATATAAAATAAAATTATAAATTAGAGAAGGTACTACTTGGTATTGGTAAAAGGCTGAAATTGTGGGTAAAGCTCTTCTATCTAGGCAGCAAAATGGACTGCAAGTGGTTACAGGACTACCTGAAATGGAAGTGAACTTCTTGTATTTGAACTATTAAGTCTGCCTACCTTCCCTCAACTATAAAAGAATACAACACACATATTTCAGATAATATCTACAATGAGCCTAATGCAGTGTTTGGCATCTGGTAGTTTAAAAGCTTGTTCCCCTTTTCTCTCTAATAGGCACTATTCGTTTCTCTCTCAAGATCCTTACAACAACCCTTTGAGAAAGGTGCTACATTTTTACATACTACCCCCATTTTACAGATTAGGAAACAGACTGAAAAGAGTTCAGTATCAGTCAGTAAATGCCTGAAGCAGTATTTGAACTCAGATTTTTCCACTTTCTAATCAGAAAGCAAAGTACATCTCATATCTACAATATAAAGGTATATTTACTAATTTGTCAAAATTACTAATTTTTTAAACTAATTTTTCAAAATTGTAAGCAGTTTTCAATATGATAAAACAGGAATTATTATTATTGTGCCTTCCTTAAACATAATTTGGAGCCCTTCAGTAACGACATAAAAGTAAATCTCAACACTCTTTGGACTTTTCCCATCATTTAGAATTATTTTACTTCCAAAATCTTATAAAATCCCCATTTTTGCTTGCTATCTTCCCATTCGACCTCTCCCCTCCGTAAAATTTTTGTCTTCGTGATTTCTCCACTCCCTCAATCTTTCCTCATTTGTCTTCCTAAATAACTTGGAAAGAATCATCAGCCAATTTCAAATATTTTTGCTAACATCCTAAAATGTATTAGCCTTTTCCCTTTTGTTTCACCCATTTCATTAATGCCCAAACTCCCATGTAAAGCTCAGTATTTACCTTCTCTGCTCCTGCAGGTGGGCAGCTAAGCACCAAGGGAAAATGCAGGGAAACTTGAAGTCAAATCAGACCCACAATGCACTTTGATCCTTTATCCCACTCCCCTTAAGCGCTGATAAGGATCTCTTTTCAAATTCCCAGCGGAAGCTCTCTCCTCCCCCATCAGCAGATCAAACTTTATTTAATTCTTTATGGAGAGTATAGAGGTCAATAAAGGCCATCCATCCCATTCCCCGCCTCACTCTGGTCTCAAAGGGAAAAATACCCATCCTCCTCCTCTAGACTAACCCCCCACCAATCATGTACCATTCATTCAGCCACACCAAAATCTGATTCCATCTATTATCTCATCTTTCTCTTACCTTTTCAAATTCTTCCCTTTAGCTGTTTTATTCCCTTTAGCCCATAAATATCCTAAGGGCTTTCTCCCCTAAACCATCCCCTTCCATTAAAAAAAAAAAAAAAAAAGAATCTCCATTTTACAAAGGAAAAAAAATTAAAATAAATAAATAAATAAATAAATAAACCATCCCCTTCCTCCCTCCCCCAAAATAAAAAATACCTCAAAACAGCCCACCTTTTCTTTTTGTCCACACAGGAAATCCCTTAATCAACAATCAATCAACTTGCCTAAGACTAGTCCTATTTAAAATCTACCCTTTCACTAAAAGTTTTTTCCGTCCCTCTAGACTTATGTCTAGTACTTCCTATTAATCCAAGCTATAGTTTGCTCTCGGCATATTTATTTGCATGTTGCCCCCCTACTAGATTGTGAGTTCCAGTAGAACAGAACTTGTCTTTTGTCTGATTACTGACCTGCTTGGCTCATAGTAGAAGCTTATTAAAGGTTTATTAATTGAGAGGTTGATCTTGAAACAATTTATGAAACAGCCTCTCTATTTACTGTTCCACCAGTAATTTTAAATAAAATAAAATAAAATTTAGACTTAGAATGCAAAATGGAATGAATTGTTTGGATATACAGTCAATGAGGAATATTTGTTAAAAGAGTTACTGGATTTTTTCCTAATGAATGTAAGAATATTTATCAAGTGTTTGCTATGGGTCAGGTTCTGTGTTAAGCTAAAGATACAAATTCAAAAAACAAATGATCCCCAAACATTAAAAAAAAAAAATTCTAATATTATTGCTCAGTTGTCTGACTCTTCACAACCCCATTTGAGGTTTTCTTAGCAAAGATGCTGGAATAGTTTGCCATTTCCCTCTCCAGTTCATTTTAAGTGACTTGCCCAGAATCACACAGTTAGTAAGTTTCTGAGTTGAACTCAGGAAAATGAGTCCTCCTTACTTCATTTTTGGAATTCTGTACACTGAACCACCTAACTATTCCTTATATTCTAATAGGGGAGGCTAAACACACACACACACAAAAAGGGAGTCTGTGGTCTTAAAAAAAAATAGAATGGGGTATAGTAGTAGGGGAAAGTTTGCAGAGGCAGTCTGCTAAGGACATAGAAGAGAAGGCTACCAGGTGGCCAGGTAAAGTAAAGGGAAACATGGCCTAGGTTTTTCCTAAAATAATGATCCAAAAAAAACAAGTCACCAGTCAGAGGAGCTGCTCTTCTCTACTCTGTCCTCCCCATGGGGACAAACCAGGGAGTAGAAGGTAGAGAACATCAATTGTTAAAAACTTAAAAAAAAAAAAAAAAAAAGAAAAGAAAAGAAAAGAAAAAGAAAAAATTTAAAAGGAAAAAACACTTATAGACCCTACTACATACTCTATCGAGCATTTCTTTCCTTTTCTTCACTTCCATACTTTCTGAAAAAGTAGTCTACACTTGCCTTTACTTCCTTAACACCCGGTCAACTTCTTAAAAAATAGCTTCTGCATTCACCACTTTCCTAATATTCAGCCAGAGATTCATCAATGGAACTCAAAAGATCTTTAGGAATTATCTTGTCCAAGTTTTACAGCTAAGGCCCAAAGAAATAAGTTGATTTATCCTAAATCACATAAGGAACAATCCAGTGCTTCTACTATACCACAACTCAATCAGCCAATAAACATTTATTAAATGCCTACTTCGAAGTGCCATGCAGAGTACTAAATGACTAGGGAAACAAAAAGAAGTAAAAGACTCTGCCCTTAGGGAACTCATAATCTAATAGGGGAGATCAAAGACTTCCTGTAAAAGGTGGGATTTTGGCTGGGACTTTAAAAAAATCCAATACACTGCATATATTGAATTTAACATATATTTCTAGCATGTTTAACATATATTGGACTATTTGTCATCTAGTGTAGAGCATGAGGGAAGGAGGGGAAAATTGGAACACAAGATTTTACAAGGGCTAATGTTGAAGAATTGTCCACACATATGTTTTGAAAAATAAAAAGCTTTAATTAATAAATAAATAATCCAATACATGTTGATTAAGGAAGAGACTATTCCAACTGCTATCTCAAATGTCACCCATAATCTCCTAAATGACAATTTCTTTAGCTTTTCACTGCCTTCATTTTTTTACCCTTTTTGTAACATTTGATTCTGCAGACTTCCTTCCTTTTTAGAATGTTCCCCTCTAAGCTTCATCCCACTTCTCTTCCTTATTTTTTTTTTTTTTTTTACTATTCCTCTTTATTTCTTCTCATTATTCTCTCCCAACCCTCTACTAAATGTTGGTATCCTCCAGAGTTCTGTTTTCAACCTCCTCTTCTTGCTTTGTATTTTTTCCACTTCCTCATCTTATTTGTTCTGTACCCTACAACTATTGACTCTAGCCAAACAACTTTCAAATTTATACGTCTGGCCTGATTCTTCTAAGAGGTAGCTTTTTTTTTTAAATTTTTTTTAAAGCTTTTTATTTTCAAAAGAAAAGCATGAATAATTTTTCAACATTGACCCTTGCATAGCTTTGTATTTAAGATTTTCCCCTTCTGGAAGCAACAAACTGGGAAAACATCTTCACAGTTAAAGGTTCTGATAAAGGCCTCATTTCCAAAATACATAGAGAACTGACTCTAATTTATAACAAATCAAGCCATTCTCCAATTGATAAATGGTCAAAGGATATGAACAGACAATTTTCAGATGATGAAATTGAAACCATTACCACTCATATGAAAGAGTGCTCCAAATCATTATTGAGCAGAGAAATGCAAATTAAGACAACTCTGAGATACCACTACACACCTGTCAGACTGGCTAAGATGACAGGAAAAAATAATGATGAATGTTGGAGGGGATGCAGGAAAACTGGGACACTAATGCATTGTTGGTGGAGTTGTGAACGAATCCAACCATTCTGGAGAGCAATCTGGAATTATGCCCAAAAAGTTATCAAATTGTGCATACCCTTTGATCCAACAGTGTTTCTATTGGGCTTATATCCCAAAGAAATACTAAAGAAGGGAAAGGGACCTGTATGTGCCAAAATGTTTGTGGCAGCCCTGTATTAAAAATTATTAAAAATAATAAATTTTTAAAAATAAATTAATTAAAAATTAAAAAAAAAAAGATTTTCCCCTTCTTGCCCTCACTCCTTCCCCTAGATGGCAAGCAATCCAATATATCTTATACATGTTAAAATATGTGTTAAATCCAATATGTGTATTTGCTACACAAGAAAAATCAGATCAAAAAGAAAAGTAAATGAGTAAGAAAATAAAATGCAAGTGAACAACAACCACAATAAGAATGGGAATGCTATGTTGTAGTCCACACTCAGTTCCCACAGTCCTCTCTCTGGGTGTAGATGACTCTCTTCATCACAAGATCATTGGAACTAGCGTCAATCATCTCATTGTTGGAAAGAGCCACATCCATCAGAATTGATCATCATATAAAATTGCTGTTGCCATGTATAATCATCTCCTGGTTCTACTTACTTCACTTAGCATCAGTTCATGTAAATCTCTCCAGGCCTCTCTGAAATCATCCTCCTGATCGTTTCTTATAGAACAATAATATTCCATAACATTCATATACCATAATTTATTCAGCCATTCTCCAGCTGATGGGCATCCACTCAGTTTCTAGTTTCTTGCCATTCTGAAAAGGACTGCCACAAACATTTTTGCACATGTGGTTCCCTTTCTTTCCTTTAAGATCTCTTTGGGATATAGGCCCAATAGAAACACTGCTGGGTCAAAGGGTATGCACAGTTTGATAACTTTTTGAACATAGTTCCAAACTGTCCTCCAGAATGGCTGGATCTGTTCACAGTTCCACCGACAATGTATTAGTATCCCAGTTTTCCCACATCCCCTCCAATATTCGTCATTATATTTTCCTGTCATCTTAGCCAGTCTGATGTAGTGATATAAGAGGTAGTTTCTTAAGAGGTAGCTCCAAGTATCTCTTGGACATCTCCATTTGCATTTCCTACTTGAAAATGAACTCATCACTTCCTCCACCCTAAATTTGTTTCATCTCCTAATTTTCATATTTACATTAATAGTTTCATTCTGGGTCAGAACTATAGAATATCCTTAGATACCTCAGTTCTTATCTTTGGCCTGGAATATTGTTCACAGGCTTCTAAATGGTTTCTTAAAGGAAATGGCAAACTACTGCAGTGCCCTTGCCAAGAAAACGCCAAATAAGGTCACAAGAAGTCAAACGTTGAGTGAAATGACTTAACAATAGCAAAAATCTCTAATCTCAACTCTTTACAATTTATCCTACACATTCATGTCTAATAAATCTTCTTCAAACATAAGTATGTTCTTGTCTCCCCTGCTGTTCATAAGCCATCTAGCCTACTGAATAAAGTTCACCTTCTTGACCCTCACATTGAACTTCAGTTTATATTTCCAGACTTAAATTTCAGTCTTCCTCCATTAACCATTCTAGGTTCTAACCAAGGTAGACTACTTGTACTCTCTTCAAAAACTGTCTCTGCACTATCCCACTTCCTTGCCCTATCTCAACCAATGACATATCTCTTTTGCCTGGAAAATCAGTTGCCTTCCTCCATCTTGACTGTGGGTCCGCCTGTCCAATTACTATCCATATTTTAAGCATCATTCAAATGCCATTCCCTTCATAAAGCCTTTCCAGACAACACAGATATCCTTTGCTGGAGAAAAGGATTTGATGATAACCAAGAGGTGCAGGAACTCTGGTTATCGGGTAGAGAATTAAGCAGGAGAATTGGTATGAGGATGGGGAAACATCGTTTATCCAAAAATCACATCAAGCATTCACCAATCTGTAAACAATCCAGAAGCTCAATCAGCAAATCTCTTCTTTCCCTGAGCACTTTATAATTGCCTGCCTCATGACACTTATCTCATACATCCTGTTATAGTTATTTACATATGTCTTATTGACCTTGTCAGACCCCAAGTTCCAAGGTAGGAACTAAGTCACATCTCATTTGTCTTTGGGTATCCCATGATGCTCAATAAATATTTGTTGAAGGAAGGAAGGAATAATTTAGGATTGTATATGATTTCATTGATATTAGAAACTCCTTAATGAAGAAAATAGCAATACAGAACATACTTTTCTGCAACTTATATAAAAAGATTCCTAGAATATGAGAGATTTAGGAACTACCTGATATTATAGAGAGTGTAAATTAAACTTGGGTCTTCCAAGCTCTGAGGCCAGCTTGTTAATCAATATATCATACTGTCTCTCAAAGTTTTTTGTAATTATAAACATCAATTGTTACTCTATGTAGTTATGCTAGAAATGGGTATCAGAATATATAAGGAGGTCTGATGGTGTCTAGTTTTTGTAACTTTTCTTTTTTTTTTTCATTATTATACCTTTTTATTTACAAGATATATGCATAGGTAATTTTTCAGCATTGACAGTTGCAAATCCTTTTGTTCCAACTTTTTTCCTTCTTCCCCCCCATCCCTTCCCCCAGATGGCAGGTTAACCAATACATGTTAAATATGTTAAAGTATAAGTTAAATACAATATATGTATACATGTCCAAACAGTTATTTTGTTGTATACAAAGAGACGGGCTTTGAAATAGTGTACAATTAGCCTGGGAAGGAAATCAAAAGTGCAGGTGGACAAAAATAGAGGGATTGGGAATTCTATGTAATGGTTCTTAGTCATCTCTCAGAGTTCATTCCCTGGGTGTAGCTGGTTCAGTTCATTATTGCTCTATTGGAACTGATTTGGTTCATCTCATTGCTAGAGATGGCCACGTCTATCAGAATTGATCATCATATAGTATTGTTGTTGAAGTATATAATAATCTTCTGGTCCTGCTCATTTCACTCAGCATCAGTTCGTGTAAGTCTCTCCAGGCCTTTCTGAAATCATCCTGCTGGTCATTTCTTACAGAACAATAATATTCCATAATATTCATATACCACAATTTATTCAGCCATTCTCCAATTGATGGGCATCCACTCAGTTTCCAGTTTCTGGCCACTACAAAGAGGACTGCCACAAACATTTGTGCACATACAGGTCCCTTTCCCTTCTTTAGTATCTTTTTGGGATATAAGCCCAGGAGTAACACTGCTGGGTCAAAGGGTATGCACAGTTTGATAACTTTTTGATCAAAGTTCCAAATTTCTCTCCAGAATGGCTGGATGTATTCACAATTCCACCATTTTGTAGCTTTTCTATCTCTTTTCTCATTTTTTTTTTTTTTTTTTGTGTGTGTGTGTGGTCTGTTCCTTGTTTCTAAGATGCTCTGAGCTGTGAAACTAGAGGACCAATCTAGTTTGACTTTATGGCTACATTGAGTTAATGGATCATAAACGAAGTCCAAGACCCAGATGAATAAAATAAATTATCTTTTAGCTTATTTCCTTGTTCTTATCTGTACTCTGGATAGGTGTGTCTACCCTACATGACCTTTGGTTAAGTAGAATCATAGTCCATTCTCATCTTTGTTTTATAATCAGTTCTTCCATGTCTCCTAGATACCATCCAGTTTTTCTTTATCCTCCCTCAGCATATCTGAATTCATTTTATCTGTCTCAAAGTCCACAAGAGTGAGAAGAGTTTCCAGTCCTGGATTGGCCTTCTGTAATAGAAGTTCATATCTCAAACTCTTACCACACCTCTAGCAGATAACTCATTGAGGATTGAAGTGGGGACCAGTGGAGGTGAAAAAGAGGGAGAATGATATGGCATTCAGTCCTCCCAACTATAGGAGAATTTGTTGGGGTGTAAGGTAATTGGGCAAAAATTTGAGATGAAAAGTTGAAATTCCTAGTCCTATCCTTTCAGAAGCACACAATTCTACTGATTTCTACTGATTTGTAGGTAGTCTTTTTTGTGTATAGTTGTTTCTTGGTTAAATCCCTTAAGCTCTGGAATTGTTTAGAATATTCTTATCACTTATGCTCTCTCATGAATTTCATTAGAACAAAAGGGCCTTTTACCTTTTTCCATATGTACCTTAATCCATTCACAGTGACTTTTCTGAGTTTGTCCAAAAACATACAAAATCTCCTCTGAGATCATCCAACTTTCCTGCTCTGCCCAATTCTGCTTTGTTGTTGTTGTTGTTGTTGTTGTTGTTTTTACTTTCCTTTATATAAATCCTAGCCTCACTCTGGTAGGTTGCCCTTCTCCCTCAAGGAGAAAGCCTTCAAGGTGCCCTTACCCCCAAATAAGTACCCAAATAAGTGTCCTTACTTCATTTGGAGATGTTTTGATGAGATCTTGAGTAATAGTTGGGGCTGGCCAAGAAAGACTAAAGTACTGATAAAATTATTCCCTGAGGTTAAGCAAGGAAGTGAACCTATTCAATCATACTGTCCCATGCTAGTGGAAATTTTGGGTAACTCCACCTCCACCTTATTGTTTCCAAATCAGAAAGTCAAGTTAAGATGTCAAACTCCCCAAAGTTAAATTTCCTCTACAAATCTGCTCATGGCCTATGTCATCTTTGCTGAATGCCTTTTGGATTAATCATCCACAGCATTCTGCCTTGTGGTGTCTTTCCTCTCATTCCTCTTCCATGCCTTATGATGTCTTTCTCCTTGTTAGAACTCATTCTTTTAGGTACTAAACTTCTGTATGGATTTAGCCTGCCAGTCTATGGTGTACTCCCACCTCATGGAGTATTCCCTCTTTCCTGGTTGTGAGTTCTCCTGGGGGACTTGTCTTTTCCATTGTTAATTGGTAAAAACCACTTTCCTATACCTCAACAATGATACTGTTAGAGGATGTATTCTGATGGAAGTGGATCTCTTCGATAAAGAGAGCTAATTCAGTTTCAATTGATCAAAGATGGGCAGAAGCAGCTACACCCAAAGAAAGAACACTGGGAGATGAATATAAACTGCTTGCATTTTTGTTTTTCTTCCCGGGTTATTTATACCTTCTGAATTCAATTCTCCCTGTGCAATAAGAAAACTGTTCGGTTCTGCACACATATATTGTATCTAGGATATACTGTAACCTATTTAACATGTAAAGGACTGCTTGCTATCTGGGGGAAGGGGTGGAGGGAGGGAGGGGAAAAATCGGAACAGAAGTGAATGCAAGGGATAATGCTGTAAAAAATTACCCTGGCATGAGTTCTATCAATAAAAAGTTATTAAAAAAAAAAAAAACACTTTCCTTGCTAACTATAAGCTCTCCCAAATCTATTTTATATTTACCACTCCTGTGGTATTTTACCTCTTCATTTTGTCTCTTACTTCTTAAATAATAAATAAATAAATCTGCCTCTTGACAATGAGAAAGCCTTTTGTGAATTCCTCATGTGTGAATTGAAATACTATAATTTGGTGTCAGTTGCCCTCAGCCTCATCAGTTTGAGCCTGAATTCTTTCAGAGATGACACCCAAACCCATACTCCAACATCTTTGACTTAACACCAAGATACTATCCTACTGGAGGTAGGATGGCTTGGGTGGCTTAGGAAACGCTTTCTCAAAGAGTTGGTGCATTTCAGGGACTCCTAGGAAAGACCAGTCAATTCACAATTCAAAGTCTTTTCTTTTCACCTAAGGTTTGAGAAAGGTGAACAGAGAGAGAACTATGGAGACTGAATATAAATTGAAGCATCATAGTATTTTCGTTTTTTATTTGTTTGTTTTTCATCATTTTTTTCCCTTTTGGTCTGATTTTTCTTGTACAACATAACAAATATGGAAATATGTTTAAAAGAATTACACATATTTAACCTATATCAGATTATTTGCTGTCTTGGGGAAGTGGTAGGTTAGGAAGAACAGGAGAAAAATTGGAACACAAAGACTTAGAAAAACAAATGTTAAAAACTATCTCTACATGTATTTGGAAAACACATTGTTGAATTATTATTATTATTATTTTATTAATTTGCTGAGACAATTGGGGTTAAGTGACTTGCCCAGCGTCAAATAGCTAGGAAGTGTTAAGTGTCTGAGATCAAATTTGAACCCAGGTCCTCCTAACTTCAGAGCTGGTGCTCTATCCGCTGCCCCAATTATTGAAAATTTAAAAAAAAAAAAAAAAGAAAGACAACAGCCCAGAGTGATAAATAAGTAGAATTGGAAAGAATCTGGAAAGCAAGCTAATATTTGCAAAGGTTAAGGAGGAGCCAAAGACAGCCACTGAAAAACCAGAATTGATGTAGTAGGGCAATCATTGATGCCAAAGGTACACCAATATTGTATATCCAATCACAGCTTTTTCAAGAATAATCAATGAGAGCAAGAGTGATTTGGGTTTAAGGTTTTAAACTGTAAACCCCAGTGTTTCAGTTGTATGGAATAGAGAGAGATAAGGTGAAGAACTTACAGGAATATATGAATTCCTTTTCTGTATTTTATTTTCATTATTTCTGTGTTTCCCCTATGGCCTGTATAATATGTGCAAGCTCATATCTACTTGAGCCTTGGCCAGCTAGAAACATATTTACTTAACCTGAGCTGATGACATTTATTGGTATTTGACATTTATCGATATTTAGTCTATTAGCTGGACCACTATCTGCTTGATTAAGTCTGAAGGCCTGACTTTCTGTTTCCTAGAAATCAGGAGATTTCAGGGAAACAGAAACTTTCCATTCCAATCTCCCCAAATAGCAACAACCAATTAGATGCCTCCCCCTCCCCTTCTCAATGCTCTTTTACTTGTGATGTAATTTCTTGTATAAAAGCTATGTATCTTTACTACTTCTTTAGCCTTCCTACTGCAAGCTTTCACTTTCTTTTTTTTCTTTTTTCTTTTTTAATAACTTTTTATTGATAGAACTCATGCCAGGGTAATTTTTTACAACATTATCCCTTGCATTCACTTCTGTTCCGATTTTTCCCCTCTCTCCCTCCACCCCCTCCCCCAGATGGCAAGCAATCCTTTACATGTTGAATAGATTACAGTATATCCTGGATACAATATACGTGTGCAGAACTGAACAGTTTTCTTGTTGCACAGGGAGAATTGAATTCAGAAGGTATAAATAACCCGGGAAGAAACCAAAAATGCAGAGCTTTCACTTTCTTATCTCACAATAGGATGGCTCATCCTCCAGAGGTTTTCAATAAACAACTTTTCTGCCTTCTATTGAGTGATCTCTGAGTAGTCATTTTGGGTAAGGGTCTTCCTCATCCCTCACACAGTGATCAAAATTTACATTCCTCTGGGCAAGGCAAATACAAGTAAGTATGATACCCTATGTGGACAGAGGGAAGGGAAGGGCATGAAGAAAGAATAGAAAAGTTTGTTGTCAAATTGGCCAGTTGCAAATGAGTCCCTAGTGGGGCAGCTCCTACTCCTACTCAAAAAGGTTGCTGTTTGTCCTTCAGTAACATTAGGGAGGTGAAGCCATGATATGCAAATGAGTTGGATTTAAGTAAGGGAGGTTTATAGCAAAGTCAACAGTATCACTTTCTCCTTCAGAGCCATCTGAGTCCAGTGACAAGATATAGATCAGGACATGGTCCTCTTTGAGAACAAAGGACAAACAACAACAGTAACAGGTAATAGTACAGTATAAAATATTACCCTAATTCAGGCCATCTTTACTTCTCATTTAGAGTATGGCAAAGGCCTCCTAACTGGTCTCCCTGCTTCAAATATCTCTCCAATCCATTTCTTCTACCATACTACTACTAAAGAGATTTTCCTTAAGCTTAGATCAGACTATATTACTCTCGTATCATTAAAATTCAGTAGCTCCCCATTGCCTCTAGGATCAAATATAAATTCTTCTGTTTGATTTGTAAAGTCCTTTACAACTATCTTTCCAGCTTCATTATATATTATTTCAATTTTCCCAGTGTATAATCTAGTCAGAAAATGGTTTTTTCTCTTTCTCCCACAGCTTTATCCCAGAGATAGCAAGCTGACCTTGGATTAAGGAAGACTAAAATTCTAAGTCTTGCTACACACATTATGTATAAAGACTTTGTCTAGGCCACTTAACTCTTTCATTCAGGATTCTCTGCCTCTTTAGGGACTTGATCTCCCCAGTGGTGAGTTTCTACAGTGGTCTATTATATCTAGCTGGCCTCCTTTCACACCATTATTTTTGTCTCTAATACCACTCTTCTCTATCACCCTTCACCTCTTCATCTTGCATTGCTGTCTTGTTCAGAAATCAAATCAATATTGCCCTTGCTACTACAAAGGGATCCCTTCACCATACCTGTAATATCTGAAACCAAAATACCCCTACCTGACTATCTATATAATATTACTTTTTCTTATTAAAATATGTGGCAGGTGCTTTCATTTTTTGTGTTTGTATCTCAGCCTTTAAGCACAGTGCTTGGTAAAATGTATATATGTTCAGTGTGTTTTCATTCATTCTAAAACTATAAATTACAAATAATTTGCCAGATCTTCCCTGGAACAGAGAGTTTCTAAATCAAGTCAAGACAACCAACATTTATTAAGCAATACTATGTGCCAGGCATTGTACTGCATTGTAGATATACAAATACAAGCAGAAAAAGACAGACCCTGTCCTCAAGAAGCTTACATTCTAATGGGGGAAGATACCACATAAAAGGAAGCTAAAAGGTTAGGGGTGAGAGCAGGTAGTACTGTGAAGGTACACACCTAAAGCACGATAAAAAGAGGCCAGAGTGAAGCCCAGAGAGGTGTGGATTGGGCATTCTCCTTAAAATGGAAGGAATTGGTTTATCTGAGGGAGAGGCTGTGAGATATGAGTATTTCCTGTGGGTTAAGACTGTGGGTGGAATTAACTTCAAGGGTAAAGAGGTTTTTTAACATGATAGAGAAAGATTTGACAGTGAGGAATACAGCCTAAAGCTTCCTGCTCTAAAGAAACTAGATGTGTTATACTTTAACATATTTAACATGTATTGGACTACTTGCCATCTAGGAGAAGGGGGGGGGGGGGGAGGGGAAGAAGGGGAAAAGTTGGAACTCTGTCTACCTCAGTGTACAACTGATGTAGTAGTTAGAGTCAGGAACCTGAGTCAGTAATATCCAAGTTCAAATTCAATCTGACTTTTACTACTTGTGTAATCCTGGTTGAGATGAGTTATTGCAGTTGGAGAATTCTTTCACTCTATTGCCTATTTTCCCATGTAGACATCTGATTTCCGTTTTGCTGCAATTTGGACAAACGAGTTTCTTTGCTATTCACTGTGTGGGGTCATCATGGAACTGGTACTTGGTGGGAAAGGGGTCAAGCATTAGATATAGGGTTTGAGGTCTTCCTTTCCCCCCAATAATAACAGTGATTAAAAGTCAGATTGAACCTAATCATGTCCCCTAGACTAAAAATATTTAAAGAAACAGAGATCATTCTATCCTGCTATTCTCCTCTTTCTGAGGAGAGTTGAGTAGTTTCCAGCCCCAACTTTCTGGTCCTCCTCCTGGCAGGAATGAGAATCTTCTTTGGAAAAGAGAGTTGAGGGAGGCACTGAAGAGGTTAGAAATATCTATTATACCTTCCTTAAAGTCACACAATGACATCCCTTGCCAAAGAGATGGGTCACAATATACAGAGAGAGATAGAAAATGTCTCAATTTAGGGGGAAAAACTAGCCAAAACCTCCCTAATATCTTGCAAAAATAAGTGAACAGAAATTATATTCCTATAGACAGTGTTCCCCAATAAATGATACAAAGTACTCCAAGTGAGGAACTCCCTCTGCCAATATAGCATGGCACCCTCTCTGCAACTTAAAAAGGACTCCTCAAAACTTCACATCAGTGTCACACAGCCAGTATGTGTCAAAGGGGAAACTTGAATTCAATTCTTACTCCAAATCTACTCTCCATCCGTTGTACCACTTTATTTCTCATTTGAAGTTTTAAATAAGTTAATTCATTTATTACAGGGCAGGGAAGAATGGAGGCCGGGGAGATTCATTGCATATAATCTTAAATTTTAAAAAGTTTAAGTACTTAAGGAATAAAGTCTTTGCTCATGACACTCTGCGAAGATGATAAAAACTGCCCCTTGGTCCTGTGTAGCCTCTTTCAGCTTCAGTGGTGATGGTGTCAGAGTGGCCAAAACTTATGTAGAACATAGTAATAATAATAACTAACTTTTTATAAGCACCTTAAAGTTTGCAAAATGTTTTACATATAACATCTCACTTGAAATTTCATATGAACCTCATAACAACTCTATGAAGTAGGTGCCATTATTGTTATTCTCATTTTAGAGATGAAGAAACTAAGTTTGAGAGAGGCTAAATGACTTGCCCAGAATCATTTATCTGATAAATGTCCGAGGAGAAATTTAAACTCAGGTCTTCCTGATTCCAAGTCTACTCATCATGCCATCTACTATGCCATCTACAAATTTTTTGTTTGTTTATCTTTGAATCATCTATAAACATTCATTTAGCTGTTGGAACTCTGAACACAAGAGCTGCATTCATTGACCAGCAAGTTAATCCACAACCAGAGACATAACTATGTCGACATTTTCTCTATTATTGAAACCCTGGAAAGCAAAACAAATCTAAAGGGAAAGATAGTTTGTAAGCTTTCTTAGAAGAGACAAATAAAGAGTTATTAGAATTAAATTCAGTGGGTGCTCACCAACAAGAAGAAACATCATTTGATAGGACACTTGATTATCTTACTTTGTAGTAAACAGATGAGAATTCATAAGGGGTCCACCACTAGGATAATTGTAACTTTTACATCAACATTTGTTGCAGAGAGTAGAGTTGCAGAGAATTTAACATCCTTCTCTACTCCAAAAATTAACTCAAACTCTGCCTTGATGTTCAATGTCTTTAATACAAATGTCAAATGTAGATAGGGAGATTGGCTCTTCCTATGTAATATAAGTCTTCTTAGATAAATAGCTATATATGTCTTCTATAGATAAATAGCTATATAGATACATAGATACATATATATGTTGATACTTTTATATATGTATTTATAAATAATTAAATATATATATATAATGAACATATGAGTCAGGATTATGAGATAGAAGAAGCCAAAAGTTTATGGATTACTTAGAAGTCATAACCTGCTTATCATTAATATTTTTTTCAAGAAGAGAATCAGGACCCAGAACATTCTTGAAATGGCATACACTGAGCAAAAGCTTAATTTCATATTTCATAATTCTTATCTTCACAGAAAGGAAGAACTTGCTACACAAAGAAGACATTTCATAATCAATTGTTCATGTTCAACCAGATCACTGGGCCATTTATACAGAAAAGTTAAAATTTATGTAAAATTGTTTTAAAAAGAATAAGGTGAGAGCAAAACATGGTGTGAAATCTTAACAGGTCTAACTAGACAAATTTTTTTTCTTCTTTTTTTTTTTGTATAAAAAGAGACAGGTTTTGAAATAGTGTACAATTAGTCTGTGAAGGAAATCAAAAATGCAGGTGGACAAAAGAACAACAAAATTTCATATTTCATAATTTTATCTTCACAGAAAGGAGGAACTTGCTACACAAAGAAGAAATAATCATATTATGAAAGATTTTCATAATCAATTGTTCATGTTCAACCAGATCACTGGGCCATTTATACAGAAAAGAACAACAAAAAATAACCCATCTCAAACAGAAAATAGTTGATCTTGTTAATCATAGTGGCTGCTGCTTATACAACCATGTCCAACTCTTCATGACCCCATTTGGGGCTTTCTTGGTGAAGATACTAGAGTGGTTTGCCATTTCCTTCTCCAGCTCATTTTATAGATGAAAAAACTGAGGCAGACAGGGTTAAGAGACTTTCCCAGAATCACACCAATAGTAAAATGTCTAAGGACAGAGGCTCAGAGCTCTATCCATTGAGTCATCTAGGTGCTCTAATTATAATGGCAAAAAATCCCAAAATAACATAGATTTAGCATTACAAGTTATTTGATAGCAAAATGATAGATGATAGATAAGATCCTTTCACAAAATAGTAAAAAAACATTAAGAGGGAAAACAAGTTTGAAACTTGGTATGAGATCCAAGAAAACCAAAGTATCCTTGAGAACAGTTATAAACGAATCTAGAAGGACATAATTGTGAAATGAAACAGATCTTTTAACGTTTCCATAGCAATCTGTTCCCATGATTGGCCACATGTGCAAGCAAAAATAACATATGAGCAAAGTCAGGAAAAGGGCCTGGATCTGGCCAAATGCATGTGGAGAAAATCTGTATGGAGTGATGCAAAATTTCAAAGACACTCAGGAATTAATTTTCAAGATAATCTCAAAACGAGGGAAATTCCAAGAGAATGAAAAGATCAGGGACAGTTTTAGTATAAAAAGGCAAAAGTGAAAACATCAGCAACTATGAAACCATATGTCCAGTTGTTTGCAACAGAAATTACAGTTTCATGTCTATTAATTCTTTATGAGAATCATCTGTGCCCATGTTAGGTATACTTGATAAAATTATAACTAAGGGACAGGTTTTCTTAGGCAATTTTCTAAATAGACTGTCTCTTGTTGGATACATAGTGAATCAACAAAGCAACATGGTAACCCCTCCAAAAAAATGCTACTCTAATATGAATTGCAAGAGGGGCAGGACTCAGCACACAGTAATAGTTGTGTTGTATAGTTGGTCAGCTAGTCAGATCCTATTTATCTGATGTTTTGTCTCTCTTTTTTTTAATAATAGCTTTTTATTTTCAAAACACTCGCAAAGACAGAATTCAACACTTATTCTAGCAAAACCCTATGTTCTAAACTTTTCTCTCTCCCCTCCCCCCATCATCCTCTCTCAGACAGAAAGCAATCCAACATAGGTCAAACAGGCAGCTCCTCCATATCACCACATCTACCATGCTGAACAAGAAAAATCAGACCAAAAAGAAAAAAAAAAAAAAGAGAGAGAGAGAGAAAATACAAAAAGCAAGCAAACAACAACAAAAAAGGTGAAAATACCATGTTGTGATCCACATTCAGTCCCCATAGTTCTCTCTCTCCATCACAAGTCTATTGAAATTGATCTGAATCATTTCATTTGATATATTGTCTTTAATTTTGGGTGTCACAGTTTTAAAAGGATCATGACTAGATGAATAATATCCAGAGGTACGTAACCAGGATGGTGAAGGAGCATCAAGATCATACCATATGAGGGTCCATGAAGCAATGAGGAACTTTTAGCCCAGAAAGAAAAGACTTGAGAAAACATGATAACTTTCCTCAAAAATTTGAAGGCCTATCATATGAAGAATAGATTAGATTTGTCCTATTTAGCCCCAGAGGAGGAAAGTAAGCAATTTGTAGAAACTACAAAGAAAAAAACGAGCTCTATGAAAGGAAAGAATTCTTTTTTTCCTCAATAATATTTTATTTTTCCAAGTACACGTAAAGATAGTTTTCAATATTTAATTTTGTAAGACTTAATGTTCCAAATTTTTCTCCCTTCCTCTCCTAACTTCTCTCTCTCCAAGACAGCAAGCAATCTGACAGCTAAATATATGTAATTCTTTTAAATATATTTCCATAATTGTCATACTGTATTAAAAAAAAAAATCAGACCAAAAGGGAAGAATCCTGAGAAAGAAAAAAAAAAACAAAGCAAAACAAACAAAAAAGATGAAAATACAATACTCTGATCACTTTCAGTTTCCATAGTTCTATCTCTGGATGTGGATGGCATTTTCCATCTGAAGTCTATTGGAATTGTCTTGTTTCATTGTATTGTTGAGAAGAGCCAAGTTAAGGGGAGAATTTTAACACCACCCCCCCTCTGGGGTTCTTCAAGTAAAGGATAGAGAGCTGCTTTGAGGGCATGTTATAGAGAAGATTCTTATTCAATTTGGAAGACTAAAGGATTTCTAAAATCCTTTCCAGTTTTAAGATCTTACAATTCTGTGATAATTAACTGAGTGGTATAGGAATATAAGATCCTAATTTGTTTGTTGATTCCACAACAGGATTTTTTAAAAGCAAATCTTTTTTTAAAACTATCAGGGTTAAGTGACTTATCCAGGGTCACACAGCTATTAAGTATCTGACACTGAATTTGAATTCAGATGCTCCTGCCTCCATGGCTGATCCTCTGTTCACTGTGTCACCTAGTTGCCCCTTCATAATAGAATTTGGGAACTTCCAGACAAAAATGGTGATTCATACAGAAGCAAGCAACCTAACACTCCCATATACTGATCCCAGCAAAAACCTAAAAGGAACATCAAAACAAATCATTTAGAAAGTCAATGGGAAATTATTTTAAGTGAATTCATCCAATTTAGAAATGCATAAAGAAGTGAGCCAGAATATCATAGGCAATAGGAAAGTGGGCCTTCCAGAAAAGCAAGCACCAGTATAAGGCAATCAAGGCAGAAACTTCCCAGTGTGACTGGAGATTGCCCAAGAGATTTGTAGTCTGCAATGCTCTTTATAGGGACAGAAAAAGCAAAGGCTCCCATGAGAGTACACTAAGGACATAGGACACCCAAAGCACTGACCTTGGAAGCAAAAGGGAGTGGCAATAACTAGTGGAACTGAGACATTCCAGGTCCAGAAACTCCAACATCTCTTCCACTCTGTTCAGAGATGCTATGGAAGATCCAGTTTTCTAAATCTCAAAGATCCAGTGGTTGGAAAAATTCATTTTTTCCCTTTTGGGTTTTCTTTTGCAGAGCAAGTTATTGTTTGCCCCTTGGAATGCTGAATTTCCAAATCTCTTTTCATCTATGGTTAAAGCTGCCAAGTCTTATGTGATCCTCAATGTGATTTCTTGGTACTTAAAATGCTTCTTTTTGACTATTGTAATAGTTTTTCTTTGAATAAGGAAATGACTTCTAAGATCCTTCTTCCTCTAAATCTATGTTCTCCTATGTCTGAGAATAAAAAAGCTTCATGATCTCAGGAGAATCAGAATCACAAAAACACATGATAGGTATAAACTGTGTCATATTACCAACGATGACTTGTTCAAGAGATGCATATAAAAGGAAAAAAGAAGCTAAATGGCATGGAAAGTGCTGGACTTGGAATCAAGAAGACCTGAGTTCAAATTCTGCTTCAAATCCTTACAGGATATGTGCTCCTGAATAAGTTGCTTGTCCTATCAGTTTCAGTTTTCTCATCTGTAAAATGGGGAAAGAATAGCACTTAATTCACAGGGTTGTTATGAGGATCAAATGAGATAACATAAAGTGCTTTGCAATCTTAAATTACTACATAAGTGCAAGCAATGATGATAATGATCATGAGCAATTCATATAGGTCTCTAAATCTTAGTTTTCCCATTTGTAAAATTAGGCTCCTAACATCTACAGTACTTATCTCACAGGGTTTCTATGAGGAATAAATAAGTAACAAATACCAACTATTATTATGAAAGAAATTATCAAGGAAATGTATGGACTGGAAGAGGAAGGTCAGTCATGCAGTGAAATTAAGGGATAATAGATAAAGAACCTTAATCTTGCAAGGAATGCTAAAAGGCCAGGAGGAAGATATCCAGGGCATTGGGTTGGTTCTCCATGAAGAAATTAGGGAAAAGCATTGAAACAAATTGCATAATATAGGCAGGTAAAGATAAACTGCAATGCACATTGCTTGAGGAAGCACCAGCATCATGAGATATGAGATTCTCTATTCCAGGGAAATATAAAAATGTAAATCCTCACAAGAATGAATTTCAGCGACAAGGAAAATTTGCTTAAAGAAGGAACATGCTCGCTCCCCAGCTATGCTGAATAAGTGAGGCAATGATGCACCATTATTATGAGAAAAGAGAGAGTACTCACCATTTGGAAAGCACATCAAGGTTTGCAAAGCCCTTTCCTCATAGCAAACCTGCAAGACAGATATTGCAAAGGTTATTATTCTTACCTTATAGAAGAGAAACAATGAATTTAAGTGACTTGTACATGGTGACATAGTAAATGTCTGAATGAAGATTCAGCCCCAGGTCTCCTGATTCCCCAAGTCCAATACTCATATGAATATAGATTTAGAACTGGAAGGGACCTTAAAGGTCATCAAATCCAACCCCCAAAGAAATTGTAAATAGATTTGATACTGTGAGAGTTACTGGGATCAGAAAGAATTGGTTGTTGCTGCTGTTTTGTCATTTTCACTTGTGTCTTACTCTTTGTGACTCTTTTGACATTTTCTTGGCAAAGATATCAGTAATTTTCCATTTCCTTCTCCAGCTCATTTTACAGACGGAACTGATACAAACAAGGTTTGACTTGTCTGATCACATACCTAGTAAATATCTGAGGCCATATTCAAATTCAGGTTTTCCTGACTCTAGGCTCAGCACTCTATCCACTGAGCCACTCAAACATCCAAAAAAGAATGCTTAAATATTGCTATTCCTTTGGTTTTCCCTAATTCTGTAATTTAAAAGTTCTGGGTGGTATTCATACTAACTTCCATAGAAGCATTCAAAGTTCAAGAATCTACTCTCTGCTCTTTGTCCTTTGTTCTCAAGGAGGACCATGACATCAGGGAGATGGTGCCATGACATGCAAATGTATTGGATGTAAAAAAAGGAAGGCTGTGCAAGGTCACCTGCCTCACTTTCTCCTCTAAAGCCATCTGGGCCCAATGGCCAGAAATATAGATCAGGAGGATTAAAGATGTTGCTGTATGCAGTGGGAGACCTTGGCTTTTTTAAGCTAAGGTTTTTAATAGGTCTCAGTTTGCTTGATAATGCCAATCAATGATTAAGACTAGGTGTGTATCCAGCTACACACGAAAGAATTCATAAGTGCTGCAATTTCTTTGGCTCTCCCTGAGTTTGTAATTAAAAGATTCTGGATAGTACCCATAGTAATTTCTACCACAGGCATTCAAAGTTCAAGAATCTAGATACTCTAACTTTGACCTAACACTGGCTCAATTATATCTCTTAAAAAATGTGACTAACTTTTCATTCTACCTAATAAGAAATGAGAAAACCAAGAAAATCAGACCAATAAATGCCAACTCTGGCCAAGGTAAATTTTTTTTTTTTTTTAACAAAGGTGGAAGCCTCAGGAGCTAGTTCAAGAGAGGAAAAAACAGGGCAGATCCCATGAATTGGAGGCTTCTTTCCCTCCTTGGGCAAGGACAAATTCTAAAGCACTGAGGATCTGTTTGTTTCAGCATCCATGTTAATGAGATTGCTCCTTTTTGTTGCCTTTTGCTGAACAACTATAAGCTCGTGGGAGCATTAGAGATTGTAAATAACCACTTGGATCATCCCCTTGCTGCCAGGCTAAATTGGTGTGGAGAAAAGAATACAAGATTTAGAGTCAGAGAATCTAGGTTTCAATCTCAATTCTACTACAATCCTTAATTCTCACTGACCAACAATTATAGATCAATGCAGGTCAACACCCACTTTGCAACTTTTGTTATTAGAAAGTTTCTTTAAAACAGGGAGAGGTTAGCTAACTTGCTCAGGATCTCATAGCTAGTATATGTCATAGCAGAACTTGAATCCAGGTCTTCTTGGTTCTGAGGAAAGTTCTCTCTCTACTGCTTCCTTAGGAGCATGCTAAGAATATGGCTCTTACCATGAATTAAGCTGAGAAGGAAGAGAGCTAATCCTTTCAGTTTTTCTGACCCTGAATTATAGAGGCAATGAAGTAAGAGGTAGCAGGATGCTTATAAGGAATAGAAAATCAATTTCCAAATGAGAAAGGCTTGGGTTCGACTTTTGCCTCTTACTGAGTGTGAAGCCCTGGGAAAAATTACTAACCCTGCTCAAAGTAGCTCTTCGAAGAACATAAATTGCAAAGAAGGTAACAACTTCCACGTCCAAGAGCTCCTGATATCTATGAAATCATAGGTTCATTTCTTAACTTTTTTCCTATCAGTGGTATAAGGTAAAGAGCATTGGATTGGAAGTTAAGAGAACCTACATTTTAGTCTTGGCTTTACCTTTGTAGCTGAGTGATCTCAGAAAACTCATTTCTTCTGATGTGGTTCAGTCCTTGCGAATAATGTAGTAGAAAACTCAATAATAGTAGCAACCCCAATACTTTTTAAGTATTGGGCCACCTGGCCTTTGGGAATAGCTAAAAATGTAGCTATTGGGAGTAATGTGGCACAGCCTTGGAGAATGTGTCTGGAAAAAAAAAGGAGTTGGCCTGATGTCTTTATTACATTAAGCTATCCTTCAAGGATTGTCACCCAGAAGTCTGGACTGCTGTCTTGCACCTGGACTCAAACAATGAGAATTTGTTTCATGAAAGAAGAAAAGGGGTCATTGTTAAACCCCATTACCAAACTTCCCACCATTCAGTGAACCCCAATCCCATTATGTTATTTACTCTGCTCTATTCTTTGTTTTGAACTCTCTAACTCTCTATAAACTTACCTGCTTGCTTTTTGTTCTTTGTTATTTTCCTCTGGGCATATTGGAAGTTTCTTGCAATATTTGCGCCTCAGAAGTTTCCTGCATTATTGGCATACTAAAGCCAGAACTTGCCTCATGCCAGATAATCAACTCAGACTGATTCATATCAACTCTTAGTTCTGAAAAACAACCCAGGAATGACCTGATAAGACCACCATGTGATTCTAACATCACCCCCTGTGTTTTTTGTCTTTATAATCCCTGCAGCCCATGCCCATCCTGAACTCAGTTCTGTGTTCCTATGTATAAATGAGTCTTATTAGGAAGAATAAACCTATGGATATACAACCTATTTGTCTTTCTTAAGACTAAAGTCTGAAAAAAAAAAAAAAAAAAGGTTGACACAGATGAAGCTCAGAAATTGTCCTGTCATTTTTTTTTTTAATGAGAGCAAAAAAAAAAAAAAAAAAAAAAAAAAAGGAAAGAAAGAAAATATGATAAATTTCTACTGAAGAAATATTTAGTTTGTAAAGAAAAAAATATTTCTTACTATTTATTTACTATATTTATTACTAGTTATTGTTTTTATTGCTATTTTACTATATTGCTATTACTTTTGAACTAATGATTGTTATAATAAAACTTTTATCTAGGTGGACCAGATTTGTAAGTATAGAGTAGACAATTACAATATATAGAGAAATATAGGGATATATATATATATATATATATATATATATATATGTGGTAGGGTCCTAGAAAATGCATGTGAATATATTGGATTTAACATATATTTAAACATATTTAACATGTATTGGACTACCTGCCATTTAGGGGAGGGAGTGGGAAGAAGGAAGGGAAAATTTTGAACAGAAGATTTTGCAAGAGTCAATGTTGAATATCTAACATATATAGGACTGCTTGCCATCTAGGGGAGGGAGTGGAGGGAGAAAGGGGAAAAATCGAAACAGAAGCGAGTGCAAAGGATAATGTTGTAAAAAATTACCCTGGCATGGATTCTGTCAATATAAAGTTATTATTAAATAAAATAAAATTTAAAAAAAAAGAGTCAATGTTGAAAAATTACCCATGCATATGTTTTGATAATAAAAAGCTTTAATAAAATAAAAGAAAATGCATGTGAATAAATGGCAAACCACTCCAGTATCTTTGCCAAGAAAACCCCAAATGGGATCACAAAGAGTCAGATATGACTGAAAACAACTGAATAGCAATATCAGATGCTTGACAATATACTTCAAAGCTTTTTAAACTGTTAATAATGAGCCTACACAGGGTTATGTAACTGAATGTAGAGGTTGTGAAAATTTTAGCAACTATAAAAGGTATCAATTATTCCATCAAGATTTAATTCTTTAAATAAAAATAAGTAATTCATTCATCTTATTAGTATACAAATTTGCTTTCAACTTTAATAAATGGTAAAATAATATGTATACCAAATAATTATTTTAAAATAAAATTTATGATTTATTATCAGTAAATATTTGATTTGTATATCCATTTTATAAACCTATATGACCAGGGTAGTATAAAAACTCAGGTGAAGAAGAATCTCAAGTAGAAAAAGTTGAAGAAACCCTAGTGATGTGGTCTTCAATATTGGGTATGGTTAGCAGAACAAAAATGAAGAATTGATAAAAATTAATTCCTGAGGAAAGCAAAGAGAAGCATTGATAGAGATCTGTTTAGTTCCATGGTTTTACCCTCTGGGGAGCCCTACCCTTTATAGAGGTCTTGGGCAGTCTTACCTTGCCATAGCCTGTCAGAAAACCTGGAGGTTAAATTTTTCCTATAAAATCTACTTATGGACCATGGCTTCTCGGATGCCATCCTTTGGGTCAGTCCACCATGGCATTCTGTCTTCTGGTGTCTTTCTTTCTTTCTTATCCCTCCTTCCCTCCATGCCATGTGGTATCTCCTAATCCCAACATGCCTCATGGTGTCTTTTCTGATCCCCCACTTCTCCTTGTACCTAACTCTTTTAGGGTACTAAGCCCCTTTCATGATTTAGTCTGCCAGCTAAGGGCATGCCCCAATCTCATGGAGTGTTCCCTGGTTAATTGTGAGTTCTACCGGGGAACTTGTCTTTTATATGCTCTCCTACTCTATTTCACATTTACCATTCCTGCTATCTATTGTATCCCTTAATTTTGTCTGTAACCTTTTCCCCTAAATAAATCTCTTTTTCCATATCATAGAGAATGATGATTGTGGATTTTTCATATGACTGAATCCCAACTTTTGGTGCCCCCCATTATCTGGTGTTTACATCATCCACATCACTAATATATTTGGATTTGTTCAGGCTGGTCTTGATCATTTGGCTCACAGGGAGAAATCTAACCTCCTAGATTTCTAATTCCAACCTGATCTGACTTTCCATGTCTCATCCACTACTTTGGACCCTTCAATTCCCTGCATTTGGAGATGACAATTTTCTGACCTCTAGATTTCTAGTCAGGTTGGAGGGCTGTGTTCATTTCCACTCGTATTCCTACCAATCCTAGAACCTAGAAAAAATTTTTCTAACTCTTCAGAACTCCTTTATTCCCCTTTCTGCAGGAATACAGAGATAAAGTTCCTCTTGTGTTCACTTATTTTTGTGTCCTCCCTTACTTTCTTCTGATACAAGACAAACATACAAACAAAAAACAAACCTCAGTGCATCCTTTGTTTATTATTTGAGGTCCAAGTAAAAGACTTTTCCTGCTTTTTATTGTCTGCTTTCTAATTCAGCACTCTGTTAATGTTTTCAGTGATAGCCAGGCAAGAAACCCCATTGAGGAAGGTTTCAGAATCGTTTTCCCCAAAGATCCAAGTGCAAAGACCTTTAATTAATTTCCCAGATGCTAATGGGTAAAGAACAAAAGTCACAGTTCTAGGACACCTTATCTCTCAGATTGTCTTCCATTTTTGTTCATTTGAATCTGTCAATAAAACTGACTGTGTGAGTCAATTGTTGATTTACAGAATCATGGAACTTAAGATTTGGAAAGGCTCTCAGTAGTCATCCAACCCAATCTGTAATCAAAAAAGAAATCCTTTCCCTGACATCCATGGAAAATAAGCATCTACTTAAAGACCACCTTCAGTCTTCAACAAGGAACTATGTGCCTGGAAGCCCATTCCCCTCATGGACAGCTTTAATATTTAGAAAGCTTTTCCTTATATCAAGCTAAAGTCTGCCTCCCTGGAAACTTTCACTCACTCCTAGCTATGCCTGCTATATTCAAACCAAATCATTTGAATCCTCCTTCCATATGAATGATACTTAGGGTCAGCTTATGGCCTCTCTATTTTCCATTCATTCATTGATGAGATCAGGGTAGCAATTCCTAGTTTAAAATAAACATATGACAAATTCACAATGGCTATATTCTCTGGCAAAAGGTAGGTTCATTTAGGAGAAGTTACAGACAAATCAAGAGGTAAATATGAAATAGGTTTGGGAGAAAAATAGGGTTACCAAGGAAAAGAGTTTAGAAAAATCCATTAAAGGAATATGACATGAGGTGGGAATAGGTTAATGACTGGTAGGTTAAATCCACAGACAAGTTTAGCAGACTAACCAGAGTTAGCCATAGTAAAGAAAAAGATACCATTAAAGGGAAGGCACAATGAAGAGGAAATAATGTACTAATAGGCTTAGTGCTGAAAAGGACTTAGCAATGTCCTTCCTGTGGGCACATCTTTTATAGGGGAAATACAATCTTGGGGTTTCTCAGAGTTGGAGGGGAAGTTAGTTCCGAAAGAGGGATCAAGAAGAAGCCAAATAGAAGGAACCTGGCAGACCAGATCCCAAACCTATCTAAAGATAGGCTAATCATTATCTCAAAAGGATATTCATTCTAGCAGTCTCTAAATTCTCTAGCAAATCCAAGGATATGACTTCTCCCAAAGTCTTATTTTCCTCCCCATAGCAATTTCTGTCTATATGTTTCCTTTACCCTAAATCCAGGAATCTCTGGAATGAATTTAGTAATTCCATTACAGAGGAATGCAGAATTCCACTTAGCATTCTCTTCAATAATAAGGTGTAATGTCTCCCGCTATATATACACAGTATCATGAAGAATATCATAGATTTGGAGAGAAATTGGTTACATGAGTAACAAAAGGATGACTCTTAACTCAAATATTCTGACTTCAGAGTCAATCCTTTTACTATGCCAGAACAAAAAAAGTTTCATCAAGGTGATAATATTTGAATTGGACTTTAAAAGTTGAGTAGTCAAGAATCAACAAACATTTAGTAAGCACCTACTATGTGCCTGGTGCTAGTGATGAAAAGACATATATAAAACATTTCTTATTCTCAAACTTATATACTGATGAAGTCTTCAGTGTTAGGTATGGTTAACAGAGGAATTGATCCCTGAGGCTAGCAGAAAGAAGGTTCTGATAGAGATCAGTTTAGCTCCACCTTCCCAATTTTTAGGGAGGTGATCCTGTCTGAAATCCAAGTTATGTCAAACTCTTGAGACCCACTCTCTGTAGAAATCCCAGTCTTGTCCCTGAAGTAAATAAAATATACTTATGGGCCATCCCATGGCTGCTGCCCTCCTTTGGGTAGTCCACCATGGCACTCTGCCTCGGGGTATCTTTCTCCTTACTTCTCATCACCCATGCCATGTTGTATCTCCTCTAACTCCACTATCTCCCCAACCTCACTTCTCCTCCTTACAACTAACTCCTTTAGGGGGCTAAGTCCCTTTCAGGATTTAGCCTGTCAGCTAAGAGCATGCCCCAACCTCATGAGGTGCTCCCTTTCTACTGGATAATTTTGAGTTCCACTGGAGAGCTTGTCTTTCATATGCTCTCCCATTCTATGTCATATTTACCATTCCTGGTGTCTATTTTATTCTGTCTGTAACCTATTTCCCTAAATAAATTTACCTTTTGTTAAAGATAATGGCCATTATGAATTGTTCACGTGACCAAACTCCAACTTTTGGTGCCTACCATCATCTGGTGTCTATTATCAACTACATCACTTTGGTCTTCAAATCACATCATGAGTTAAATGACTTACCTGGGGTCATACAGTTAAGATGTATCTGAGGCCAGATATGAACTCAAGTTCCCCTGATTCCAGAACCCGTGTTCTACCTAGCTGTCTTGAATCACAGACCTTTTGGGGAAAGTGTTTTGTACCAATCGTTCTTACTGCAAAATCTTAGGAAATGGTCCTAAGTAAAGGCTAATTAACAATGGATGGTGAATCTATATCAACTGGAAAATTAATGGGGAGCAAATTGATGGGGCTTACATATAGCAATATTAAAAATTCTTCATATCCTCCAGATTAGCCCTAAAATACCAAGGAGAGAAATAATAAGGTACGCTCTGAGGACCCAAACCACCAAAATGAGTGGAAGTCAGGGGATAGAGAGGGGACTAAATAAATCTGAGCTTTGAAGAAAACTAAGAATTCTAAGAGCTAGAGGAGAGAGATGGCTACATTATAGCCATCAAAATGGCCAGTGAAAAGGAAGGAAACAGAATATTGAGTATAATGTGAAAAGAAAAGCTAGAAGACTAACTTGGGTAAACAAAGAGGAGTAATGTATGATGGGATAAAAATTACTGAGAGGTCCCTTGGTTAGACATTATTGATAGTTGAGGAGACACAGATGATTTTCTGTAGATAGTATTTACATTCAGAGTAAAGGCTCATTTGGATGAAGTTAGATGGCCCCTAGCATCAGCTTCAGCAGGATGAGTCCAATGGAAATAGTTGGAGGGAAAGATAAGAGTATACATTTCTGAGTTCAAATCCTACTTCAGATACTAAGTGATCTTTTTTTATTTTTTATTTTTGTTGATATTAGAGGAGCCTTGATTTGTTTCTCAATCTTGATTGTGCAGCTGCTGTAATGGAGGCCTTGTGCAACGAATTCTTATCCCAGTGGTAGCCACTTCTTTCTCATCATAGTCTTCCTCTTAACACAGTATAAGCAAGAGCCAGAACTGTTCTTGTTATAATAATTAAGGCTGGAAAAGTAGTTTGAAAGTAGACCATGAAGGTTTTGCCAAAGAGAGGAATTTGTCCTTGATCCAGATTTGATAAAACCTTTGTAGTTTATTAAGTAGGGAAATAATAACAGGGTTAGAGCTATACTTTAGGCCCTAGCAATAAGAGATACAGTGATAAGTTTCTTGTAGAGAGTGGAATTTTTAGCAAAAACCTGGAGAAATCCAGGGAGGCTAAGAGGTCTCCTGGGAAAGAACATTATTGCAAGAATGGGAAATAGGGATGGAAATGTACTGTGTCTTGTGCAAGGAACAGTAAGAAGGCTGGTCTGGAGACTTGATACAGGTCAATTCACCAACCCATTAAGTAACAGAGTAGGAGTGAGGTGATGAGGGCCTGCAACAAGGTGGTGGCAATGTCATAAAGGAGAATGGGGCACATACCAGAGGTGATGTGAAGTTAGAATATACAGGACTTGCCAAGGAACTTTCTGTTCTAATAAAACTTGCCTGCTAACTGTTCCCTAAAAACCACATCCTAACACCCATTTTTGTTTTTGCACAAGTGGGGAATGCATACTCCCTCATCTCTACCCCTTAGAATTTCTAGCTTTTTTCCAAAGCTAAACTCAGGAGATAGCTTCTGTAGGAAATTACATTGTAATTTCAATTAAATTTTTTTTTTTCTGAGCACATGTTGTATTCCTTCAGCATAAGGTAGGTTCTTTAAGCACAGAGATCCTTAAGATCATAAATTTAAAGCTAAAAGAAACGTTGGGGGTCAGCTAATCCAATCCCATCATTTTACAGAAAAGGAAAACAAGGCTTTTGGAGGTCACCTGACCTCCCTGAAGTCCCACTGATAGTAAATGGCAGTCAGAATTCTAACTTATGTCTGACTCCAAAATCATCTTTCCACTTCACCTCATCTTTGTATTCTCATGTAGCTTTACACATATTAGGCATTTAATAAGTAAATGTTTAGTATTAAATTTATTGAATTTTCCCATAAAAACATTGTTTTCAGGGTACCCCATGAGTTAAGCCTGAGAGGCTAACCATCATTTAAAATTTCTTCCCATGAGGAAGGATATTCCAAGTTTGAAACAACTGACTTACAAATAAACTCTCACATATACTTACAAAAAGTGTCCAGCTAAGCAAAATCTTTATTTTCTCCCTTCTGAGGGATATATGTGTGTATATATACATGTTTACATATGCACACACACATATTAATTAAGAGAGAAATTGGAATAACTGGTGGTTTAGCAATTACCTTCTTCAGGTTTTGGATGGAGGTTTTCCCCTGTAAAGTTAATTAAATTGCTAATTTGGGGGGCTTGCGGAAGTAAGGATTTAAAAAATTAAAGAGTAAACCAACCAACCAAGGTTATATAACAGGTTGGAAATATATAAAACAAAACTTGCATTTTAGTTTTGTCAAGTTGAATTTAAAAATGAAGCAACATACCTGTTAAAATATATAGGACTGCTTGCCATCTAGGGGAGGGAGTGGGGGGAGGAAGGGGAAAAATCGGAACAGAAGCGAGTGCAAGGGATAATGTTGTAAAAAAAATTACCCTGGCATGGATTCTGTCAATATAAAGTTATTATAAAATAAAATAAAATATAAAAAAAAACCATATCTGTTAAAACCAAATATAAGCCTTAATATAAATTGTACTTTCAGGCAGGAAAGAAATAAAATTTTCATTCTAAATGTAAAAGGATGATAATCCATTATAGGGAAACTGCTGTACTGTGTAGGAATACAGGGTTAAGATGTGCTTTCAACTTCATATTCTAACAGGAAGAATACCACTGCAACCACAATTCCCCTAAGTAGCAATAGCAGAAGTAACTGGTGGTTAGCCAAGAGTATTTTCCATTAGGAAGTGCTGGGGCTTTCATCCTAGTCATAGAGCAGTAATTGCTTTGTCATTTCATGAGTCTCCTCATTAATCCCCTTAGTTTTTGGAACTCAGCCAGCTCACAGAGATTGCCTCTTTTCTAAAACCTGTGCAGCAGCTTAGATATATCTTGGAGTCAGCATGAACCACTAAATGGTCTCAAAATCTTATTTTGTTAGCACTCTTACTATTTACAAAGATTCTCTTTCCCATAGGAAATCTAAACTGGACTCTACTTTGTCCTGATGTTGTGATAATCAAAACTGAAATGTATTTTATCAAAGGCAAGAAAGGCAGTGAAGAAAGATGAAGGTTAACTTATGAATGAGAGTGTAACCTTCCTGTGAAGAACTTTTATGAAGGGTTTGAGTACACCTTATTTTCTCACTTCTTTTGGTTGCCTCAGGATATCTCAGAAAATATATACATGAAGTCTTCAATATATGGAGGCTGATTCTCCATTTGTAAACATACAGTACACAATTTTTTTTAACATCCTTAGTTTCTGAGAAGAATGAAAACAAAACTAAGTCCCTTGAGTGAGAAAGTATTTGTGATAGAGAACTGGCCAGTACCCCATTACACAACTGGATCACATCACATTGGCCAGTCCCACATTACATATTAATCCCAAAGTTGTATGTGAATCTCTGAAGTGAGAGCTGCTCTATAATTCTATAGCTCTATGATCTTAGCAAATTCTTTAATGATTGGATGAAAGAATGAAGCTTTCAATCAATTATAAAACAATAGCGTTTCAAAGTGAGAAAGGGCTTCAGAGACCATCAAATTCAATCTGAATTTGACCAAGATTTTCCTCTACAATTTGCCAAACAAACACTGCAACAAATGTTGCAAATTCAAAACGGTTGAGGCTTGGGATTAAAACAAACCAAAAAAAAACAAAAAAAAAAAAAACCAAAAAAACATTGAATTTGGTCATTAGAAAGTAATATAAAATTTTTTGTATGGATAGAATGGTAAAGACAGAAGCTAGAGTGCAAGGAAATGTGGAGAGAGTGAGTGTAACCCAAAAAATACAGGCCTTGCACAATTTGGGACTAAAAGCTTGGGGATTTTGTAATTTTCATATAACAATCAATAATTCTTCTTGCTATCATAAATTCAAAGCAAAATTTGCCTAAAATTGGAAAGGTTCTTAAATACCATTAGTTTATAACCACTCTCATTTTACAGATAAGGAAATTGGTTAAGGAGAACAAATGATTATTAGCTCAAGGTCCAATATCTATTTGTTTAGTAAGTACTTGAATAGGAACCTGATCTCCTGACTGTAACTCAACAATTTTTTCCATTTATAACAGACTTCCTTTATAAGTTAGCTCTCTATTTTAGCGTGAATAATACAACCTTTTAATTTCTGAATGAATGTGAGAAGTAAAATAGTACTGGAAATATTAAGTTCTCTCTAGTACTAACTAGATAATAAATTCTATTTGAGAACACTATGTCTTTAAAATTCAAACCAATAACAAAAAAAGACTAATAAAAGATGTAAAAACTTCAATTCCATAGTACAAACAGTTGAAATTCAGGAAATTCTATTTCATAAAGAAATCAGGGAAAATATAGCACTAATTCAAAATATACCAAAATTATACCAAATCTCAAAATCACAAGGTACATCAAAGATCATTTCAACCACTGTTTTTTTTTTAGTCTGTGGGCTATTATTAGCTCTCTGAGGACCAGAGTTTTTACAAAGTCCTGAAAATTCTTAATCCTTCCAAGCAACTTATTTTGTAGACTGGATGAATGTCTTTTGCATTTTTTGCTGTTTTTTCTTCTCCAGAAATACACAGATGTTACTGGGATAAACAAAGCATTGTTGAATTCATAGTTGCTTTTTGTCATTATGTATTTAATGAATCACACATATGAATATTATAGCTAGTATGTGGGGGTCTACAAAACGTTTTGGCTTTTAAAAAGGAGTGCTTTAAAAAAAAAAAAAGTTCATTCTTTTTCTGGTTCTGCTTCTTACTCTCTGCACTTTGCTATTCTCAGCTATTCAACCTGGAAGTTCCCCCTGATCCTATGGATCTTCTTATTCTGGAACATCTCTCCAGCTTTGTGGTCCCTATCTCCCACCGATAAATTCCACCTACAAGGTCTTGGAAGGCACAGGCCAGCCAGCCTTTACTTCTTTCCTAGCTCTGCTTGTGATTCTCTGGACTTCATCATCCTTAATAGACATCTTTCCCTTCCCATTTTCTTTCCCTTTTATATGTTGTCTTCCCCTGTTAGAATATAAACTCTTTGAGGTCAGGGACTGTTTTGTTTTGTTTTGCTTGTATTTTTATATTCTGAGCATTTAGAACAATGTCTGGCATCTAATAAAGTGATTAATAAATGCTTGTTGACTTGACTTCAAAAGGCTAATTTAGTCCAATTTCTGTCTAAATAGCAATCTCCCTTAAAATACAGTCCTACTAAGGGATCATATAATCCTTATTTGAAAGTTTCTACTGAAGCAAACTGAGGCAGCTTTCCACTTCTGAACCATTCTAATCATGAGAGATTGACTTCCAACCAGGAGTCAGCTCTAATTCAGGTTTTAGTTCTCAGTGTTTCGCCAAAAGAAAGAACATTTCTTTCCCGTGAAATCCACACATGCTGCCCAGGTTCCTGGAATTTCAATTAAGGCCTCCAGATAATCCAGCAGAACAGTTCCAACCCTATAGCTCATCAAAACAGCTGTCAGGCTGAAGCTAAGGAGAGGATACTTTGTTCTTAAATTAAAATGTCAGATAATCCAAATTTGACTCATGCATACTCATTTCTCTTCCCCACAATTCCCCTAAGATTCCTGTGTTTTTGTCCTTCACAAAGCATAGAGCTTCTATAAAGAATTGGGCTTTAGCCTAGTTTTCCCTCTGGTTTCTGAGTCCAATCCAAGCTGTTTAGTTTGTAGCCCAGGATGTTTTCCTTTTGTTAAAAGGTGAGATGGAGTAGTAGAGTTTGATTTGGAGTTCTGAGAAGCTTGGGTTTGGGTTCTGGCTGTGCTACATTTAAAGGTTGTATGACAGTAAGAAAAGCATAGGATCATGGATTTAGAGCTGGAAATATCAACCTTTTTTTTTCAGAGTTCAGTCTAAGAAAGACAAAACACTCAGACTGTACCCAGGGATGTATTCCTTCTAAAAAGGCAGACATGTATACATGGGAACACAATTAGAACTGAGCTAAGGGAAGGCATAGGCAGCATGAGTTATAAAGACAAAAATCACAGGGGCTGAAGGCATTATTATATATAGTGGTCTTATCCAGTCATTCCCAGGTTGTTTTTCAGAACAGGGAATTGATATGAACCAAACCGAGTTGGTTATCTGATATAACAGGTGAAGTTCTGGGTTCAGCAAGCCAATAATACTCCAGGAACTTCTAATGTATAAATACTGCAAGGAATTTCAGATATGTCCAGTTAAGGAATGCTGAGTTTTATCTCTTGCTTGGTTGATTCAGATTTCCAGATCAGTCTCATCTCTTCTGAATAGTAGGGGAGCTGGAGAAAATCAAGATGATTAGTAAAGTCATTAACCATTTATGAGTATATATATATATGAATATCCCTTACATGTGAAGGAATGGAGGCTGAGAGAGAAACAACTCTCCCAGGATTATACAATAAGTAAGTGAATAAAGAAGTTTTAAAAATTAAATTTGTTTTTGGTTTTTGGACTGTGTTTTCTTTCGCAACATGGCTGATAAAAGGAGATGGGGCAGATATATTACCAAATATAGAATGTGAAGTCTAAGTCTGGAAGACTCATCTTCCTGAGTTTTAAGCTGGCCTCAGACACTAGCAGCATGATCTCAGATAAGTCATTTAGCCCTGTTTGCCTCAGTTCCTCATCTGTCACATGAGCTGGAGAAGGAAATGACAAACTACACCAGTATCTTTGCCAAGAAAACTCCAAATGGGATCACAAAGAATTGGACATGATTGAAATGAATGAACAGAAAAATAGGGATTGTGTTTTGCATAACTTCATGTGTATAATCTAAATCAAATTGATTGCCTTCTCAAAGAAGGGAGAAAAGAAGGAGAAGGTTTGGAACTGAAAATTGTAAAAACTGAATGCTAAAATTTTTATATGTAATTTAAAATATCTAATTAAATTAGTTTCAATCAATGAAAATCCATTTTCTCTTCTTATTTAGCCCCTTCTCCCATTGAAAAAGAAAGAAATAGAAAATCTTTGTAACAAATAATACATAATCAAACAAACAAATAAGAAATCTTATATTGGTCATGTCCAAAAATATCTATCTCAATCTGCCCAAGCCCATCACTTCTGTCAGGTGAGTAACATATTTTATTTGAACATGGGTGTTCCTTACTTTAAATCCAACATTTTCTCCACTGTACTTCCTAATTTACCTAATATCTCTGAGCTTCACTTTATATAGCAGGATGCATAGATTTGAAAGATTCAGAAGCCCTCAGTTTGAATCCCACACTGACACTTACTAATTGGAAAGTTCAACCCCTCTGAGTTTCAGTTTCTTCATCTGTAAAAAATGAGAATAATTAACACCTAGCATACAAGGTATTGCTGAAACGCAAATGAGTTATAGTATACAGAGAGCTTTGCAAACCTTAAACTACATGTCAGCTATTATTATTACTACTCATTTGGATTATTATTACCTATTTATAAGATAAATTTTTATTTATATTAATATTTATAAAATATAAATATATGCATATAAATGTTTATATTAATATTTATTTATAAGATAAGGTTAATGAGGCTTTGTTTCCCTCATTGAGTTGTTGGGAGATTTGAAAGAGGCTTCACTAGAGACTTCAGATACTATATAAATGCAAGATACATTAATGCTGCCATCATTCTTCTCCCTATATCTGTACCCCAGCCTGGAAGAGAATAGGAAGGAGAGGTTTTTCCCTGATCTCCATTCTCATGTATCCAAATGACTATTGGACATCTTAAATAAGATGTTTTCTAGATAAACAATAAGTCTTTTTAAAGTAACACTTATGTGCCAGACACTGTTCTAGTTATCAAAGTACAAAGACAAAACTTAAACTTCCTCATAAGCATGAGGGACCTGTGTTAGGGATACCAATTAAAAAGATGTTGCAAAAATCTAGGCAAGAATGATGAGAAAATGAACTATGGTGGCAATTGTGTAAGTTGGAAGAAAAGGTCAGTTGTAAGAGATGTTGTGACAGAAATATAAGATCTGACAAATGATTAGATATGTGGGGCAAGAGTGAAGAGTCCAGAATAGTATCCAGATTATGAATTTGAGACACTAGAAAGATTGTGCCTTAGACAGAAGAAAGCAGATTATAGTAAGAGAGATAATTTTGGACATGGTGAGTTTAAGTTTTCTCCAGGACATCTAGTTTAAAATCTTCAATAAATAATTTATAATGTGAGACTTAGCTCGGGGAGAACAGCCTAGATATATAGATCTGGGAGACATCTTTATAATAATAATAAAAACTATCAAGTGAGATAGTATTATTTAAAGGAAGAAGAGAAGGGGGCCCAAGAGTACTCTCAGGTAGGAGGCTTGAGGTGGATGCTTCGTCAGTAATGAGAGCAAAAAAGGAGCAGTCATACAGATAGGAAGTCAACAATGAAAAAGGAGTATTGAGAAAATCCAGAGATGAAAGAAGCGATGCTCAACAGTGTTAAATGTAGCAGAAAGGTGAGAAGGATTGAGACTGAGGAAAAATACAAGAGGTCATGAGGACCTAAACCACTGTAACCCATATATAAATAGAAAGGTTCAAGGAAGAGAGATGTAACAGAAGTAAAAAACAAAATTTATCAATTGATTTGATGCATGAGGTGTGGGAAAAGTTAAGGTGAAATTAAGAACCTGGATGACTGGAAGGATGATGCTATCAGTGCAAAATAGGAAAGTGAAGAATAGGAATGAGTTTTGGGAAAAGAGAATTAGTCTGTATTGGATGTTTTGAGTTTGAGATGCCTCTAGGAAAGGTAGTACAAAATGTCCATGAAGCAATTGATGACGGACTAGACATCAGGAGAAAAACTAGGGAGATAAATACCCACACACATATACACACACACTTTTTAAATTGATATCTTTTGTTTCTTTATATTACCAAAATTATTTCCATTCTCTCTCTCTTCCTCCCAAAAAGCCATTCACATAACAAATAATATTGGATAGATCTATAGATAGATAGATCTATTTGCATAGAAATGATAATTAAACCACTAGAAATTGTTGAAGTCAAGAGTATGCGAACTGGATGGAGGTTTGGTTTCTACAGAATTAAGAAAATTTAATTGGAGAGGTGCAGAGAAATGAAACAAATTAGAAAGATGAGGTTAAAGCTTAGGAAATGGAGTCTGGGAGCTAGAACAAGGAAACAAAACTAATAAAAGAAAAATATAAGCAAAGTTAGGGGATTCAGACTTGAAAATGGAGGGAGAATGTATTCAGAGGTAGGGATTTAGAATAAGAAAACATACTGAAACACATTGTAAAATGTACTCAGAGGTGGGGACTTAAAATAAGAGATACAATGTAATATATAATTAGAGATGAGGATTTGGAAGAAGATGTAAAGAGACAGTCTGAGGGGACAAATTCAAGTCAGGGAATTAAACTTGATAGGCCATAACCTTTGCAGTACTCAGCCAGTGGCAAATCAGGGGAAGGACTGAACTACATCAAAATAAGATGAATGCCAAGGAAAAATATAATGATGTAATCAGGTATGGAAATTCACACTTATGTAGGGGGATAAAAACCTTTCAGTCTTTATTCAGTCAACAGTTATTTGAGGGACTTTGATTTTTGGGTCCCTCAAATTAAATAAAACATTAAAAAAAAATACAAATCTATTGATCCTAAATGTTTCTATTCTATAGAATATCTATTTCTGCTGTATAATTAGACTTTTAACTTCATTCCTTCCCAGTCCATTGAAATTACTTCTCATAATCAAGCCTTCTCCAACTGATAAATGGTCAAAGGATATGAACAGACAATTCTCAGATGAAGAAATTGAAACTATTTCTAGCCATATGAAAAGATGCTCCAAGTCATTATTAATCAGGGAAATGCAAATTAAGACAACTCTGAGATACCACTACACACCTGTCAGATTGGCTAGAATGACAGGGAAAGATAATACGGAATGTTGGAGGGGATGTGGGAAAATAGGGACACTGATACATTGTTGGTGGAATTGTGAATACATCCAGCCATTCTGGAGAGCAATTTGAAACTATGCTCAAAAAGTTATCAAACTGTGCATATCCTTTGATCCAGCAGTGTTTCTACTGGGCTTATACCCCAAAGAGATACTAAAGAAGGGAAAGGGACCTGCATGTGCCAAAATGTTTGTGGCAGCCCTGTTTGTAGTGGCTAGAAGCTGGAAAATGAAAGGATGCCCATCAATTGGAGGATGGTTGAGTAAATTGTAGTATATGAATATTATGGAATATTATTGTTCAGTAAAAAATGACTAGCAGGATGATTTCAAAAAGGCCTGGAGAAATTTATACGAACTGATGCTGAGTGAAATGAGCAAGATCAGGAGATCATTATATACTTCAACAACAATACTATATGATGATCAATTCTGATGGACCTGGCCATCTTCAGCAATGAGATAAAACAAATCAGTTCTAATGGAGCAGTAATGAACTGAACCAACTACACCCAGTGAAAGAACTCTGGGAGATGACTAAGAACCATTACATTGAATTCCCAATCCCTATATTTTTGCCTGCCTGCATTTTTTGATTTACTTCACAGTCTAATTGTACAATATTTCAGAGTCCGATAATGATTTGGACATGTATACTTATTATGTATTTAATTTATACTTTAATATATTTAACATGTATTGACCATCCTGCCATCTAGGGGATAGGGTGGGGGAAAGGAGGGGAAAAATTGGAACAAAAGGTTGGAAATTGTCAATGCTGTAAAATTACCCATGCATATAACTTGTAAATAAAAAGCTATTAAAAATTAAAAAAAAAATTACTTCTCACAACCAAGTGAGAAGCTATAGGTGGAGAAGTAGGCCTGAGGTTCTTTCTCTCTCCTATTTTCACCTTTGAAAATATCAGACTTACTTCAATTTCTTCAGGTTCTTTCTCCTGCCTGAAGCTTTCCTAATCTCCTCCTCTCAGGTGCTAGAACTACTTGATTTCTGCTCCCTTTTAAAATGAAATTTCTTCCCATCTACTATGTATCTATTTTGCTATTTTTCCAAAATAACCTAAGTTCCTTGAGGAGTTAGGACTGTTTCAGTCTTCATGTTGATTGACTGGATGGTTGTTAGGTTTAGAAAGGAGTTCTTGAACACTGAGATCATATAGTCAGATCTCCTCATTTTACAGGTGAAGAAACAGAGACCCAGAGAAGTAAAGTGATTTGCTTGATATCACAGACATTAAGCAGAACACCCAGTATTCAAACTTCTGTCATTTATTTCCAAGTCCAAATAATCTATTCCATTATACCATGATGTACCTCTGTGTGAATTTGCTCATGATTGATTTTTGGAATTAACTTAATCTTATTTAACCTTACCACAATATTACTTTATTTGGAAGCATTTACTTTTAAGTGGAATAACCATAGTTTCTCTCCATAATAACATTTGACATTTAAATAGTACCTGAATAGTACCTATTTGTAAAACACCTTATAAACACTGTTTCATTTAAGCCTTATAACTCTATGAGGTAATTACCATAGATATTATTATCCCCATTTTATAAGTTAAAAACTGAGTAGGATTTAAATTGTAATGGAAATTTTTAAAATTTTCTTTTATTGTTTTTGTACAAATAAAACCAATGCATAAAAGATTAGAAGGGAAGCAGTAAAGTGGGAAAAAAATTTATATCCAAGGGTTCTAATAAACTCCTCATTTCTAAAATATATGGAGCATTAACTCAAATTTATAAAAATACAACTCATTCTTCAATTGATATATGGTCAAAGAATATGATCAGATAATTTTCAAATGAAGAAATTAAAACCATTTCTAGTCATATGAAAAATTGCTTTAAATCACTATTGATTAGAGAAATGCAAATTAAAGATTAACTCTTAGATATCACTATATACTTCTCAGATTGGCTAAGATGACAAGAAAAGATAATGATGAATTTTGGAGAGGATGTGGGAAAACTAAACTGGGACACTAATATATTGTTGTGAACTGATCTAACCATTCTGGAGAGGAATATGGAACTGTATCCAAAGGGCTATCAAATAGTACATACCCTTTGATCCAGCAGTGTCTCCTGGACCTGTATCCCAAAGAGATCATAAAAAAGGGAAAAAGACCCATATGTGCAAAAATGTTTATAGCAGCCCTTTTTGTAGTGGCACTGGAAACTGAGTGGATGCCCATCAATTGGAGAATGGCTGAATGAGTTATGATATATGAATGTTATGGAATATTATTGTTCATAAGAAATGACCAGCAGGATGATTTCAGAGAGGCCTGGAGAGTAATTTGAACTGATGCTAAGTGAAATGAATAGAACTAAGAGAATATTATACAATGATCAATTCTGATGGATGGGGCTCTTTTCAACAATGAGGTGAGTCAGGCCAGTTTCAATGGTGTTGTGTTGAAGAGAGCCATCTGCACCCAGAGACAGGACTGTGGGAACTTAGTATGGATCACAACATAGTATTTTCCCATTTTTTGTTGTAGTTTGCTTACATTTTGTTTTCTCTCTCAATTTTTCCCTTCTTGATTTGATTTTTTTGTGCAGTATGATAACTGTAGAAATATGTAGAGAAGAATTGCACATGTTTAACAAATATTGGATTACTTACCGTCTAGTAGAGGGAGTGCAGGGAAGTAGAAAAAAAAATTGGAACACAAGAATTTTGCAAGGATGAATGTTGAAAACTATCTATGCATATGTTTTGAAAATAAAAAGCTTTATATAAAATATAAATTTTCCTTTATTAATTTTTATTATTTTGGGCTCAAGGTCATTCCTACAACATCTTTTGGTTAACTGAAAGTCTATCTTCTGTTAACAACCTCACCTGACCAAAACCTGTCCCAAGAAAATTTACTTAAGGCCTTGAACATTCTTTAGATAAGATGCTAGAGGAAGAATTTCAAATTTCCCTAACTATTTGAAGACATGTAATTATCTTCTCCCTCGATCAACTTATTTGTGAATTCTCTAAATGAAGTTTAATCTGTCACTCAATTTTGTTTCCCTATTGCCTTTTTAAGGTAATTTTGTTTATATGAGATTATGGCTCTACTTACTTTGTTCAATTTTTATAACATTTAAGAAAACAAGAAATTATACATCTATATTTGCTTTAACTTTAATGGGCTAAGAGTATAAAATTGTCCAATATATAAATGCACACTGTTATAAAAGAATTATTTCTCTGTCACTCTGATAATTGTCTATTAAGAGGCTTTGTTAGATTCTAATGATTATTCAAGTTCACTGTTTTCTCTGAGGCTTGAACCTATGCTTAAGCATAACAAAACCTAGATTTTCACCTCTATGATTTCTGTGTTGTGTATATTTCAATAGCAGTTGTCTACCCCATGAATTCAGAGAATTATGGTCTTCATGATCCTCAGTCTAGCATATCATCATGATGCATGATGAGGTCTTCACTATTAGATGTAGTTAATAGAAAAATTGATCTTTGGGGCAAGAAGGCAGAAGGACCTGGTAGACATCAGTTTAGTTCCATGATCCCACCCTCTGGAGACGTCATCCAGTATGAAATCCAAGTTATGTAAAACTCTTAAGATCCAGAATCTGTAGGGATCTCCAGCAATCTCACCCTTGCCATATCCTATCAGAAATTCCTGTAAAATCTACTTATGGGCCATCCCATGGCTGCTGTCTTCATTTGGGTCAGTCCACCATAGCACTCTGCCCCCCTTACCTCTCCTCGTTGCCATGTGGTATCCCCCCTAACGTCACTCTGCTTCCCAACCCTACTTTTCCTTATAGCTGACTAACTCTTTTAGGGTGCTAAGTCCCTTTCAGGATTTAGTCTGCCAGTTAAGGGCATGCCCCAGCCTCATGGGCTACTACCTTTCTACTGGGTAATTGTGAGTTCCACTGAGTTACTTGTATTTCACATGTCTCCCACTTTATTTCATATTTATCACTCCTGGCATCTACTGTATCCCTTTATTTTGTCTGTAACCTCTTCTTTAACTAAATCTACCTTTTGCCAAAGAGAATGGCCATTGTGAATTCTTCACATGACCAAACTCCCCTTTTGGTGCCTTACCATCATCTGGTGACAAACCCCACATCATTGATCACATAACTGTACACTGTCTCATATCTAATTTTAGAAACCTATTGGGGAACCTCATGCCCACCCTCCTTTTCTTCATGGCTTCTGGCCTCCACCTCCTTCCAAACAGCAAGAACAACAGCTGTAGTCTCCCACTTTATACAGTCCCAACTTTTGGGTAAGAGGTGGTATGCAGTGAAGCCTGCTGTACTGCTAAACTAGCAATGCCTGATGTAATACCATTGCGCCCAATCTTTTCCTATTGTTATTTTTAACCCAGTTTCCTTCAAACATGGATTCCTGAAAGAAAACAAAATCTCTTTTAAGAATCAAAGGTGTCTTCTCTCTGTCCCAAGGGCCCAAATTAGTATATTACATAGCTCACATTATACATACATCTAATCTAGCCCAAATAGGAATTATTCAGAAAATTCTGTTAAGCAAAATGCCACAAAGATAGTTCACTAATAGTGCTAATTATACTAATAAAAGATTTTAAAGGTTTTGCAATTCCTTAAGACTAAAGCCAATTAATATTAATTTTAACTCTTTTCTTGTCCACTTAATATGCATCCCTTTCATTTTGTCTGGCAGCTCAAGAATGTGGTCACCAAATCATTTGCCCCAGGTCTTTAGAGATAGCAAAGGCAATAGAGTTTAAAAAAAAAAAATACAACCCTAAAATTAAAAAAACTCAAGTATTTACCCAGTCAAGTACCTCAGAGCAAAGGCTGCGACTCTGGTTTCCTGCATTGAGATAACCTTCCACCCCTGGAATCTGGTTCTGCCTCCAAGATTCCCAGCCAACCATTAAGATTTAACTAGCCCCAAACAGAAAGGCTTTTGGCCTCTGCAAGTCTCCTTAAGTCCCTCTCAGCACTTTGGTACTGAAAAACTAAATAAAAAAATAAGCAAAATAAAATAATCTTGAGGGAGGGGACAAAAGGGGAAGCAGAAAAAAATAAACTAGTATTTAATAATAAAATAAAACTCATAGCAGCTCCTTTAGTCTCAGGTCCCTAGGGTCGCTAAAGTGATCCTCTAAAGATGTTTCTTCCTTGAAATTATTGCTACAATTTGTTCAGTACATTCCCATAGTTTCACAGAGTCCTTGGTGCTCCAAGAGGGTTAGGATGGAAATAAGTGTCAGAACTAGGAATTCAGTCCAAAGGAAAAACTTCTTTCCTTAATGGTAGACTGATGCCTTTTGTCTTTCTGCTTTCATACAGAACCTTTCATTAAGGACTGCTATTTTTATTTCAAAATATTTCTCCCATCTATCCCTTCTTTCTATTGCCACCACACCAACTCAGACTCTCATTACCTCTGTCTTAGTGGAAGTGAAAGAATTCTGAACTTGGAACCAGAAGATTTGGATCCTGAATGGAATCTTATCACTCCCATTCAATCAAAATTGTTCTTTATAAAGATAACAATGGGCTCTTTATTTTGAAACTTTATTTTTAGTCACATTGGATTTTGCTAAATTCAATGGCCTTTTCTCAGTCCTCATCCTTTCTGACCTTTTTTGTAGCTATGTGGAGCATGGATTAGAGAGGAGAGACATGCTGTAGAGAGATCAATTTGTAAGCTTTTGAACTAGTCCAGGCAGAGGCAAGTAGATGGTGCAGCCTTGGAATCAGAAGGACCTGTGTTCAAATCTAACCTCAGACTTAATATTTACTTAAACTTAATTTTTACTAGCAGGACAAGTCATTTAATCCCAATTGCCTTGCCAAAAAAACCCAAAATAAAACAAACAGTCCAGGTAAGGAATGATGAGAGCCTAAACAAAGTAAAGAGAAGGAGATAGATAAGGGAATGTTGAGGACATAGAATCAAAAGACTTGGCAACTGAATGGTATTGGATGTGTATTGTGTGTGTGTACAACAGTGAAGAGTTAAGTCTGTGACTCATAAGCTGCCAATTGGGATGCCCTCAATGTTATCTTTCTCCACTGGGTAAACATGATTATTGCCCGCTCTCAATCTGATTTACATTATCATTATTTGCAGCCCTTAAAAGACTTCAGATTCTTCAACCCAAAGTCCGGTCTTGTTTATCTAGCATATCTTTCATTATACTGGGTACTTTTGTCTTATACACAATAGATACTGAATAAATATTTATTGACTTGAATGGAATTGACTTGAACAGAGCACACTGACTTGGAGTCCTCCATGGCAGGCAAATAAATGACCAGTCAAAGAGGGCCATTGTTTGTGCTTGATGTTAGCAGACCTGGGTCTTGCTTTTCTAATTCTCTTTTGCAACTATTCTAGAAGAAATTTATATTATAAGAAGTCGAGTTCATCAGGCATTTGCAGGGTGTCTACTACAGACTCAGCCCTATTCTAAGACCTTAGAACAACAATAATGATAATAAATTTCAGTTCTTCAGAGATATGTGATCTTGCCTGTTTGGGAAATTCCTATGTAGACTCTTTCTTGACTTTATCTCAAGAAGTGTTAACTTAGTGAAGAGATTTTCCAAATTTAGTAGGTGAGATCTCAGATAATGGACAAGTCAGTCCTATGATCCATCTATCAGATGACTCCAGTATTTCCAGCTTAATAGGCAGGACGTGACAGTTTGTTGATATGACCCTGAAAAATTTAGGTTCCCCTCCACAGCATCAGAACAGATGAATGTGAAGAATGTTATTACTGTAAAAATAGGAGTTATGGTCATTATTGTTCCTCTAGAAATATCTAAGTGTCTCATCATGGCATGGAGGTGATCTTGGCTTCTCAAAGTCTTTATTAGTGGAACATTAGCTAAGATTAGAGATGCACATTTCCAGGAGGCTGACCACCAACCAACCACAATGATGAGGTCCTAGATAGCTTGGGGGCATTAGCAGAGAAAATTTGAATTATTATATACAATCTGGAAGCCTAGCTACTCCCTGAGGCAAGCAGAAGGAGCACTGATAGGATTATAAATGGACCCTTTTGATTTTAATTAGGCTTTTAAGTAAGTAAACTTTATTACAACTCCATCTCAGGTGGAGGTACCTGGTAGAATTCTTAACCAAATACCTTCAATTGACAAAACCATCCTAACCCCACAGTTACTGTATCCATTTAGAAAGTCAAGTTATGATGTCAAATCACCAAGGTTATATTTACTCTATAAAAAAATCTGCTCATATTGTAGATCCCCATTAACTCCTTTTTAGAATGAGTCTACCCGCCTTCTCTCCCCCCCGCCTCCCCACAAATACACACACACACTGGGGTTAAAGTGATTCCTTAAGGATTTAGCTTGCTCCTAGCAGCATAAAAAAAAAAATCTTTGCCCCTTATTTTGGAAGATGTCTAAACCTATAAATTCTTTTGAGACAATTCGTAACACTGGTCTGTAACCCCAATATACTTTTGGGTAACAGCCTGTACCACATCATCTGGTGGCCAAACCTCAACATTTTGGTAGCATGATATGGGGAAGAGTCCAACTGTACCCAGTAACTTCAACAACAGTGTTTTACAAAGACCATCTTCTAAAGGACTGAGAATTTATATAATCTGCTTAAAGGGAGGATCCTTTGAAGTATTATAATATCTTACAAGCAATGATTCTTACCTTCAGAAAGTTTAGTTCAATGTCTAGTTGAAGGAACAAGGCATACTTACTAGAAATAAAAATGTGCCAGTCACTCAGCCAGTCTGTTGGAAATACAAGGAAATACAAATATAACAGTCCTGTCCTCAGTTTTCATTTATTCTGGGGAGAAATATGTATATAAATACAAAAAAATTTGAGTAGGTAGAGCATCATATGTAAAAACAGGTAGACCAATAAGTAAACAGAAAAGAAAACTTGAGCATGGGAAGAGAGTGGGGAAAGGTCTCCCTTAGAAGGGCATCAAAGGTAAAAAAGGAAGCAAAGTAGGAAAGTCAAGGCAAAATGAGTTGCTAGCAATAAATGCTATAGAAGTTGGGTGAAGAAGAAATGGGTATGCTCCCATTGTTGAAAACTCCACAGAGATGAGGATTTGCAATTTGGATTTGGATTTGGAAAAATGAAAAAGGTATTTTAGGTTTTGAAGAAGCACAATCACCGGAATGTTCAATGAGTGAGAACTTCACTCTATTCTGAGTTATGAGAGATTAAGTAGGTTGAGGCAAGACTGTGGTAGTCCTTGAAAGGTAGTCTCCAATCCAAACTTTATTTTGAAGGCAATGGGATAGCACTACAAAGAATGAATATGAAATTTCTCTTATGTGTAGGATGGGATGTTAGGGAATGGGGGGTGGGAATAAGCAGGAATTAGTCTCATAGCAGAATGCAGAATGGACTGGGAGTGAGACAAACTAAGACACAGAGAAGCTAGTTAGGAAACTATTACAAGTTCCCTCACTCCGCTGTGGCTTCCTTTCCTCCCAGAACCTCTATTTTGGAGAATGAGCCCATGTGAACTAACCTTCATTCCTTTCCTAACCCCGCTTTTGACTCTCTAGACTTTACCACCATGACCTCATACTCCCTCCAATTTCCTTATATATTGTCTTTCCTAATTAGAATGTAAGCTCCTTGAAGGAAGGAACTAAATTTTTTTTTGCTTATATTTGTATTCCCATAATTCAGCATATATTAAGTGCTTAATAAATGCTGGTTGACCATAATACCAGTGTGAGGTAATAAGGCTCTCTACAAGATTAATGAGCAGTGAGAATGGAAAGAGATGAAAAAAACAAATATTTCTAAGTAGAAACAAAATACTTGGTATGAAGGGGATAATAGAAAGGTACCAAAAAAGTCTGTTGTTCAATCACTTTCATCTCTTGAATATGTAATCCTATTTAGAGTTTTCTTGGCAAAGATATTAGTGATTTCCCTTTTATTCCTCTAGCTAATTTTACAGAAAAAGAAACCGAGGTAGAGAGTCTGAAGCCAGATTTGAATTCACAAAAATGATTGAGTCTTTCTGTCTTAAGGCCCAGCACCCTACCTAGATGCCCTATTGTTGAGGTCTAGATTTGGGGTACCTAAATGAGATTAGGGTTTAGTTGACCTCTAGTGGCAGGTTTGGGGTACAGGGAGTCAAGCAAAGATCCCCTGCAACCCCTTTGGATTCGGCGCAAGGATACAGCGATAAATGAGGTCTAGTACTGGCGCTAGTCCCCAATAAAAGCATTTATTAGCCTGAGAGCTAGATTGATAAAAGGGGTTTATTATTGGGTTTGGAAGTAAGGAGATAGGTGAAGATAGAAATAAGGAGAGCACCGGACAGAGGGTCCAGTGGACAGAGGGTCCTCACATGGCTAGCATGTTTGGAATCTCTGCAAAGAGGGGTTCCCAGCATGGCCCTTTTATAATAGGAGATTTAGCTTGAGGGGCTTTTGGGTATAGCCCCAAAGTTGGCTCAGATCCGGGTGGGGGCTGGGGCAGGTCCCGATCTTCTACTGGAATTCAAAGGGACCAGGATTTGTGAGTCAAAGGGTAATTACATTCACTAGGAGGGGATGGGAATCTAGAAACAAATCTTTCCCACATCACTATCAATGTTTTTAGAATTTTTATCATCTGTTATAACTATACAAAAGTACCTTGAAAGTTCTTTGCTATCTGGTTTCAGTTAAATAATCATTTCACTAGTAATCAGGACTTTGACAGAAGTTTTTTACCTAAGGTTTAAGTTTAGTTAACGTAAGTTTACTGGGAATTAAGAAACACTTGGGGGGAAAGACAAAGAGGGCAGAAGGGAAAGAATCTATAACTTTTGGAATGGGATCAGAGGCTGGAAGATATTTATTCTGATGTCCCAATTTAATATCAGATGTCCCAATAAAGAAGCTGGGTACAAATCTTCAATTTTATTATATTTATAAAACATTTTATTTTAATTTATAAATTATAATAATAATTAATTAAATTAATATAAATAATATTATTATATTTATTTATTCTTGGGAGCCTCGGTTTTGGAAAAGAGGAAATTGAATCAGATGACATCTAAAGATCTTTTCAGTCCTAATTCTATATGTTAACAGTACCCAATAAAGCAAATATCTCTGTTAACTTCAATTTGTCCTCTGAGGAAGACTAAATCTAAGGTTATTTCAGGGATAACCTGCTATATAGAAGCCTAAATTGTTTTTAGGTTTGAAGTTAAGGTGGAAGGAAGCCCACATTTTTTATACACAGGCAATGTGTAGATCTGTTATACATAATTATATCTACTTATTACTAGGGAGAGTTTTGGGGAGGGCTTAGGAAAAGTCAATGCAAAACGACAGTGATTTTCTTTCAAAGAAAAATGTGGTAAGGTGAAAAGACCAAGTGTCATGAGTTGCACAATTCAAATATGGACAAAAATATTCTTCAATCATGGTCCTATGAGTCAAGTAAACTTACCTTCCCAGGAAGCTTAAGAATCAAAATGATAGCTCTGTTCCCCACACCCTCCCCTGGAGGGGAATAGAAGAGCATGCAAAGTTTTATACAAAACAGAAGTTCCTCTTAAATTAAGATTTATTACAAGACAAAAGGATGTGTTTGACTATACAGGTAAGAGAGTGTGCTGTTGAAATAACTCGGTTACAGGATCTGAGCAGGTCCAGTGAAAAGGCAATTGGGAGGGATAGAATTTGAATTTGGATATTACTATGGACAGTTTAGCTGTAAATTTATCATAAAAAAAAGAGATATACTAGTTATGGAGGATTATTTATTACCAGGAAGGAAAGGGACACACCCTATCCTGAAACTCAGGAAGGGCCTCTTTAAACTCATTAATAGGTTATTCTCAACCCAGGACTCAGCTGACACTCTGATACTCCTCACCATAGTCCTTGAACACCACCACTCCTCACTCTGATCCCTGCCACAAATACATAGCTCCTTTAATTCTACCTGATCCCTGATCTATTCTTATATATGGAAGTGCAATGATTTTATGATATAGAAGAGGTAGAAGCAACATTCAGCCCTGAACTCCCAAGTGAAGGTTAACCAAGGAAGACTTCACAAAAGACCACAAGAGAACTATAAACCTAAAACAAACCAAATATCATTTCACATTAGCATAAAGTAAGGCTCCCTGCCCCCAAAGTACTCCTTTAGCTAAGACCATTCCGAAAGCAGGGAGCTTATTAGATTTGTCATCTGTTGAGAAGTTGGGTGGTTGTAAATCCACTGTCAATCCAGGGATAAGCCATGAACAATGGATAAGCTGCTGTCATGTTTCTGACCATATACTTTTCATAAAACACAAAAAAACAGATCTTGGATTCTTGTCAAATAAGAAGATATTTTCTTGGAAGGAAAATGTTATTTACTATAAAAAGACATGGTTAGACAGAAGAATATTGGCCATACCTTAATCCAGCCAACAGGTGATTCAGAAATCTGTGAAACTATGAAAATTAGTTTCCCCACCCTACCATTTCCTGATAGACTTCAGAGGAAAGCCAGCTTTCCTGAATCTGAATCTAAAGAGCCAATCCTTGGCACCTAGCAGAAAGGTATAATAACCACAAGAATTTTGTGGCACTGAGAATAATGAGCTTTAGACATTTGCCCCACCAGAATCTGGAGGGACTAACTCAAACCACAACCACCACCCTTAAGAGATTCAGCATGCAGAAGAAAATGGGGCAGGAGATTTGAGAATGCTAGCTGACTTACTTAGGAAGGATATGCATCCCTTATATGAATGTTGTACCTATAGGCAATGAAGACCTTCATGTGGATATGTGCACAGAGATTGTGATATAATGACACTGACTTTTTCCTAATCCCTCATCCATAAATTTGACCAAACAAAAAGAGATCACATCATAGGTCTTAATGCTTCTAAAAGGCTCAAATTTTGCTCAGATCCATGATCAGTCTGGCCTTGGACTTTTAAAGAGATTCAGTTCTGCTTGATCCATCTAATGCTCTTTCAGTCCTCAGACAAATTGAGAGAGGTTGGGAACTTTGATGTTGATATCCCCAATATTGATGTTCCGAGGAATCTCAGGGAGATTAATGTTCTTCACTGCAGACACAGCTCGAGCAGGGGCTGCTGAAAGGCCACCCTAGTGGGAGAGAAGAGATACAAACATGAGTCAAATGGATTATATCATCATAGGTTCTTGAGTGCCTGTTTAATGCCAAAAAAAAGAAGACAAACAAATGTTTTTGGTCAATGCTAAACAAATTGCAGAGCTAAGGATTGATGATGAAACTGAGGCCAAAAGAGTCTAACTGAATTGGCTGAAATCACAGAAGTATTGAGTGGTAGTCAGAATTCAAACTCCAATCTTTGATTTCAAATCCAAAACTCTTCCCATAGCACCATGGTACTTCCCACTTATGATTTTCTCTATCTCATCCTTCAAGTATAACAAGCAATTCTTCATATAATAGTCTCAAAGCTCTGTTTAGGACAGTAAATTCTGCATTTTATTTGATTTGGTTTCTCCAGGCCTTAAGGCCAGACAGATATGTTATTACATTAGGAGAAAGATTACATATTTTCTTCTAGGTCAGATATCTTAGCAACTAGACTTTCACAGAAAACTAAGTCACAGAAAAACCTTTTTTGGAAGGGAAATGAAACTATTGCTTTATTTTCAGTCATTTGCCAACGAGATTGCAAGAAATGGGAAAGAGTTGGCTTTTGAAACTTCACGTGGTTATAATGTGAGAACCAATGACACGCATGTGAAGTTGGAGAGCCCCAAAGTGCAATATAACTGGCAGGACTTGTAATGAAAAGCAGATGAAGACAGCTGGTGGCCAAACATTCACCATCATCTACAATAGACATAGGAGAGGAGGAAAGCGGAGATCAGGAGGACAAGGAAAGAAGTTGTCAAAGATGTTTCCCAAGATCTCCTTTTTCTAACTATCCATTTCCTGTATATGAACATAGAGCCTATCCTCACTCAGCAAGTCTGATTTCCATCAGCTAGAAAATCCCTTGATCCTGATTTCATTTGCTATTTCTAGCATCAGGCTAACTAATACTCCTAAAGAAACCACTGCCACTATGGTAGTAATCTAGAAAGACTTCCACATCATAAACTTCCAGGCTTTGTGGAAAAGGGAATTTCTTGTAGCTCAGCCAAAATAGAGTAATTTAATTGTTTCAGGATACTAGGAAAATTTGAAAGGAAATTTATTATTTTAGTTTCAAACATTAACATTAACCCAGGGGCAGCTAGATGCTACAGTGGATAGAGCAACAACCCTGAAGTCAGGAGGATATGAGTTCAAATCCAGTCCCAGACACTTAATATTTTTGTTATGTGACCCTGGGCAAGTCACTTAACTAACTCCAATTGCCTCAGAGATAGTAGGGGAAAATCATTAACCCAAATCTAGTTTCTTCAAGAAATTTTGTATTTCTGAAAAAGAAGCAATCCTGATTTCTCAATGCCATTTAGCAAGTCAGCTGAAGCAATCAACCACCCAGGCAGGAGACAGTATGTACCAAACAGGTCAAACCACTGCCCTAATCCTGACCACCTCTTCCTTTAGTCCCCAGTGGAAGCAATCCAAGACACTGCTCAACAGCTCCAGAAATAAAAAAATAGGTCCCTTCAAACCACCAGTCCTGCTTCCAGTCTAATCTAATCCACAACCACTACTCAGGGGTGCGAGCCCAGTGGAAAAAATCCAACCATCCTAAAAGAAGCAATGCCAGCTACTACTGAAGGTCAGATAAGTCCAAGTGTTTTCCAGATAATCTGTCCTGCTCCCTGTCCCTACTATGAAGATGTCAATGGTTTTCTGCCCTTTTGAGAGCTTTAGCTACTAATAACCCAGAAATGTTCTCCCCACCCAACTCCTGAGCACTATAAATTACCTCAAAATCAGAAAGAATTATGGTTTTTTCAGTGAATATGGCTCAAAAACTAAAGAGAGGCACTACCACCTGCCTTGTCACTGCACCCCAATGGGCACTGAACCTCTCATTGGATCTCTAGCTGAAGCCTACTACGTGTGTTGGGGCTTCTGGAGACCAGGAATTCCATTTCTTTTTCATTTTTGTCCTCAGCACTTAGGACAACAATTGTAGTTACCACTGAATAAATACTTGTCCATTCATCCATGCATCTGTTTTAAGTCTAAGTTAACTCTAATTTCTGTTAAGAGACAGAAGATAGGCAAACCAGAAAATTTCACCAGCGTCTGAGAAGCTGATGGAGGACTCCTCCAGAAGCCCTGTGGCTTGGAATAGTGACACAAGGAACCAAAGCATGGATAAAACACCAATAGTCGGGGTTGGCGCTTTCCTTAAACATACCCATTGGCTTTCCCACCCATACTATAAGTATACAAAGCATGCTATTTCCAATTTCATTCCTATCCTTTTAGTGTGTAGGTTTGGCCATTGGCATAAGTAGCTTAAGAAGCAGCTAGATAACTCAATGGGCCTGGAGCAGGAAAACCTGAGTTCAAATCTGACCTCAAAAACTTAACCCAGTTTGTCTTAATCCAGTGGAGAAGGAAATAGCAAACTATTCCAGTATCTTTGCCAAGAAAACTTGTGTGCTATGAGTCCACATGATCATGAAGACACATGGATATGTATAAACAATTGAACAACAAATAAGTAGCTTACTGAAGTTACTATATAGTGTTTTATGATTAAAGAGTGCTTTGTATACATTATACCCCATAAAGTCTTATAAAATCTTCATGAGGAACATAACATAAGCTATCCATTTCATAAATTAGGAGACTGAGGCTCAGGGAAGCTAAGTGACTTTGGAAATAAATCTTTCTCACAAAACTAGGACATTGCCCCAGATGTCTACATAAACTCATACAATGTATGGCTAATAAACAAAATTAACTAGCCACTTTAATGAAGGGGGCAAATTTGGGCCTTTCAGTGCTGAATAACTGAGAATTAATGGGATAAGACAGATAAATGAAATTAAAAAGAACAGAACACATAAAAGAGGCAGAGTGACACTAGAAATTATAAACATGTTCATGCAAGGAAATCCAGGAATTAGAAAAGGAAATAATGTTAGCAAGAATGATACTTTAACAAGAAAAGGAGCTATACTATGATAGGATCACTTAGACAAGAGGAAATAGACAAAGAGTTTGCAAAACAGATCATAAATCTGGCATGGACACAGGATATAACAGTAATGGAGGATTGCTGAAATCCACCTAACTGCTAGAACTCTGTTTCAAAAAACAAAGCATCTGAAAATTTTCTGTCTTGCTTTAGTGAGAATTTCATTCTTCAAAAAATAAGAATTGCTATTCTGGACCTGATTCTGAAAAATATTAATGAACTGAGTGAACTAAGAACCTTGACAGGAAATTATCATTTCATATTAGAATTTATGGTAAAAAAAAAAAAAAAAAGAGGGAAGATGGGTCTGACAAGTACCCTAGATATACTGTAAAGGTGACTTCAGAGAACAGGCTCCTAAGGCCAAAAATTCTACAGGGAAAGCCAAAGAGAGAGAAAATATTCTAAGAATTAAATTCTGAAATTTATATAACATATAGTCTTAATAAGGAAGAAAAAGGAAATTATCTAAAGAGACTGACATGAATGAAGAGATAACTTAATATTATAGATTACTAAAATACAGATGAATAGAAGCAAAAGCTAATAAATGAAAATGAATATAAAAGTAACCAATTAACAAGCATTTATTAAGCATTTCCTCTATTTCAGGCAGAGTACCAGGTGCTGGGGACCCATACACACACACACACACACACAGGATTATCTGAGCTCTCAAGGATTTTATATTCAATAAGAAAAAGAATAGCAATGTTCTAAAAGAACCAGGGCATTAAAGCTTTTTCAAAATGAGCAGAGGGTAAGGTTGAAACTATTGATTTTTTTATTTATCTTGAGGCGTAATCTCCTCTCCCACTATTTATTTATTTGTGAGGCATTCACTTTTTTGAGTTCCATTCTCTTCCCCTAATCCTCCAACCCTCTGAAAAGGCAAGTAATGCAATACTTTACAATTTACAAATTTACAAATCATGTAAAACACATTTCCATATTAGCTATGTGTTCTACATGTTGCCAAAGAAAAAAGAAAAAGCAATATAAATATGCTTTAACCAGTTCCTCAGTTCTTTCTCTTGTAGTAGATGGCATTTTTCATCATGAGTCCTTTGTCATGGATCATTGTCTTGATCACAGTAGCTAAATATTTCACAGCTGATCATCCTAACATTATTGCTTTTATTATGTACAGTGTTCTCTTGGTTCTGCTCACTTGACTTTGCATTAGTTCATGTCTTCCCAGGTTTTTCTTAAAATCATCTCCTTCATCATTTCTTATAACACAATAGTATTTCACCACAATCATGTACCACAACTTGTTTAGTCATTTTTCAATTGATGAGCAAACCCTCAATTTCTAATTCCTTGCCAATTTCTTTTCTTCTAATTTTGGCTGCATTAGTTTTGTTTGTGCAAAACCTTTTTAATTTCATGTAATCAAAATTATCCAGTTTACTTCCCATGAGCCTCTCTATCTCTTATTTGGTCATAATTCTTTCTTTATCCAAAGATCTGACAAGTAAAACTTTTCATGTGCCCTAAATTGCTTATATCATCCTGTAAGCCTAAATCATGTACTCATTTTAACAACATCTCATAATGTGAAATGTTGATCTGCCTTATTTCTTTCAGAATGCTTTCCAGCTTTCCTAGCAGTTTTTTGTCAAATAGTTTGAGTTCTTGCCACAAAAGCTTGATCTTTGGGTTTATCAAACACTGAATGAATATGCTCATTTATTTCTGTATATTGTGTGTCTAATCTATTCCACTGATCCACTATTCCATTTCTTAGAATCAAACTGTTTTGATTTATAAACTTTTTTATTTGCTTTATAATATAATTTGAAATCTGATGGAGATAAATATTAATGATTACAGTTTTCTTTCTTTTTTTAAAGCTATGTTAAAAGGCAAGAGAAGGCAGCTAGGTAGCACAGCTAACATAGCGCTAGGCCTGGAGCCATGAAAATTCATCTTTCTGAATTCAAATATGGACCCAGACACGGACTAGCTATGTGACTCTGGGGAAATTACTTGACCCTGTTTTCCTTTATGTCCTCAATTGACAAATGAGCAGAAAAAGAAACAGCAAACCACTCTGACAAAGAGTCAGACACAACTGAAAAATAACTGAACACAGAGAGAGAGAGAGAAGAAAAAAAAGTTTAAAAGGAAGATGGCTGCTGGGAAAATGGGGAGAATGAGATAATAGCTTCTACAGAGAAAGAAAAACTATTCGAATTTAATTTTGCTTTTATTTTTCTCTAGCAAGAAAAATGATCTTCAGACTAGGAAGAATCCCCTCAACAATGTTTAACTGAGAGTTATGATTTATCTAAGGAGAGTGTGGAAAAAAAAGAGTAAGCTCTGAGCTGCTTTCAATAAATAAAAGAACAAAAATTGTTCAACGACCTAGAGTTCCTGCCTAAATTCTCTCTTCAGATTCTTTGCCTGCCACTTTGCTACCCTGGAGAAATGTCAGCCTCCAGGCTTCCTCCTCACTTCCCATTTCACCCTCACCTCTCCAACCCCTTCACTTTCTAGGGCCCTTTTTTTGTGTTGTGCTCCCCCAATAGAATGGAAGCCTGTATTTAAATCTCCACACTTTGCCCAGAGCCTGGCATACATTACTATAAGGACTTACCAACTGCTCTATCAATATTGAAAGGGGCCTCAGAGACCACCTACTTCAACCCCATTTTTTACATGGGAAGACCTAAGAGGGCAAGTGACTTGCCTATGAAGATACAGGTAGTGTCACAAAAAAGACATGAATCTACTACCTCTGAGTCAGGGCCAGAGTTATTCCCTCTGACATCTGTCTGCTCACATGCAACCATTACAAGACATGATAGCTGTGACTGCTGAGCTGTTTTCAGTGACCTTTGATATATCACGGAGAGCAGAAGAGGTGCTACAGAACTGAGAGGAGCAATTTAAAGTTAAATTTCCAAAGAAGAGAAAAAGACAGTCCTTCCAATGATAAGCCATGAGCCTGACTTCAATTCCTGGCAAAACTCTGTACCATGATATTAATTACTGTGATATCTTATGGTACAGATAAAAACTGGGTTCTTGAGAATTATACCAATAAGGCATAGCAAGAACTACCAGGCTGAAAAGACTTAGATTACAGTCCAGTCCCAGTGATGGACTGCATTGATGTTACTTCTTAGTATCAAACTGTTTTGATTTATAAACTTTTTTATTTGCTTTATAATATGATCATCATCAACCCTGCTACATTTATAGAGATAAATTAGCAATTTGGCTGCAAGGGGATTCATTTTTCAGCCAGAGAGACTCTTGAAAATGGTCTATTTAATTGGGAGAGGGGATTACAATCTGCATCTGTGAAAGTAGTACCCAAATCTGAAAAATCATATTGATAACATAATGATGTATCAAAAGGAAAATCTGCAAATTTAAATAGGAAAGTGATGAATGGTAAGAGTCACTATGGTTTCACCAAGAACAGGCCATATAAAATTAACCTCATTTTCTTTTTCAACAAGGCTATTATGGGTTCATTAGGAAAATAATTTTAGCATAATATTTGATAGTCTCACATTTTTTCTGGACAAAACAGATGCAAGCTAGATAACAATTAAGTGTGTCTGATAGTAGCTGAATGACTGGATTCAAAGGATAGTTGAAAATGGACTGCTGCTAATGTGGATGGAGATCTCTGGTGGGGTACCACAATAATCTGTCCATGACTGTGCTGTGAAATACTTTTATTACTGATTTGAATAGTTCATTAGGTTATATATATGTGTGTGTGTGTGTGTGTGTGTGTGTGTGTGTGTGTGTATAATACATAGCCCAGAAATAAAGTTTTGGGCTTACAAGGATAATTTTCAAATTGGGAGTTTCTCACTAAAATTTCTATTTAATTTATGCATCTATCCAGGATTTCCCTGACATCAGAATTGGGCTGGTGGCTGGTTCTTTACAGAAAAGGTATCTTGTCTTAATGGGTAAATATCCATGCAAGTACCCAGACTAACATTACACAATAGATTTCACTTGATTAAAAAATGCAAAGCACAAAGGACTGACCTCCAAATCTCTGCCTTTAGTCAAAGTAACTTTCTGTCTCTCCTCAGGATCTGTCCCAGGATTTAAATCCCCTTAAAAAGGAAAAACCTTGAGGACTGTTGGAAAGATGACACTTCTCCTTCCAATAACCTCCTCTGTCTTTGCAAATACCCAGAGGAGAAGAAAGAAGACTATAAGAAGATATATAAAAAACAAGTCTTTTGGGGGTGACTATAGAAAGATATATAAAAAGAAGTCTTTTGTGTATACATATTTATGTACATATATGTGTGTATATATATGTATAAATTTATATGTACATATATACGTATAAATTATATATATATAAATTTCATGGTTAGAAAAATAGTTTACATTTTAAAAAATCTTATATAATAGAGATAATACATAAAATCCTAAACTTGGCTCAGAAACAACTTTACCAGTCTAAGATATGCAAAATGTGATGAAATGATTTCAATGAAAAAAATCTAAGGGTTCTGTTGAATTGTAAGCTCAATAGCAATACAAAACTAATGCAATTTTAGGTTGCTTTAAAAGAGGAATAATGGAGAAGAAGAGAGACAATAGTCCCATCTGAATCTATCAGACAACCTTGGAAGTATCATGTTTAATTCTGTGTACCACATCTTAGGAAGGTCCCTGCAAACCCTGAACATCACCAGGAGGCAGAGAAGACTCCACACCATACTCTCAAAGGGTAAAGAAGAGGACATTTTAGGGGCACATGATTCTCTTCAAGCATATGAAGGGCTATCATGGAGAAGAGTTTGTACTTAAGCTCATAGCACAGAATTAAGCATGAGAGAAGGAAGCTGCAGAGACAGATTTGACAAAGGGGAGAAAAAAAGAACAATTCAAACCATTCCCAAATGGTATGCATCGCCTAAAGAAATAGGCCTACTAGCATGCTCCACAACTGGACATTTTTAAGCAGACACTGGATGACCACAATCAGGGCTGCGATGTAAAAGGAATTATTCAAGTACAGATTGAACTGGACAGACTGTGAATTTCTTTTCAACTCTGAGATTCAATGATTTGAGTGAAACAAGACTTCTTCAATCCAGGGCACCTCCTTCTTCTGGCGCTTTTCCTACCATACCTTGCCCATCCGCATGGAAGAAGAAAAGGACAGTAGTAGGAAGGCAAAGTGAAATAACAAATCTACATATCCTTTCTGCTGGCTGTCCTCTAACAAAATTATATTCAACTCCATGGGAATGGAGTCCTAGGGATATACTCACCTCTGATTTCTCCAATTTGTTTTGAGCTTCAATCTGAGCGACAATTTCATTCATGTTTGTTTCCAGCACCATACCACCCATCACTACCTCTTGCAGGATATAATGTACCTAAAGGAGAGACAAAGATAAGAACAATTAGAGCTCCTGGGTCTGAGCTGAGCACCTCCAAAAAGAAAAAGGAGGGAGTTTCCTGCAAATTGAGAGTGAACAGATTAGTTGTGATCATCTTGTTGTTGTATACAACATTCTCTTGGTTCTAGTTACTTCACTTAGCATCAGTTCACATAAGTCTCTCCAGGCCTTTCTGAAATCATCCTGCTGATAATTTCTTATAGAATAATAATATTCCATACTACACCATCAAGGATGCCCTAGGCCTAATCCTATTACTCCTTGTACTCTTCCTTTTAGCCTTATTCTCACCAGACTTGCTCAGAGACCCAGACAACTTTTCACCAGCCAACCCACTAAATACCCCTCCTCACATCAAACCAGAATGGTACTTCCTATTTGCATACGCAATCCTCCGATCAATTCCTAACAAACTAGGCGGAGTCGTTGCCCTACTAGCCTCTATTCTAATCCTCCTAATTATCTTTCATTCATATACCATAACTTATTCACCCATTCTCCAACTGATGGACATCCATTCATTTTCCAGTTCCTTGCCACTACAAAAAGCACTGCTACAAACATTTTTGCATATGTGGGTCCTTTTCTCTTTTTTATGATCATAAAGAGTTTTCAACATTTATTTCTGTAAGATTTTGAGCTCCAATTTTTTTCTCCCTCCTTTTTCTTTCCTTCCTTCCTAAGCAATCTCCAGCAAGCAATCTAATTTAAGTTATTATGAGCAATCATTTTAAACAAAAATCAAAACAAAAGAGAAAACCACAAGAAAGAAAAAGCAAACAAAAATAAAGGTGAAAGTAGTATGTGTCAATCCGCATTCAGTCTCTACAATTTTCTTTCTGGATGCGGATGGCATTTTTTTATCCCAGGTCTATTGGAACTGTCCTGGATCATTATATTGCTAAGAGAGGCTAAGTCTATCATAGTTGATCATCATACAATCTTGCTGTTACTGTATACAGTGTTCTCTTAGTTCTGATTACTTCACTCAGCATCAGTCCATGTAAGTCTTTTCAGCCTTTTCTGAAATCAGCCTGCTCATCATTTCTTATAGAATAATGATATTTCATTACATTCATAAACCATTACTTATTATGTGATGATCAACTGTGATGAAGTTGGCTCTTTTCAACAATGAGGTGATTTAGCCAATTTCAATAGACTTGTGATGGAGAGAAACATCTGCATCCAGAGAGAGAACATGGGGAGTGAATGTGGAGCACAACATAGTATTTTACCCTTTTTGTTGTTGTTTGCTTGCTTGTTTTTTTTTCTCATTTTTCCTCCTTTTGAGCTGATTTTTCTTGTGTAGTGTGACAAATCTGGAAATATGTTTTAGAAGAACTGCATATATTTAACCTATATTGTATTATTTGCTGTTTAGGGGAAGGAGGAAATGGGGGGAAAAGAAAAATCTGGAACACAAGATTTTACAAAGATCAACGTTGAAAATCATCTTTGCCTGTATTTTGAAAAATAAAAAGTTACTATTAAAAAAGAAGAAATAAGAAAACAATCTTTACATGTAATTAGGAAAAAAAAAGCTAGTAAGGAAAAAATAAATAAAATAAAATTACAAAAAAAAACCAAAACCAAATATTATTTCATTTTGTCCTCCTTGCAACTCTGGGAGGTAGATGCTATTATCATCACCATTTTGCAGATGAGGAAACTAAAATAGAGAGCAGTTAAGTGACTTGTCCAGGATTATATAACTAGTTGTGTCCTGAAGCTGCATTTGAATTTAAATCTTCCTGGCTTAAGGTATAGTACTCTAATAACTGTACTACTTAGCTCTGTGTTTGTGGCATGCATACCTGTGGATACATACATATATAAAATATGTGTGTATATATGTATATACATATACACACACAATACACATATACATGTATGTGCATGCTTGTTGCTGTGTATGCACTTGTGGGCATGTAAGTATATATGTGTATGTGTATATATGTATACATATAAATATCTATTTAGAAAACATGCTATAACAAACAATAAATTGGGCAAGAATGAATAAAGAGGAAATGAAGCTAGGATCACATGTGGATAATGGGAATATACTTTCAAAGGTCCTGTCTACTTGCTGTAGCAAATGCCTATTTTTATGACCAATATTCTCCTGGTCATTTTATATAGCATGGAACACCAGGATATATATATATATAAAATTAGAAAAAGAGGATATATTGGGTAGATTCTCTATGGAAGATTTATACAAATACATACACAAGAATTATACAAAATAGGATTTTTAAAGGAGTTTGCACTAAATTGGCACTAAAATTTATGATTCAACCAAACTCAACCTGCCCTCTTGCCTCTACAATCATTTACACAAGCCATGTCCTTACTCCCTTAAGCAATGATAAAGAAACGACAAAGTGATTACCTCTACTCCTTTGGCCCTAACTGGTCCTGAGCCATTATCCCCAAGGGCATCTTAATGTCATCTGCCCGCTCCTGGAAATTGTCTTCCTCTACTTCAGTACCCTACTCAATCTACTATTTTTTCTTCAGTTTTTTAGGTATTAAAGAGGTCAAGGATCAGGAGTTATTGTTATGCCACAAGAAATAGTATACCACAGTTCTCTGGATCACAAATCACTCCTTTCTGAGTATGTCTATTTTGTGTTGCTACAGGGCCTGCAGATCTTTCACATGAGACACTCAAGGTCAGCAATAATGCGGGAATGCAATGACTCAGAGAGTATTCTGAAGTCTTCCCATATCTTGTATAAGCATCTTCCCCAACTCCAATTCAACTTGACCTAGGAAATGTATTGTCTATTTGTGTCTTTGGTCAGAAAGAAGAATGAACATAGTCGTTATTCTCCATTGCTACTGCTTCTAAACCATTAGAGTATCAACATTCCTCAATGACATCTCTTGTTTTAAGGGATATTTAATCTTCAAAATTTATCATCATTACCATTAACAAAATGGAGTAGATTTCTAACCTATATTCTTGATCCCACAGCTCTCTTACCTCCTTCAGGACCTTGTTGCAATAGTCATCAACTTCCTTTGATGTGTTAATTAGTTCAAAACTATTGTGCACTATGCAGTTATCCAAGACAATTCCAATAAACTTGGGATGAAAATACCAATTGCATTCAGAGAACTATAGAGACTAAATATGGATAAAAGCATAGTATTTTCACCTTTAAAAAAAAAAAAAACTATTGTGTATCAAACTCCAGTCAACCACAAAACCAAACATATATTTAGAACTATTTACACTGCAGCACAATTTTCAACACATAGTGTATCCAAGGTTTCTTCTGGTCTTCTCTATTTGTTCATTTATGACTTTATTTATATTTCAATTTCTCTCTCTACAATGGCTCCTACAAATCCCTCAGGTCTTCAAAACTATTAAAGAAATCCTTTCTTTGACCTTTCTCTTCTCCTTTCTTATTTATTAGTAAACTTCTTGAAAAAGTTGCCTAAATCAATATCCACTTCTGAGGATTGATGAGAAATCAATACACAAATCATTATTAAACTCTTTATATGTCAGGCTCTGGGGATACAAATACAATACAAATACAATATAAAAAAGGAAGACAGTCTCTACCCTCAAAAACTTATATTACAAAAAAAAAAAAAAACTTATATTACACTAAAGGAAAACAACATGTTCAAAGGTGAATAAATGTGGATTATAAACAAAATAAGTATACAGAGATTTGGCAGAGAAATGAGAGTACTAATGATGAGAGGAACCCTGAAACTGTCCTCTGACTTTGGGGGAGAAGCCATGGGTATGAATTCCTGAAACTCTACTTGAACTCTTGAGAAACTCTTGGGGAGAGGCTAGCCTCAGGAAATCAAGATAAAGTGGCTTTATTCTGTTATCTTGATGGGACTAGCAGCACCCTCCAGTGAGCTGAAAATTAGTTCAGGACCACTCCTACTTAGCCTGAACTTAAGTAGTCTCATTCTACTGGAAATCTAGGTCTGGAGGCAGTGATCTCATTCAATTGATCTCTTATAAAAAAGGTAATATTAAACTCATAATTTGCAGAGGCCCAAAGCAGGACCACCCATTGCCAAGGAACCTCTCTCTCTCTTTGGCATAGGTGCCTGTCAGGACTCCTGCCCGCTGTAAAGACATTCTCTTCTCAGTGTCAACACCTCTGTTTATCTTTCTGCCAGGATTTCTCTGCTAGGGCCTTTATCTCTCTTCCAGGACTGACTTCTCAGTGCCAATATAAAACTTCCCTTTTGCCAGTCAAACTTTTTGGGTTCATGAATTCTTTCACGTTGAACCTACGCTGACCAGAAGGGGATTCTCACAGCTCAACTCTCTGTACTGCCACTAACCACATCATTTGGGTCCCTAACCATATCACTAACAAGTGAGGAAACAGAAAAAAAGCTTTTTGAAGGAGGTAGTACTTGAGCTGAGCTGAGAGCATCTCTAAGATGAGAGATAAGAGATTCCAAGCAATAAAAACAATGCCTGAAACAGAGTAAAAGCCTTCAGTAAACTTGTTGACTGATTGGCTCCTTTCAGCATAGAAGTGGCAGACTATGGGGTGTGAAATGACTCATATGTATTGTCAGTGTATATATTTATTTTCTTTCGTATCTCTGTATTAGAATGGAGAGAAAAAGAGCAAGAGAGAGAAAATGTGTGTAAGTAATGACAGCAATATTTTTTAAAAGAATCAATGAAATATTTTTAAAAGATATCTACATCTGAGACCACTGCTTCTTTATTACCTACTCTCTCCATCAATTTCTTGCCAACAATCATTTGCTATCATCACTTCACTGAAACTACTCTCTCTATGGTCAAAATGACTTCTTAATCCCAAAATTCAAAAGCCTTTTTCTTTTTCTTCATCATATTCATAGATTATTATCTACTTCTATTTTTTATTTCTTCCCATATCTTCAGAAACACACTCCTCATACATGTTTATATACCTTTTCCAAGAAAAAAATTGTTTAAATATAATTTCCCATTGTAGAAATCATGTTGTCTTTCTCCTAAAAATATGTGTTTTCAAAGATTCAACCCTTTACTATATATTCTACAAACCTGCCTGATATAATGGACTATAACTTCCATGGTCTTTCTCGTAATCTCTATCATACATAATTTGCCATTCTCACTGGCACATGGCTAACAAGAAGTTTTATATTTTGGCCAATAGTCACACTTTAATCCTTTTTCATTCTGGGAATTATAAAATTTCAAGGATATGTCATTTAGTCCTGCTGATAATGTGGTCTCTAATTTGTTGATCTGATTTAAACTATGCAAAACAATCACCACAGTTTGATCTAGTATATCCAACTATTTCCAAAAGAAATCTGAAAATACAAATCTCCTTAACTTATCATTCAGTAAAGACCAAGGAACTCTATTTATGTATCTGTTTTTACCACTTCAGTAAATTTCAAGTTTCTTGAAGACAAGGACTGTTCTCTTCTCACATTACATTCTCACTCTAATATTAGGACAGTACCTTTTTGCATTTTTGTTGTTGAATCAATTTTCTTTTTTTTTTTTTAATTTTATCTATCTATTTATTTACTTATTTATTTTTAGCCCATGCCAGGGTAATTTTTTATAGCATTATCCCTTGCACTCACTTCTGTTCCGATTTTCCCCCTTCTTCCCTCCACCCCTTCCCTCAGATGGCAAGCAGTCCTTTACATGTTGAATAGGTTACAGTATATCCTAGATACAATATATGTGTGTAGAACCGAACAGTTCTCTTGTTGCACAGGGAGAATTGGATTCAGAAGGTACAAATAACACGGGAAGAAAAACAAAAATGCAAGCAGTTTATATTCATTTCCCAGTGTTCTTCCTTTGGGTGTAGTTGCTTCTGTCCATCCTTGATCAATTGAAACTGAATTAGCTCTTTTTATTGAAGAGATCCACTTCCATCAAAATACACCCTCAAACAGTATCGTTGTTGAGGTATATAATGATCTCCTGGTTCTGCTCATTTCACTTAGCATCAGTTCATGTAAGTCTTGCCAGTCTTTTCTGTATTCATCCTGCTGGTCATTTCTTACAGAACAATAATATTCCATAATGTTCATATACCACAATTTACCCAGCCATTCTCCAATTGATGGGCATCCACTCAGTTTCCAGTTTCTGGCCACTACAAACAGGGCTGCCACAAACATTTTGGCACATACAGGTCCCTTTCCCTTCTTTAGTATCTCTTTGGGGTATAAGCCCAGTAGAAACACTGCTGGATCAAAGGGTATACACAGTTTGATAACTTTTTGAGCATAGTTCCAAATTGCTCTCCAGAATGGCTGGATGTGTTCACAATTCCACCAACTATGTATCAGTGTCCCTGTTTTCCCACATCCCCTCCAACATTCTGCGTTATCTTTCCCTGTCATTCTAGCCAATCTGACAGGTGTGTAGTGGTATCTCAGAGTTGTCTTAATTTGCATTTCTCTGATCAATAATGATTTGGAGCATATTTTCACAGGTCTATAAATAGTTTTAATTTCATATTGTATCTAGGATACACTGCAACATATTTAACATATATAGGACTGCTTGCCATCTAGGGGAGAGGGGGAGGGGAAAAATCAGAACAGAAGTGAATGCAAGGGATAATGTTGTAAAAAAAATTACCCTGGCATGGGTTCTGTCAATAAAAAGTTATTAAAAAATTTAAAAAAGGAAGAAAGAAAGAAAGAAAAAATAAATTAAAAAAATTAAATAGTTTTAATTTCTTCGTCTGAGAATTGTCTGTTCATATCCTTTGACCATTTATTAATTGGAGAATGGCTTGATTTTTGAATCAATTTTCAATCAATCCAACTCTTCATGACCACAATTGGGATTTTCTTGGCAAAGATACTGGAGTGATTTGCAATTTTCTTCTTCAGGTGATTTTACAAGTTGAGGAACTGAGGCAAACAGAGTTAAATCACTTGCCCAGGTTTACACAGCTAGGAAGTATCTGAGACCAAATTTGAATTCAGGTCATTCTGACTTTAGACCTGGTGCTCCAACCGTTGCACTGCCTAGCTGCCCAATATTTAATATAAGTTTGTTGAACTCATTCATTCATTCAGCAAATGTATATTAATCACCTATTACATGCAGGAAACTATAGAGAATACAAATATGAATGTTAAATGATCTCTACCATGAAGGAGATAATTTTCTGACTATTTAAAGGGGGAAAGATGACATGGAGATAAACAACTATAAAACAAAACTGTCACATAAAACTGTCATAAAAATAGATAAATTCAAAGGAGGGAGAAATCACTTTGGGAAAAGATATTTAGGGAGGGAATACAGGTTTGTGGATAAAGTGGCATATAGTTTGACCTTGAGACTATATAGAACTTCAAATGAAGAAGTTGAGACAACCTGGTCAGGGCATGTTAGGGATAATTGTTAAGGACAATAGCAGAAAAAAATGGAAGAGGGAATTTCATGAATACAGGGAGAACAAGATATCAGAGAATCAGTGACTGAACTTGAATTGGGAAATTACATCACAAAGAAGGGGTCCAGAAAATAGATTTCTTTGAGATTGTGATCTTGCAACACAAATATTTTGAGCACTTAAATTTAACATAAAGTGATAATCCCTAGTTAGGCAATTTACTAATTTAAAATTTCAAATGGCAGAAGTTCACTTAGAAATTTTTTCTTGACTGAGTTTAGACAAAAGTGTTATTGATTTAAAACTGAGAAAGTCCAATGGTAACTTGGTCTAATAGTGCTCTTAATCAGAAAGATTTATATCTAAGTGGGAAAATTATTCTTCCAATATCCATAAACTAATAAGCTCTTATAACGATAATAGATAGCAAAGAAAAAAGCATCCTGAATGACTAAGCCTATTCTAGCACAGTGTGACACTAGAAGGAAAACAGAGAAAGAAAAGAAACTGTGTACATAATCACATTCTTCAACATCAAATAAAAGAATCAGCAATAAATTTATGGTCAAATGTTAGTGAGCAAAGGTTGGTTCCTACTGTCCAAGCAGCAGCCCCAGTCCAATTAATTTCTTCTCTTGGCCATTATGGCCAGGGCAACTTGTCAAAGCTGTCAGCTGTACAGACTGGCAACACATAACTGAAAGGTTTATTCCTACGTGAAATATTTCCCTGTCTTTTATCACACTCTCTTCTCTCATACCTTCTATTCTGTTCCTCAGCAAAAGCAAGGACTTCAATTGTCTATACAAGAAAGACCATCATATACTCTGTATAACTAACTTCTCTTTTCTAAAAGCAGAAAAATGTGACAAGAGGACCAGCTACTCTGTCAATTTTGCCCAACTCTTGTTTTTTTTCTGAGTCACTATTTGAACATTTCCCACAGCAATACAGTTTCATGGGAAGGATATAGATTTAAAAGTTTGTATCCTGGTTCCAACACTCATTTGTTTTACTTTTAGTCCTCACTATAAAAGAAAGAACAAGTATAACATAACAATAACACTGAAATCTTCTCATCAGTTTTATAATATTCACAGAATATTCTTTCAGAATTTAGGGTGTCAAATACCTAAAAATGATAATCTATCATTTGTGTTTAAAATTCTCATCCTAAGGAGGGGTTAACGTTTTTGAGATGGTTGTTACAAACAATGACTGACATATTGTTGCCTTAGAAAAAGATGTTGTTGGCCGTAACAAGACACTTCCATTAAGTGTGCTGAATTGATATTATATTCCCATATTAAAACTAATCAATGATTAGTTGATGAATATGGATTTCAGAAAAACCTGGAAAGATCTAAACTGATGCAAAGTGAAATGAGCAGAAGCAGGAAACCGTCGTACACAGTAACAGTAATACCATATGTGGATTAATTGTGAATGACTTAGCTATTTTCACAATACAATGATCTTAAACAATTCCAAAGGATTCATGATGAAATATGCTCTCTATCTCCAGAGAAAGAACTGATGGAATCTGAATGCAGATTATTATTTTTTACTTTCTGTGTTTTTTCCCATGTTTTTCTTCCCTATGGGTCTGCCTCATTTCATAACATGACTAATATGGTAACATGTTTTACATGATTGAAAATTTATATCTAAGTGGGAAAATTATTCTTCCAATATCCATAAACTAATAAGCTCTTATAACGATAATAGATAGCAAAGAAAAAAGCATCCTGAATGACTAAGCCTATTCTAGCACAGTGTGACACTAGAAGGAAAACAGAGAAAGAAAAGAAACTGTGTACATAATCACATTCTTCAACATCAAATAAAAGAATCAGCAATAAATTTATGGTCAAATGTTAGTGAGCAAAGGTTGGTTCCTACTGTCCAAGCAGCAGCCCCAGTCCAATTAATTTCTTCTCTTGGCCATTATGGCCAGGGCAACTTGTCAAAGCTGTCAGCTGTACAGACTGGCAACACGTAACTGAAAGGTTTATTCCTACGTGAAATATTTCCCTGTCTTTTATCACACTCTCTTCTCTCATACCTTCTATTCTGTTCCTCAGCAAAAGCAAGGACTTCAATTGTCTATACAAGAAAGACCATCATATACTCTGTATAACTAACTTCTCTTTTCTAAAAGCAGAAAAATGTGACAAGAGGACCAGCTACTCTGTCAATTTTGCCCAACTCTTGTTTTTTTTCTGAGTCACTATTTGAACATTTCCCACAGCAATACATTTTCATGGGAAGGATATAGATTTAAAAGTTTGTATCCTGGTTCCAACACTCATTTGTTTTACTTTTAGTCCTCACTATAAAAGAAAGAACAAGTATAACATAACAATAACACTGAAATCTTCTCATCAGTTTTATAATATTCACAGAATATTCTTTCAGAATTTAGGGTGTCAAATACCTAAAAATGATAATCTATCATTTGTGTTTAAAATTCTCATCCTAAGGAGGGGAAACGTTTTTGAGATGGTTGTTACAAACAATGACTGACATATTGGTGCCTTAGAAAAAGATGTTGTTGGCCGTAACAAGACACTTCCATTAAGTGTGCTGAATTGATATTATATTCCCATATTAAAACTAATCAATGATTAGTTGATGAATATGGATTTCAGAAAAACCTGGAAAGATCTAAACTGATGCAAAGTGAAATGAGCAGAAGCAGGAAACCGTCGTACACAGAAACAGTAATACCATATGTGGATTAATTGTGAATGACTTAGCTATTTTCACAATACAATGATCTTAAACAATTCCAAAGGATTCATGATGAAATATGCTCTCTATCTCCAGAGAAAGAACTGATGGAATCTGAATGCAGATTATTATTTTTTACTTTCTGTGTTTTTTCCCATGTTTTTCTTCCCTATGGGTCTGCCTCCTTTCATAACATGACTAATATGGTAACATGTTTTACATGATTGAAAATTTATAACTCATCAAATTGCTTATCATCTCAAGGAAGAGGGAGGTAAGGGTAGGTAGAGAGAAAATTTAGAACTCAATTTTTTTTTAAGTGAATGTTAAAAATTGTCTTTCCATGTGACTAGAGAAAAAATAAAATATTAAAAAAAACTAAGAGCAAGTATAGGAACTCTGCTCTACATCTAAGGAAGGAGATGGAAAGGTGCTCAGATCAACCACACTTCTTAATCAGAAGGCTGATAGGATGTAGATTTGGCTTTCTTTCCTACCTCTGGAACCTGGGTGAGGTCCTAAGTATTTTCTAGACCAAAAGAAAACCACTATAACAAAAAAATAATAAACATATCTCAAGTGAAGTTAAACCCACACCTTAGAGGAATGTCTATTCCCTAACTTCCCATCCTTGCTTCAACTTCAGTAACAGGAACAGTGAAACCAATTCAAAAGAATTAAGTAAGGGAAGTACAAATCCAGGCATTTTTATTGATGCAGTAAACATAGCATCGCCCAGTTTATGGACATATTATGTTCTAAAAGTTAATGTATAACTCAATGGCTTGAATACATTTTCCTTTAAATACCATGTTTAAAACAGTAGATAAATCTCTACGTCAGTCTACAAGTCTATTTAACTCATAACATAGTTTAAATATAGAATTAATGGTTATTATTTCATATGTACTTAACAAATATTTTATAACCATATGGGAAATTCTAAGTTTCAACATGAGACAGCATAAATACATCCCATGCAGCATCAGCAAGAACTCCAAGACAGGGAATGGGTTTGAAAGGAGGAAAAAAAATAATATGAAGTACCACTATGTCAGTCATTCCAGAATGTTTTAAATTAAGAAACAAAGGGCAGCTATTTTCAAACATAAGAGCAATAAGGAGTCTGGGCTATGACTACTCCTGCTACTACCTTTTATGTACGGACATTTATTAAGTGTAGTTTTCTACAAGGAACTGCAAAGTAATAGATAACATTTCACATAGTACTGTTTTCTAGATCAAATGTGTCAAACTTGCTGAGATTGCCATTAGATTAAAATGTAATTGAGAAATGCTTAACAAAATAAATAACAATATAATATAATTATAGATAATGTTAATTTGTGGTTTTCTAAGCCAAAATGTGGTCTAAATGGAATGTCTTTCTATTTGAGAAATTTTTTTTTAAATTAACTGGCAGAAAGCTGGATTCCTGAGAGAGTGGTCTTAAATATAATAAAGAGATCATGTTCATGTTATCTAATAAAGTAAATGACAAAAACTGTAATACCAATTAAAACATGCTAATTAACTATTTTTACTAAATCAAAAGAACTACAATATTATAGCATATAAACTTCAAAAAAGCCAGGGATAAAAGGTAACTGTGAGTTTCTTTCTGTCATTCAGCACTGACTCCAGTGATATATGACAAAACTAAAACATAAAGCATTTTACATTTTAAAAAGGAATCTTTACAAAGGAGCCTATTTTCCTGACTCTTTCATGGGTTAGTAGGTTTTAATGGTCAAATGTTACATTTATAATGGACTTAGCCCAAAGTTTTAGTACAAAGAAGATGCTTAAGAAATGCTTATTTCCTTCCCTTCCTCTTTCCCCTTTGGCTTCTTCCTTTTCCTTTTCTCCTTTTAAAAATTCCAAGTAACTGCCTTCTGGAAGGACAGTTAATATTCTATGCTTGAAGATGTGTTAAATCTCAGTTCCTCTGGAAAGCTTAGCCATTCTGAAAAAGCCTTAGAGGGCACTCAAAGCAGAATCAGAAGGGCTTATAGTGCCAATCAACAAAAACTAGTGTTGTCTCCAGAGAGAGAAGAGTTATCTTAATTGCCTCAATTCCTTAATTAGTAATTTCCATATTTTAACAGAACACCAATTATATATATTTTAATATGAAGTGAAAAAAGGAAAGGATACAGAAATATTATATGATCCTCCCAGAGCCCCTTGGACCTCTTCCTATCCATAATCTATCCAAGCAAGAATTACTTCTTTTTATAGAGCATTTTATAGCTTTCTTTCTGTCTTTTTCCTATGTCATTACTTGGAAGACAAGAATCATTCCCATCATAAGGAGAAGAATTAAATCTCTAGCAATCTTGAACTTTTTGTCTTTTTGAGGGGAGCTAAAACCTAGTGGAGGCATCTCTGTGTGTTGGAGAGAGACTGTGTAGGGGATGGACTGACTGAAGGGAGACAAATGAATGCAGCTTCTACAGTAGTACAGGGGAGAGTCGATGAGCATTTGAACCAGAGAGAAGGGGGGAGCTGGGAAAAAGATATAATCAGTAAGACTTAGCATTGATTGGATGGACATAAGGAAAGAGTTGAATCTCCAAGATTACCAACTAGGTGACTGAAAGGATAGTGGTCCCTTCAAAATAAATAGGAAAGTTAGAAGGAAAGGATGATTTGGGGGAAAGATAAAGAATTTTGTTTTGAAAATACTTAATTCAATGCCCATAGGACAGCTAGATCAACATCTCCATTTGAGAAGTTGTGTTATAGGACTGGACCTTGGATGGAGCCTAGGGGTCGATATGTCTACTTGAGATGATCTACACGGAGCAGTGACCAACTGAGAACACAGACTTGCAACCAGAGGTGAATAGAGTGCTAAGTCTAAAGTCAGGAAGATTTCTCTTCCCAAGTTCAAATCCAACCTCAAACACTTATTAGATGTGTGACCCTGGTAAAGTCACTAAACACTGCTTTCCTCAGTTTTCTCATCTGTAAAATGAGCTAGATAAGAAAATGGTAACCCATTCCATATCTTTGCTAAGGAAACCCTAAAGGGGAGTCATAAAAAGTGAGCCATGACTAAAATGATTGAACAACAACAAAAACTACTGTTATCTTCAGGGAGAGAAGAATTATCTTAATTACCTAAAGGCCCAGCGAGTCCTTTAGGTCTTTCACTTTCAAAGGGGAATAAAGTCTATCCTATAGTCAATGTGTGGTTAGTCAGTGCTTGCAGGCTGTTAATGGCAAGATCTTTACTCTTTTCTGTAGAGACCTAGAGAAAGCAAATTCTGATGTTCCCAAGGAAAATCCTGGATAGAAGTACAAGACATACAATTATTAATGAGAAGTCCCAAAATCTGAAAATGGTTTGTGTAAATATTAAGTTTTAATTCTAGGCTATGGATTATACATATAATCAAATGAACTAGTGTTGTGCCACAGTTCCTTTTTATTGTCCTAACTCAGTTTCCCTAATTGTCCTGCCTTGATTTCCCTGAATTGTTCTTAAACCTTTAGCACAGCTCTTTAACCAACAAAACAGACAAGTCACAAAGAACACAGAACATAAATCACATAGACTGCACAATTACAACATTAAACAAAACATTTAACATATATAACCAGATAGTGCCCAAAAAGGCACTCAGAATCAGATCAGACCAGATGTGTCTTAGAAGAGTATCATCCAGAATCCTGGATGCCCATTTGGCATTTTATTATTCTGAGAATCCAGATGCTAGCACAGACAGAACAGGTAAACAGATCAGATTATATCCTAAGACATCCAGACTTACTCTCCAGCGGCCGAAATGAAGCATCCATGTTGGGCTGTGGCTGAAAACTGCTCTCCTTCCCAGAGACTCTGGAGAAATCCAGAGGGCCAGCCTCTCCAGGCCAAGAACCCAGATTTCCAGCCGCCCCAAGGCCCAAAGCGAGGAGACCCGAAGGTCTCTAAACTCTAATCCTGCTCTCATTTTCTAATATCTTGGTGGGAGGCCTCCAAAATATAATGATGAGAAACTGAGGCAAGATAGAAATTAGAGAGTTTTTAATATTTTATTTGAAAGGGAGAGATTTACTGGGACTAAATGGATCCATGGTTTGGTTCCAGGGCTGAATGAGACTATCATCTCCAAGAATCCAGCAACCTACGTGAGTTCCCAATGACATATATATGCATGTGGAAAAAACATATATCAGTATAATTTGGTGAATTAGAACAAAGTCACAAAAAGAGTAAACATAAAAGATTATTCCAGGGTTTCTAACTAAGAAAAAGCAGTATATCCCTGACAGTTATAGGAATATTAGGAAAAGAAAATGGCTTTTCAGGATATCTTTATTTCATCTTTTTTTCAATTTCCTTAGCTCTAAAACAGACTAGCATTATCACTTCACCTCTGAAGGCTGTAAAGAACTACTACTAATGAGTAGAATATGCTGTGGAAATAGGAAGCATTGTGAAGATCCATAGGGAAGCTAGGTACCCAGTGGATAAAACGCTAGCTCTGGAGTTAGGAGGATCTAGACACAGAGAAGTGGCCTCAGACACTTATCAGCTGTGTGACCCTGAGTATATCACTTAACTGTTTGTCTCAGTTTCCTTATCTGTAAAATGAACTGGAGAAGGAAAATGCAAACCTCTCGAGGATCTTTGCCAAGAAAATCCCAAACAGAGTCATGGAGAATTAGACACAACTGAAATGATTCAACAAGAAATATGATCCTGTTGGGAAGTGATGCTTCAAAAACTATTCATTATAAAGTCTGAAGCAGATTAACAAAAGGAGGGTCATAATGGGAGTAAAGGGAATAGGTAGAAGGAAGAGCAAGAGGAGTTTTCATATGCCCACCCAAAAACTGAAATACTTAAAAGTCCCAAGTAGTCAGTCAATGGATAGCAAAAACTTTCCACTATTTTCAATGAGTCATTCAGAATCAACTAACAATTGTGCAAAGTCTTTTTGCCTTTCAACAAAGATAAGGCTCCACCAGTTTTATGAGTACTCATTTTCTTATCGAAGATGTAAATAAAGCATATTCATCATTTGATCCCAGTTCTACCAGGTACATAAAAATACAGAGTCTAGCTATATATCCTTAGGTTCACTAAAGTATCCCAGGTAGAATTATAAATTGATTAATCTTTTTAAATGGGCTCTGTGAGCCTTGTTATACACACTTTCCATTGCAAGCAATCCAGGAAAGTGCAATTAGGTAACCAAGGTTCTCTATATTAGGCTACAGGTAAATAAGTAACTCATATACTAGTTTACTTTAAATATATATATATATTTTTTGTTATTTACATAACCTATATATATAAGATATCTAATATAATATACATTAACATCCTAACAACTGAAGTACTGTTTAAAAACCATGAATCTCCCTTATATATAGCTTGTTTTTTTTTAAAGTCCATATATTTATTTTTATTTAAAATATATATTTTGCGTATTAGTTCCAAAGCTGTTCTGTGTTTTCTTCTAAACTTTCTTCTGTTCTGTCCTCTGCTCTCATCATTCACTTTTTCCCCTTTCCTCCTCAATAGAACCCAGAGTTCAGATCTTTAGCCTTAGAGCAGTAGGCACTAGAACTTATTATAATCTCCAAATAATCTTGTAATGTAGGTACTATAAATATTATCATCTCCATTTTATAATTCCAGAAACTAAAGCTCAGAGATGTTACTTATCTTGCCCCTGACCATACTTCCAGTAAATATCTGAAGTGGAATGCTAACCAAGTTAGAATGATAATAAATTCAAATAAAATAAATAAAGCAATTTGGGGTTTCAGGAAATGGAACACTTGTTAGTAATGAAATCAAGGTCATTCTATTTCTATGTGTAGATGAGCAGAACTAGGGGAGTGGGAATTCAGATGAATTGGGCAAACTAAGGAACTAAGAAATTAGATTATTTGGGAGAACATTTGTATGTATACCTAAAGATATCTTGTAATGAGAGTAGGGATTGAGGTGAAGAAAAAGATTGTAAGCTTGATGTAGGTACTCCCCTCTAAAAACTCAAACATAATCCTCAGATACCTTAGTTGATGGTCTTTGGGAAAGCTGGAGCAAAATAACTCATCACCATAGTCAATCTGATGAAATCTTTCCTAACTTACCTAGGAAGTTTCTCAGATGACAAAGTCCATCCCTAGAATTAGATGAGAAGACTTTCCAGGTTGGCAGGACTTTCAACCCTATAGCAGGTATAATACAAGGTTAAAGCCTTGCCCCAAAAGTTTTTATCTAAATAAATAGCTCTTTAAGAACTAATTTATTCACATGATTTCAACTATCATGTTATCTTAACCTATTTCCTGGGTTCCCAAGCAGCATCTCTAACTTTTCTTCCTGGATGTCTTATCTTCAAATCAAATTTAACATGTCTAGAGTCAAACATATTAAAAATAACAATAATAAAATCACAAATATAAGAGATCTTCATGGAATAATATAATTTGAGAATGAGAAAGGACCTTAAGCAATTAGCTAATTCAATCCATACACAAACAACAAATACCCACTCTTAACAAATCCAATAAATGGTGATCCAGCCTCTGCTTGAAGACCTACAAAGAAAGGGCAAAGTCTCTCTAAGCCTTCCAAGCACTTTTGGCAGCTCTAATTATGAGGAAATTTTTCTTGATATTGAACCTCAATTTGCTTCTTCACCACTTTCACCATTTGTTCTAGGTTCTACTCTCTGTGACTTCACTGAAAAAATCTAGTCCCTCCTTCATGACATGACAGTCCTTGAAATACTTGAAGACAGCTATCAAGTTCCCCTAAATCTTCTCATCTTCAGACAAAACATTTTTGGTTCCTTCAAGTGACAACAATGGAAGTCATCTAGTCCTTGGTACTTTATAGAAGATGAAATTAACACCTGAGAAGAAATAACTTGTCCAAATTTACACAGCTAGTAAGTGGTGATTCTGAGAGAAGATTCAAATTCTGTCATTTTCCCCCCAAACTACCTCATCTTTTGGACATCTCCCATTTTTATCAATAGTATAATTAATTATTTTTTCAGGTACCTAAGCTCAAAATATCACAATTCTTTTACCACCTTCCATTTTCTTATCCAAATCCATTCAACATTCAAATTCTTTCTATACCTTTTTTTCTCCTAATATTTCCCTTATCTTCCCATTCCATTTTATTTTCATTGTTAAAAACATTAGACCAGCCCTTTATCACTTCAAACTAGGAATATTTCAATAGTCGTTTAAGTTTTCTTGACATCAATCTCTCCTTCTACTAATCCAAATGCAACAATAAATTTAATTAATGGAAGCACCAGCTATATTTACCTCACTATGCCATACAATGGAAAAGAGCAAGATGAAGTTTAGTCATGGTTCTTCAAAGGCAGAGTTTGGTATGATGAGAAACATAAAAAAATTAAAATAGAAAATAATGAAATTAAAAAGTGCTGATGAGTTAGTTTCAATGGTCTTGTGATGAAGAGTACCATCTGCACCCAGAGAGAGGACTGTGGCAACTAGGTGTGGATCACAAAATAGTATTTTCACCTTTTTTTATTGTTGTTTGATTACATTTTGTTTTCGTTCTCATTTTTTTCCTTTCTGATCTGATTTTTCACATGCAGTATGATAACTGTGGAAATATGTATAGAAGAATTGACACATTTAACATATTGGATTATTTGCCATCTGGGGAAGGGAGTAGGCGAAGGGAAGAAAAACAAATTTGGAACACAAGGTTTTATAAAGGTGAATGTTGAAAATTATGCATACATTTTGAAACTTTCAATTTATTTTAATAAAAAAATGTTAATGAAGGAAAGATAATTTCCAAGTGAAGGAATAAAGAAAGGCTTCATAAAAGAGGTACCATTCGATCTGGGTTTAAAGGCTAAATAGAATTTCAACAAGTTGGGAGGCTTTTAGAAGCAGTGTGAGATTGAGTAATAAATGTAAGTTAAATTAGTATGAGATTATAGAGACTTGAATGCCAAAAATTAGTTCTTCATCCTTTAGGAAATGAGAAGCCACTATGCAATAATCAACAAGAACATATTAAATGCCAGCTGTGTGACATGCTCTATATTAGGCAAAAGAATGACAATCAGATTTGCACCTAAGAATGATTAATCTAGTAGTGATATGAACAATGTGTTGGAAGGATGAAGCCTGGGAATGGAGAGTCTGATTAAGGTACTGTAATGGTCTAATCAAGAGATGATGAGAAAAATCATTACTTAAGTAGTAACAACAGGAATGAGAAGGAAGTTATGATATCACAGAGGGAGAACTAAATAAATGTGAATGGTATGGGAAAGGAAGAAGTCAAAGATGACATCAGATTTCCAAGCAAAGATAAGACAGATGATTAGTTAACAGAAAAAAGGAATTCAAAGGAATAACAAATTTTTTTTTTTTTTTTTTTTTTTTTTTATGTTTAGAGTCAGTGGTCACAAATTTATTTTCTGCTCATGTCATTCCTATCTATATGATTTTGGGCAAGGCACTTAATTTTCAGAATTACAAATTTCTTCCAATCAAGTAAACAAGAATTCAGTAAAAGCCGGTATTGGGGAAACATAGAAAAGCAAGAATAATTACTGCTCTCACGGCTATCACAATATAAATGGAAGCCAACATGCCAAGAGCAATGTATATATTATGTCTAATAATCATAATAATCACAATCCTATGGCCTTTAGTGATGGGAGGCTCATTACTTTCAGAGGAAATCCATTCCATTTGGGAATTTGATTCTCATAACAGCCTATAGCATATATTATAGTAATACAATTATTGTTTTTCCTAGATAAGGAAACTGATGTTCAAAAAGGATAAATAGCTTCCATGAGATCACATTTAGCTCAAACAAAGTCTTATTTCTTTTTTTTTTAAATTTTTTATTTAATAATTACATTATATTGACACTCATTTCTGTTCCGATTTTTTCCCCTCCCTCCCTCCACCCCCTCCCCTAGATGGCAAGCAGTCCTTTATATGTTGGATATGTTGCAGTATAGAAGGAATAACAAATTAAGGGAAAAGACAGAGCATAAATTCAGTTTTGAACATACTGAATTTGAAATGACAATGGGACATCTGGGTAGAGATGTCCAGAAGATACTGATCAAGGAAGCTGGGTTTAAAGAGATAGAAATGGTTCAAATGGTTGTTGTGGAGAACATGATAAGGAACTTAAAAAGAGGTGAATAAAAGAACATAGAAATGGAAATGAGAGTATTTGAAGTTAAGAAACATAAATTTATAATGGATAGAAATAAACATTTTATAATTTTCTTTAGCAATACTGAGTAGCTTAGGACATAGAAGGGAAATTAGTTGGTAAAAGTTAACCAGTTACAGATTAACTTGACAAGAATGGTAGAAAATAATTTCCCTAAAATAATGCTTCAAATTAGCAATTCTGATTAAAAAAATCAATTAGATAATAAAACAGACTTCCCCCTTCTTGTTAGAGAAATAGGGAACTATGAAAAAGGAATAGTGTATATACTCTTAGTCATAGCCATTTTTTGGTCAGTTCTGCTTAACCTGTTTGATTATAATGATTGTAACTCATTGCTTGCATTGGAAAATGCTATCTATTTACATCCAGAGAAAGAACTATAGGTCGGAATGAATGAAGGTCCTGATTCTTTTTTTTTACAACATGACTAATATAGAAATATGTTTAACATGATTGCACATGTATAGCCTATATGGGACTGCAAACTTGGAGAGGGGTAGGAAACCGAGGGAGAGAGAAAAATTTCTCCCTCAAAAATCTAACAAAAATGAATGCTAAAAACTCTCTTTGCATATAAGAAAAATACTATAAAATGCAAAAAATGCAAAAAAATTGTAACTCATTGTTACAAGGTAAAGGAGGAGAGAAAATAAATGTATAAAGAAATAAAAAGAATCACTAAAAAAATTTTATACACAGCTTTATATATGTCATTTCCTTATTTAACTGGCTCTCTAAAACGGATTTGACATCTTATAGATGTAGATGTTTCCTCCAATAACCCAAGCTGCAGTCCATTCACAGCTGCCCTGGGAGATTTTTGTTACTCTTTTTGTAAATTCAACACAGTCCTCTCAACTCGCTGGAGGATCTCCACCACTTTTCCTGATGTTTTGAGGAGAGTTCAAGCTATCTCCCTGTCATCCTTCACCCTTATCACATAACAGTATATTTTTTCTTCCTATCATACAATGTCTTGATGGTATCTTTGTTCTTCTGTTCTTCAAAATATCTGACTGGTTATAAACTGCTCACTCCTACTGGGTAGCTATCCACTGGCCTCTGTACAACATTCTTTACCAATCCTTCAGAGACTGTTATGTTCCATGTCTTACAGTCTTATAATAGCACTAGTAGAAGATTAGTTTAAAAAAGATGGGTAATTTTTTTGTCGTTGGGAGAAGCTTAGCATCATTAAATGAACTTTGCAATTCCTGAAAGCAAATGATCCTGTTCTCTGCCTTTTGTTTAATTCTGGACCCAACTCTAGTCACTTGTACCTTCTGTTCTATATACACATAACGATGGACAAGCTCTATAGGTTTTCCATCCAGATGTATGTCATAATCTGGACAAAATATTCTTCACCTACTTGATGCTTCCTACATGGACAATTAGGACTTACAGATCACTTCCAGGGGCTGTGAGGTATTCTAGAGTCTGAGGCCACCAACACAATGTCATCTGAAAAGTGAGAGCATGTAAAGGACTTCATATTCCACAGGATATAGCTAACTATTACAATATAAAGAAAATCCAAATTCTTGGTACATAAGCCCTCCAGAATCTGGTCCTAAATTATCTATATCTCATAATACATAACTCAACTGGACTTCCTCATTGCTGATAGGCAATCTTTTTATACTTACCTAATTGATTTGTTATCCTATTCCCCAGTGACTTTTCCAGACTTTTTCATCTCTCTTCAAACCTTCAAAGCTTTTCCCTACCCTCTTAGCTGAGAACCCTGCCTCATATTTCACTGAAAAAACTAAGGCCATTCATTGAGAGCTCCTTTTCCTCTCTCTATATCATATTATTTAAATGTCTTTCCCTACTACTTCCTCCAATCCTGTGTCACACAAGGAGATAGCTCTTCTTGCCAAGGCAAACCCCTCTACATGCACAAGTGATTCTATTTCATCCCATGTTTTCCAACATATTCCCCTCTGTCTTACTTTTCTTCACACTCTCTACCCATTGACAAAAACACTCATATCTACTCCATCCTCAAAAAAAATTCTCCATGCTCTGTCTGTTAGATATTGTGCTCTATTTCTGTTCCCTTTCAGAGCATCCTTCTCTTTGGAAAAAATTATCTGTAGTCAGTACTTCACTCCTGTCCTATGTAACAACCTTCCTAGACTTTGTTAAAAGAAAATTAAGCGGAATTTTATGGGATGGGTTACTCTATGACCTATTTTATTTATTTGTATTCACATCAGGAAACTTTTATAGTGAAAACACTATGCAAGGACTTTTGTTTAAAACGAGTTATAGAATATATATTTCTACCATGTTTAACATATACTGGACTGCTTGCCATTTAGGGGAGGGAGTGGGGGAAGGAGAGAAAATTGGAACACAGGGTTCTGCAAGGGCTAATGTTGAAGAATTGTCCACTGCTCTGAAAAATAAAAAGCTTTAATAAATAATAATAATAATAAATAAAATGAGTTATAGAAGATCTAACTATAATCTGACAAAGAACCCAAATGGATACCAGATCAAAAAGAAATAAAAGTAAATTTCTTCATACAACAACTCCTGACTAAAAACAAAAACTAAATAAATAAAATGGCTTGAAGCCTGGAGGTTTTTAAAAGGGATCCTACTAGGGAAGCTAGACTCAACAAAGATAAGCAAGCCAGAAACTTGCCAGTGTTCTGACTAGAGAAACTCCAGGGGTCCCTGAAGCCTTCAGTGATAGAAAAGAGGATCTATAATGTTTGAAAGGAGAAGCTGTTAGGGAAGAAAGATGAATGAAAACTATAGTGCTTCATGGAAAAAAAAACTAGACATCTACATTTAGTCTGACCTCATTTGCTCCTAAGGACTCTGGAGACCACAGATGATCCCGTGGATAAGCCAGGAGGTCTTGTCAGCACTATCCGTGTAGATAGGTAAGGGGAAGTGGAAGCCAGAGACAGAAGCTCAAGAAATTGAAGGTCAGGATTAAACATGGCATAATTGTGTGGAGGGGAAGAAGAAGAGTCACACTGGCACTAAATCATAAATGAGGAACTGAGGTAGGAAAGACGATTAAATAGAAAAACTAAACATTGCTTTTATGGAAATGAAGCAAGAGATAAAAGATAAAATTACTTGTGAGAAAGAATCAGAAAAAGAAAAAAAAATCTCAACAGAAGGTGAACAATCCTACCTAAATAACAACTCTGAAAATTAAAATGGAGCAAAGAGAACTCAATGACTCCATGAAACAAAAAGAAATAATTAAAGAAAATAAAAATATTTAAAAAGTAATTAACAACCTTTCCAATAAGATGAGAAATAAAACAAGAATGTCTGTATCATTACTATTTCATGACATTGTGATAAAACACTAGTTAAAACAATAAAGAAATTAAATTGAAGGAATAAGCACAGGCAAAGGAAAAACAATTTTTTTTTCTAATAATTTTATTAGAGTTTGCAGATGATATGATAGTTCATATAGCGAACTCTAGGAAGAAAGCTAGAAATATAATAGAAATGACAATACTTTCTAAACTAATTTATTTATTCAGGGTCATAACAATCATCAACTACCAAAAGATTACTTTACAGAGGAGAAAAGAAATAACAAAATTCATTTGGAGGAACAAAATGTCAAAATTTTCAAGGAAAATAATGATGCCTTTTGGTACAAGGACTCAAAAATTTGACTGTATCGTCACAAGAATCACTAAGATAGCAAGATCTCCAGAGAAATCTGTTGTATTTTATGTACAAAGGAACACATAGAAATTTTGTCTTAACCAGTCAGACGTCCTCATGGGCAAAGAAAATCATGCAAGTTTTACCTAGAATGGTTTAGTTTCTCATCTAATTGTGCAGGCATAACTTCTAGTCAACTCTAGGTCTCCAATCTCTGTGGGCAGAAGCCTCTTAGACCCAATTTTGGTTTTGTTGTAGCACTTGGGAATTGAACTAACAGAATAGACAAGCCTCTCCACAGGAGAGAAAGAATGAGGATCCAGTCCCCCAGAACCAATTAATCAATGTTGCTATACAAACACCAAGTCAAATTCATTTGGTTTCTCAACAGAAGAGTAAAAGGCTGACTTGTAGAGAATTCAATCCCTGTGGAAAGAAGCCCACAATTCTCAGAGAACACTGTAAACAGACTTTACTCTGAAAAAGGTGGTTTGATAGTATCTTTATTATTTTTAGGTTAGGTAAGGACCATCAAAGTACCAACATAAGAATCAATCTATTACAACTTTAAATCATTTGTACTACGTATTTATAAGTACAAAAGAATGTTAATGACTTGCTTATGAACTATGCTATGTAGATTTTTCTAGAGACACTGGGCAAGGCCTTCAAAAAGGAAATGAAGAACACCCCCAAACACTAAAAGAGCTGTTCAGGATTTGGGATTTACAGGTTTTGCCAAATACACTCCAGTAGATTTTTCTGGGAAAAGCAGATATCAAAAATGGGGAGAGAGTATAAGAGTGGAGTTTATTGCACTCAATCCTACTTAAAGTGATAAGATGCCTTAATAACTTTTAATTAAGAGAGAACAAGTCCCAGTTAATAAATTTCAACTATAAGCTTTCATTTCAATTAGTCAAGATTTAAAAGTAAGTAGGAAAAGTTCTTGGAAATGAATGACAATGATGTTGCATAGCAATTATGTTTGAATTAGCTGAAGAAACTTGGTCACATGATGGGATCATTTATAAAACATACAGCCACTTTAGAACCAGGGTTATTCCAGAGATTGAAGAAGTACCAAATCACTATTGATCAGAGAAATGCAAATTAAGACAACTCTGAGATATCACTACACACCTGTCAGATTGGCTAAGATGACAGGAAAAAATAATGATGAATGTTGGAGGAGATGCAGGAAAACTGGGACACTGATGCATTGTTGGTGGAGTTGTGAACGAATCCAACCATTCTGGAGAGCAATCTGGAATTATGCCCAAAAAGTTGTCAAATTGTGCATACCCTTTGATCCAGCAGTGTTACTTCTGGGCTTATATCCCAAAGAAACACTAAAGAAGGGAAAGGGACCTGTATGTGTCAAAATGTTTGAGGCAGCCCTGTTTGTAGTGGCTAGAAATTGGAAAATGAAGGGATGCCCATCAACTGGAGAATAGCTGAGTAAATTGTGGTATATGAATGTTATGGAATATTATTGTTCTGTAAGAAATGACCAGCAGGATGAATACAGAGAGGCTTGGAGAGATTTACATGGACTGATGCTAAGTGAGATGAGCAGAACCAGGAGATCATTATACACTTCCAGAACGATATTATATGAGGATGTATTCTGATGGAAGTGGATTTCTTTGACAAAGAGACCTAACTCAGTTTCAATTGATCAAGGATGGACAGAAGCAGGTACACCCAAAGAAAGAACACTGGGAAATGAATGTGAACTATCTGCATTTTTGTCTTTCTTCCCGGGTTATTTTTACCTTCTGAATCCAATTCTCCCTGTGCAACAAGAGAACTGTTCGATTCTGCAAACATGTATTGTATTTAGGATATACTGCAACATATCTAACATATATAGGACTGCTTGCCATCTAGGAGAGGGGGTGGAGGGAGGGAGGGGAAAAATCTCAACAGAAGCGAGTGCAAGAGATAATGTTGTAAAAAAATTACCCTGGCATGGATTCTGTCAATATAAAGTTATTATAAAATAAAATAAAATATAAAAAGAAAGAAAGAAAGAAAGAAGAAGTACAACATTCCAATAAAACTCTGAGGAGAAAGGCCCCTAAAAGGCTTAGTCAGACAAACCTAGGAATGGAGCCATTACCCTGTGTTTCTAAATTTAAAGCAATAAAATAGTTAAATCAAGAATGAGGATGATACTTCTAGCATCTTTCTCCCCCCTTTATTTTCTGTATCTGAAGAGGTTAAATCTATCTCAGAAACAGAAATGAAATCAAAGATGAATTTGAAGTCTTACCTAACCAAAAAATGTCTTAGGCAAGATATCTTTTTGACACTCAAAGCAGGGTGTGGTTTCTAATTTACTTTCTGCATTATTTGTTGCCCAATAATCTCAGGGGTGACATTCTTTTCTGATGACATGTGAGTAAAATACAATGAACTATCTAATAAGTTATAAAAATAACTTGTGACATCAGCAATATCCTTTATGGGAGACTACATGAAGATAAACACTGTAAAGAAGAATTACAACAGTTTTTCTGTGTCTACTTAATGTATTTCAAGATCAAGTTTTATAATATGTCAATGTATTTGAACTGTTTTATTATTTTATGAGAATTACAAATGTTCAAAAAATTACATGAGAAAAAGACCATTAAGCACAAAAGAAAGGAACCATTATGTGACATTCTCAAAACCATTTATTCTTGGCTTTGTCCATTCAATAATGCAACAGGGAAGCAGATTTTTATTTTAGATCTCCTTGTTAGTTATATGATAGGAGAAAAGAAGCTTTAACAACTAACTTATTCAGTACACAATACAAAGGACTTAAATTCATATACTAGTAACCCTTTGAGGCTTTTAGGATCTTTTCCCATAATGAAAGAGGAGAATGATTGCTCAAAATCTTCCCTGAAGGCTTTGAAAGCTGGTATAACTATCCAAGAATCCAAAGTAAAGCAAAGAAAGAAGAAGAAGAAAGTTATGCTTTTCCTGCACATGTTCTAGGCTCTCTTCTAGAGCTACAGGAATCATACTTCATAGGGTCCAAGAACAAAAATAATGAAAAATATCTAATTTCATTCCAAAATTCTTCACTGAGTTTAATGACAATGCAGACCAATAATACTGAGACAAAGAAACTTATTCAGAAATGAAAAATAATTTCTGAAAAAAAAATACTATCAATGATTTGCCTTAGGAACATTTAATCTGACAAAAAAAGTCTTGTAATAGACTAACATCTGAAAGACAAACTTCTAATGGGGACAATAGATCCTACTGATGGATCTTATTAAAGGGAACATAACTAAATATGAGTCATCTTATATAAATAGATTTTCAAATGAGCAAGTTCATATTGGAGATAACAACGTGGACATGTGTTGTACTAGTATAATACAGGCTCCAGGTTCTCTCTTGGAATTTTCATGTTCCATCTCTGAATAATTCATTTACATCAGTCAGCCTATCTTCACAACAGTGAAGGGATAGACTATATCCCACAGTTATAGTTGAAGATGGATCTAAGAACAAATTCTCTAGCCCACTCATACCTTCTTCCCATTCCAAATATGATCTTAGTGGTCACCTACTTACTGAAATGCAGCACAACCCTGAATTATGTCACCTTCATTTTAGTAACTACACTTTCCATGACAAATTCATACTTTGAAAACTACAGCAAAAGTCCCCCATGGGTCCTGGCCAAAGCATGGAATAACATTTTATAATCTGCCTAAATCTCACTCTGGTATCCAATTACTCTGAGTTCAATGAATGTTCAATTCTCTCTGCACAAATGAATAGAGGCTATGCAGAGTTTGAAAACAAAACACAAACTAAATATATTAAAGACAGTTCTGGAACATTCCTAAGGTGGAAGTTGGACAAAAGAATAGGGAAAAGGAGATAGAAATAGCCTGAAGCTCCTAACTTACTGGGAACCTTGTTCTGGGACAAGATGTACCTTATCCATGTGGAAGATCAAGTCCAACTCACAGACATTTTCAAAACACTTGTCCAATGTCTCCACAAAAACCTACAGAAAGAAGAAAAATAAATTTAAATCAAAATGGAAGAAAAATTAGTTCATATATTTTAAAAGTAAAATCGCTGGGGAGTTGGACAGCTATATCTTAAGCTTACCCTTACGTCTCAAAAGAATATGTACTGGGTTTTTAATATTAAGTGTTAACTGAACACTACTGTAACCCAGTACAGGGAATGCAAAAAGCTTCTAGAGAAAAAAAATCTCATATTTTAATATGGCTCCAAAGCTTACAGAGACAGGTGGAATACTTTCTCCTTTCATGAGGTCCCCAAAGTTTTTATATAGCAAGAGGTTTCCTTTTTACTTGATCAATAGTTAATCTAAGCTTTTGTTTGCCTATCTCCCACTTTTTACTTAGAGTTGTTCAGAAGGACTTGATTCAGAGCACCACCTGCTGGTCATCTGACAATTCTGTCTCAGGTATCAACCTAACACTAGTAAAGTGTTTTGGTGATCCAAGGCAAACCAACTACAAAGCTTTCCACAGAGCCTCCAGGAGACCCAAGGGATAAAAGAGATGAGCAAAGATAATGTAAAACGGGCAGTTTACACCACTGACTAAGGCTTGGAGCCATTTTACTATCACCTCACCCTAGGATTCTAGAATCATAGATCTAGAGCTGGGAGGGAGCTCAATAATGCCAGCCTAACCTCCTTCATTTACCTATAAGAAAATTAGATCCCAGGAAGTTAAGTACCTGTTCTACTTCTCAACAAGTTCACCATACATACCTGAATGAGGTCCAAGATCCCCAGTTCACTTTCTGAAGAATCCACACAAAACACAAAATACAAAGTAGCATAGTGCCGGTAAATCAACTTGTAGTCAGAACCGCCAATCAAACTGCAGGAACAAAAGACAACCCCCCCAGAGAAAGTTGAAATATTGTGCTACAGTAAATGTGATTTCCACTATAAAACACTACCTAAAAATCCACAGGAAAATTCATCAGATTCACATTCAAATCGCAAAAGTAACATGTAGCCCCTCCTCACAATGAGAAAAAAAGAGGAACACACAAGAGAGATGAATTTATAAGCACAGGGTCTCTTCATGAACATCTCCATCGAGGCTAAAGCCTACAAGTATTCTAGATCCAGCTTTATACTTAGAGTTACCAACACCAGCCTGAAGTTCCAGGAATTATTGGTTGATCAGACCCTTAAATAAGTGAAGAAAAAGTAAATTGCTGGTTTACCTTCCCCCCTCTAGGAAGTTGCAGATGTTGTCATCCCGCTTAAGGACAAGGTGGAAAGTCTCCCTGACAATCTGCTGTTGAATCTCTTCTGGCTACAGGGGAAAAAAAAAAGTCAGAAAAATCAGTGAAAATCACAAGAATGAAGCACTATGCAAATTTCTAAGGCACATAACTCTGCTATTCCATAACATTGGAAACAGGAAGTTTCCAGTCTTCACCATACTCCTCCTTCTCTACCATGTTCTTTCCCATTCCCCTCTACTATTATCAGGGACTCACATGATTTGTCCTAGACAAAGCAGTTCTCAAACTGTTTGGTATCAGAACTCATTTACATTCTTAAAAATTGAAGATTTCAAAGAACTTTGATGTGGATTATATTTATTTATATTTATCCTACTAGAAATTATAGCTAATAACTTTTAAAATATTTAACTATTACTTCACTTAAAATTGTAAATCTATTACATGGTAATATAAACTTTTTTTTAAGGAAAAAATAACTATATGTTCCCAAACAAAAAAATTTAGTGAGAAGAATGGCATTACTTTCACAAATTTTTGCAAATCTTTTAAAAATCTAGCTTAACGGAGGATTGCTGGATTCTCAAATAAATAAATGCTCTGTGAAATGTTGTTTTGGTTGATGTGTATGATGAAAATCTCACCTCACACAGATATGTAGTTGAAAGAGGGAGGAGTACTTTGATAGACAAATAATGTATTGTTAATGTTATTATGAAAATAGCTTTGACTTTGAAGATCCCCTTAACAATCTTGGAAACCTTCAAGACCCTGATAATCACTTTGAGAATTACTTCCCTGAAGCATCAAATATTTGCTAGTCAACTAACATCAAGTGGTTGCCAATCAAGTCTTCATTTCTAGCACCATGATGAATTATAAAATAAATGAGGCAGCTCTTGGCAACACAAATATTTCCAGCTCTATCTCTTGATTAATCTTTTCTGAGACCTTCCCATTCATAGTTATAAGAGTGCTTTATTGTCCAAATCATGTAAATTCAAAATTAGAACTTTTGAAAGTTAGGGAAGACACAAGCCCAAAGTTAGGAAAGGATCCAGGAAAAAGCTCTTGTTTCTGGCAATTGTTTCTGGTTAAAAGTAATTTATTAGATCAACTCATTCTTCCCTTAATCAAAATTCATAATCACTGAGTAGGAATAACATGGACTTTTGCCAATACCCCAAAATTATCATTCTTAGAACGACTCAATACACTTTGACCTACCAAAAATACATTCCCTAAGGCTTAAAACTGTTTTCCTACAATGCTCATCAGCAACAACCTTATGGTAAATATACAATCAGAGACCTAATACCTCAAATATTTCCTCAGAAGAATTGTCTGATGAGCAAAAATACACTTGTTCCTGTCACTCTGTTCCCATCTTCTATTGTCAAAAATCCAGATCTCAATAGGATATTTCAGAAAAATCCAATGTTAGGAATCAACTGTCCCCTCTGACCTCACAATGTCTCTCCGACCTATCCATCACATGAGTAATTTTGTCATATGGTTAAGGTTAGACTTTGCTATTTTTCAGAACAATGTGTACTCCTAGATAAGCTACACAGAGTTCAAGTTACGATTTAGTCTTTTCAGACTTTTCTATGGAAATAAATCTATGTGCTTTAACTCTTGAGTAAACAATCCCTTCTGTACAAGTAAAGTCTCTTGGTTTGCTATCATTCTTCTTAGCAGGACAGCTAAAGCAATAAATGAAACCTTGAGATCTAATGAGGAAAAACCTCAAATTAGCATTTACTTTCAGTAAAAGCTTAATGGATAGATAGTTAAACCTCAATACCAAGAGTTCTCATCACAGGAACTGACCAAAGAGTCAAAATAGTTAAATGTTTTGGGGTTTTTTCCCCTAGGGACTCTGATTTGTTCTGAATTTACCTTGAAGATGTATTTACTTTGGTGTATATTTCTTTCTCATATAACAAATTTACATCTATGTAGCACCTTAAGGATTACATTTAACATTGATATAACTAACATAGACATATCAAAAATTATTATCCCCATTTTACAGACAAGAAAATTTAGGCTCACAGATATTGTCCAAGGTCACATATCTAAGAAGTGTCAGACTTGGGATCTGAACTCCTCCTGATTCCAAGTTCACCTGGCTGCTCTTGGACAGTTTTAATTACGAAAGGAGAGTAAATATTCTTCTGGTAATGGTACATCCTTTTACTTACTCCTACCTTTCTACTGATTCTGGATGATTTTTATTCTGTACTAGCAAATGAGGATATAAGAGTCCTAAGTTAGTGATAAGTGAAGAATATGAGAAAATATCCAGAGCAGCACCCAGTTTATGTATCTATTGCCATTCCTTGATCAAACCATATGATTGGCTAATCTTCCTATTATCTTTAGCCTCAATAGCAAGTTTTCCTCTCATTTTTCTTTGAAGTTCTTCATTGCTCACAGTTGCAGTCTGCTCAACCCATCATATTCCTCACCACTTAACTCTGCCTTAAGGAAATTGCAAAGCCACTCTAATGATCTTAAGCTTCTCCCCCCAAATAAAGTCATATTTTTTAAATACCAATATTCTACCAGTGTTCTGGTATGGAGTTATTGTAAGACTTTGAAGCATGGAACCCTGTAGTCTCTGAAGAAATAAAAATGATTATCAAATAGAGGTCAGTGGAGAAACATAGCTGATTTTGAGCCTATAAGCAACAAATAGAATTTACATATTTCCCCAGAAGCTATAAAATATACACATACATTTCTTTGTGAACCAACAAATTAACTGACTTTACTGAGGTAAATAGCTTTTCATCTGTTGCACAACCTATCACATTAGTTAATTAGATTTGGGAGCTACCTTAAGTATATGGGCCCCAAACTCAGGCTCTTCTATATCCCAGGACAAATATCTGACCCTGGCTTGGTAGCAGAACAGGAAGTCTAATGCTTTAAATTTCTCATCTACCATGTTCATACTTCATCTTCAGATGCCAATCTATTTCATGCTAAATCCTATGAGGTTTTAGTCTCTGCCTCCAGTACCTTAAATCTGTTTTCAAAATCTTTGAAGAAAAGGAGCTATGGATATTGTCTTTCACACTAAAAAATTATGTGAGGAGAGAATAAGAATGAACAGAGAGAGGATAGAAAGATTGAAACTGTAACCCTTCTCCTAGTTGGACTATAACAGGAAAGTACTTGCCTACTCATATCTAACTAATAAAAAAAAAAAAAAACTCAAAAGAAAAGCTTGATATAGATTAATTTTATCAGTGATGAAGATTTTTTTTCCAAACAACTAATACCCAATTTTAATACAAAATTGCTAAAGTATTATTGTAGGTATTGATTCATCCCTTGACAAAATATATACAATATGTTAATTACAAATTATTTTTCTTTAAATGGCTAAAACCTCTCCCAAACTAAGTCTGTTTTATAAAATAACAGATGGGGAAATAGATATCTAAATTCCTAATCAAGAAAAAGCCAAATAACAATTGCTTATATGCCCTCAATCATCTAAACTTTATGAGACTAGGGGAATGTTCAATTTAGGTTTCTGTGGAACTTAAAAGTAATGAATGTTGTCTTCTTCCCTCTTCATTTTTCAAGGGTCCTCTACTACACTGGCTTCCCATTGGTCTGTGAAACCTAGTAGCTTAGAAACCAAAGGGACATGTAAGTAACAAACTTTAGTCTGCTTTGTTTTCCAGCTATTATTATTGGAAATTAATTTATAGGGTAGCTAAAGTGGTATAGTAGAAAACTGAGTGTGGAATCAGTAAAACATCTTCCCAAGTTAAAATCTGGCTTCAGACACTTACTAGCTGTATGACAAGTCATTTCACCTTGTTGCTCAGTTTCTTCATCTGTAAAATGAGGTGGAGGCCTTGGCAAACCACTGCAGTATCTTTGCCAAGAAAATGCCAAACAAAATCAGGAAGAGTTGAACACGACTGAAAAAAACGACTGAACAATATCATATCTTTAATGTATAAAGCAACTGTCATCTCTAAGACATATTTAAATACTTAAGGCACATACAGAATTTCTATTTTAAACTAAATTTAAAATAATTCCTACAATGAATTAGGGAACGCATATGAAAATAAATTCTGCCCCATTTATTTCCTTTTGAATTTTGAAACCATAATAATTCCCTTTGGTCTATAGGAAGAGCATTAAATGAGGGAAGGCTTGATTGGTTTCATAAGCCCATTATTTGGGAAGAGAATAGAAATAGATTGTGATGATGCTGAATAGCAAAGGGTGAATTCTGTGTTTTGGCTGCAACACTGAACAACATGGCTTAACAGTATTTGAGAGAAAGATAATGGGAAAAGTTTGCAGTACTTAATATGCATTTAAATGCATGAAATAAAGCAATTTGTCCATCTTAAAGAGAAATCAAATTACTGTCTGATTTATTTTATTAATACTGCAATGTTAAAATTTCCAGCACTTAACTTTGTTTCTGAACATTTATGATACAATATAATCTCCAACATACCAGGACTATCAGAATTGACATTTTTGTTACTGTTCAGTTATTTTTGTCCCATCTATCTCTTCATGATCTCACTTGGAGTATTCTTGATAAAGATACTAAAAGTATTTTTCCACGTTCTTCTGCAGATCATTTTAAAGATGAGGGAACTGAGGCAAACAAATTTGATTTGCCCAGGTCACATAGGCTAGTGTCTGAGGCCACATTTGAACCAGGGTCTTCCTGACTGTACACCTGGTACTTTATCCACTTCACCATCTAGCTGCCCTGAACTGACATTTGCCTACACAAAATTTAAATAACTGAACCTAAAGTATTTTTTAATCTTTTTTTTAATTTTGAAATTCAAATCATGTCTCTCCTCTAGCCCTGTCTCATCTATTGAGAAGGAAAACAATATGATACCCATTTTACACATGCAATCATGCAAAACATTTTCATATGGCTAAGATATTTTAAAAAGTAGTGTTTGGAATTTTAAAATTATACTAAAAAAATCTAAGAGAATGTTGAATCTCACCTCTATTTCAAAAGCTCACCTCAAATGTTACCTTTCCTATGCAGCCATATCTTATCTTGCTCTAAATGGAAAATGATGATGCTAATCAATTTTGTTTATAATTTTTACATATTTCATTAAGCAAAACGTTCTATTTTCTATTATTTATGCATATCTTATATCCTTCATTCAAATGTCAACTGCTGGAGTCAGAAAGCTGTCTTACTTATGTTCTTGTGTATTTTCATTTTAATTTTGCACATCTGCTATCTTACATTTGATAAATAATTAATATATGTGGAATTAAATAGATAAATCAAATTTTCAAAAGATCTGCCTCTCTGGAAGACGGGATTCTACACATCCCTAAGTGTGAGGAGAAGAAATGAAAAGCAGTACAAAGGATCCAAGGAAAGGGACTAAAGATCTAAGAGCAAAATTTTAGTAATGATAATGGCAATGATACAAGTAAGAAAGCATTTCAAATCAATAAAAATAAATGAACAATTACTGACATTTATAGTACACAAGTTTGCAAATCACTTTACGTACATCATATTTTTCTGTGCCTCATAACAACCCTGAGAGACAAGTATTACAGGTACTGGACCAATTTTACAGATGAGGAAACTGAGACTCATATTAGTTAAATGACTCAAACATAACTTTAGAAAGTAGTATTAGAAAAGACTTGAATCCTGTTCTCCTGACTCCCAATCCAGCACAGTGGGAACTATGCCATGCAGCCTGGTCCATGATGCCTTTCCAGGAAAAGGACCCAACCCTAAGGGTTTTTCTTGGTGGTAAGTCATGTAATAACTGATTTGGGGAAAACTGTAGAGATCATTTACCCTAATATCCTCATTTTCCAGATAAGGAAACTGGACAGACTTGCCCGAGGTCCTATCAGTAGTTAAGTAGCAGAGCCATGACTAGAAGCTAAATTCTTTGGCTCTGATTTCTGTGATCTTTCCTCTTAGTTCAGGACCTGTGAAAGCTATGCACAGGAATCAGTTTTCAGGTCCAGTCCACCCAATATTACAATACAATATGTAGCACTTATCCCTTGAAAATACTTTCAAATCCCTTCATTATTTTTTCTGCAATAACGGTTTAATCAGGGTACCTCGGGATAAAGATCGTAATGCAGATGGGCATCTAACAAGGCAGGGCAAAGGGTCACTGACCTAATAAAGTCAAAGCCTGGGAGCTTAGGGGTCTAGAAAGAGACAAAAAATAAGGAACTACAGTCTCTAACCTGCCATGCCGTTAAGTTAGACGGCTTCAATTCAGTTCAATCCACATGTATTAAGCACAGTAGAGTTAAACTCTGGAGACTAAAAAAAAAAAATTTGTGTGTGTGTGTGTGTGTGTGTGTGTGTCTCGTGGGGGATGGGAGGTGAGTGCCAAAAGGCTGTCCCGGCCCTAAAGGAACTTACAATGTAATGGAAGGGGGAACAAGCAAACAAAAATATGCAAACTATGCCAACCGAGATTAGCAGAGAAGGCCCCTGTAATTTTTATAATACTGTTGGTTATGGTATATGGCAGTAAGATGACCACTGAAAACCTGAAAGGATTTTTATCCTCAATTACGTCCAATCCGTCCCCCCTCACACCTATTTTTTACAGAAAAGGAAACTGAGGATTTGAAAGGCGAAATTTCCGGTCCAAGGATGCCCTGATAGCGTCCGGGTGAAAACCTAAATTCCGGCCATCAAGTGCCCTGCGTTCGAATCCTGACTCAGCTAATGCCCACCAGTGCGTCTCTCTATCGGCCTCAGTTTCCGCCTCAGGAGGAGGGCTGAGCGCCAAGATAATCTCACTATTTCGGGAATATAAAATTCCAAACCCTGCCCTCTTTCCGCCACACCCGCCGCCTCCCAGGATCACAGGAGGACCCGGACGGCAGGTGTACACGCCCGGGCAGCTGCATATTCGCGACCGGCGGAAGGGGTCAAGGGTCGAGTGACAAGGAGTAGGAGGAGGTTCTGCTGTAGCGCGAAGGGGGCCGCACTCACGAAGCGCTGGTAGAAGCGGACCAGCCGCGGCTTCCCGTGGTTGTTAAACACCAGAATTGCCTGGATCATCTTTCCTGGGGCCGACGCCGCTACCGATTCTCAGGCACCGCTTCCAGCTCTTTCCGCCAGGACTGACGCCGACTTCCGGCCTGTCCCCCTGCCAATAACGTCCCCCCGGAAATCTAGAGGTGGTGCTTAAAACCCGTCTCCTTAGGGTGTTCTTGCCTGGGACTCAGTTTTCCCATCAGCTCTTTTGTAATCCTGGGAGCCCATCACTGACCTTTACAACATCAAAATAACAAATAAATAAATAAATTTAAGGGGGTAAAAAAAGTCGTGTGTGTGTGTGAGATATGTATCTATATGTGTGAGATATAAACATATATCTCACACATATACACATGAAAATAAATAAAAATTTAAGGGGGGGGCGGGGAAGCCATGTTATGTGTGTGTGTATATATGGTTCCCCATACTGGTTCAGACCATTATTCTTCCTTTCATCTATCGTATACAAGTTTCATAAGAATTCATAAGAAGAAAATGCATCTTCTTGCATTTTGTACAGAATATTGCATGTACTGTGAGACATAGCAAAATTGTTACTTTTGTTCATCTACTATTTTTTTTCCTAATCTTTGTTACAAAAAAAGCCCGGTTTTCAAAGACCCATATCCCTCCCTGCCGCAAATAAGCAGGATGATTGGACATGAGGGATAAATGACAGATCCTGGCTTTGTGCAGGAGCTGGAGTGAGGCTGTCCTGAGTTCAAATCCAGCTTCAGACCCTCACTAGCTATGTGACTGTGCAAGGGACTCCACTTTTGCTTCCGTTTCTCTCCTACGGTTGTTGTAAGGATTGAATGAGATAATACCATACTTATAAATTGCTCAGCACGGTATCTAGCACATAGTAGCTGCTATATAAATGCAAGTTATTATTATATTAATAACTATAATGCTAGTTATTATGTCATTGCAGTAGACAGAATGCAGGGGAGGTGGTTAAAAGGACCCAAGGTCAAAGTCAGCGTCACTTAACCTCTACATGCCTCAGTTTTCTTATCTATAAAATGGGGATAATAATAGCACCTTCAGGGTTATTGTGAGGATCACATGAGTTAAATGTTCCTGGTACATGGTAAATATTACATAAATGCTATCTGTTATTATAATGTACTCTTTGCTCTTAAAAGTTTATCCACAAAATAATCTTGTGAGAAAGTACAGCAGGAATGAAATTACTTAAAGGCACCTGTTTAATCAGTATCAAAACTAAGTGGTGTGTAAAGTGTACTGGACTTGAGAGCATGTAAAATCTCCACTCAATTCACACCTCAGGTAAGCCCTAGCTGTCTGACCTTAGGCAAATCAGTCAATCTCTCTGGACCTCAATTTCCTCATCTGTAAAATGAAAGCGTTAACAGTTCTAATTCTATGACCCTCCAATCTTCATGCATGCTCAATTCCACCAGTCTAGAGGCCTTGAAAGACAGTTTATTTATACTCAAAGCCCCAGAATCAGGCCCTCCTCAAAGACAGGTAGAGTATCTAACTATCATAAAGTGAGGATAGTTTCTAACTTCCTTTTAACCCTAACCCTATAGAATTTTTATAAATTTTTTTGATCTATCGTATACAAGTTTCATAAGAATTCGTAAGAAGAAAGTGTATCTTCTTGCATTTTGTAAAGAATATTGCATATACTGTGAGACATAGCAAAATTGTTACTTTTGTCCATCTACTATTTTCTTTCCTAATCTTTGTTACAAAGAATTGCTCCCTGGGAGAGAGATATTCACAAATCAAGGTGACATAAAAACAAAAGCTATCAGTCCATCAATAAAAACCAAAATAAAAAAATTTAAATACATGTGATACAACACACATTTTAGGCTGTGGATAGGGCACTAAAGTGGGGACCTGCAATCAGGAAGACAGCCTCAGACACTAGCTATGTGACACTGGGCCAGTCACCTGTTTGCCTCAGTTTCCTCAATTGTTAAATGAGGATATTAACAGCACCAAGCTTGCAAGGTTGTTGTAAGGATCAAACATGATAATAATAAAATACTCAGCACAGTATTAGACACATAGTAGGAACTTTACAATGTTTATTTCTTTCCCCTCTGGAAGAAAATAATGTTAGAGGATTTAATCCATCAGTGATGCTATTTCAAGATCCCTGGAATACGGAAAAATAGGCTTCCATCATGAGCAACTAGAAGTTTTCTAGGTGTCCATCTGAAAAATGATACTGACCAGAAAATCTTCAAGATAAATACATTATTTTTAAACTCTTTTCCTTTAGGACTTGCCTTTCGTTGTACTGCCAGTACTTAACACAGTGCCTGACATATAGTAAGTGCTTAATAAATGCTTACTGGCAGAACCAAGCGATGAAATAAAAGTTCAGTTACTATCCAATCTAGGGAAAGATAATAGAGTCACCAGTTTGTCTTTTTATCTTTCCCCTAATATAACACCTAGCACAAAATAGGTATTCAATAAATGCTTGCTGACTGCCTGATATTCTTAGGTTGTTCAGTTTAGAAATTAAGTTACAGAGGTCTTCAAGGCCCCACCTGGGTCCACTCCTTTTTTGGGAAAGGTAGATTTCAACTACTTCAGATTCTGTTTTTCATTACATATTACCAATGCTTAGAAATTACTTTCAATGAAGAGCATCCTGAAACTTGGAAAGATTAATAAAGTTCTTGGCACACAGTAAGCTGACCTGATTCAAACTAGGAATCACATACTTAAATCAGAGAGTTGTTTTATGTTCTTCCACCTCCAGAAATTTAATAATTGACAAAAACCACTGATAAAATTAGCTGTTATAAAAGAAGTATAAATTACATTACAAAACAAAACATTCTAGACTGGTAGGATTAGTTTTAGAGTAATAGAATAATTAGATACACCTGTAGAGATGGATAACTCTATCTCTTTGGTTCTTCCCATCAATTACTCAATTAGTGGTGGTCAATCCAAGACATCTTGGAATCGGGAGATGTTGATTAATATAGCCAGCTGTAGTGAGGGGACAATTATCAGAGGAACAAGGTGGAATTGGGGATGAAGGTTACAGTGTAAATGGAAATATGGCTGCATTGCCAAGACAGATAAAAAGGGGGTGGAGCTGTGAAAGAGAGTAGTTGAATCTGTTCAAGGCCATAAGGAAGGGGCACAAAAAGGGACAGAACTTATATCCAAACTCAGTTTTTCAGGAACTCATGCAAGAAGTTAAAAGCCAAAATGATCAGCAGGGAATTCACCAACTTCTTTCTACGAGCCACTGACTCAGCTGAATGAATCATTTTTGTTTCCTCCAAGCGTAGTCATATATAACTCCAATTCATTTCAAAGGTTACATTCCAAGAAGGTTCTTAAACCACCCAAATGAGGAAATGGAGTCCTTTTCCTGGATGACACCTAAACATGGGAAAATTCTAAGAACAGGTCTTGAGTCCAGATCCTTCAGGAGCCACAATGGGATATTAGCAGAGATGGGCCGTCTGAAGTGTATTCCAACTCCGGCTAAGAGGAGGTGATGACATCTTCCCTTTCTACCGCTGCTGTTCCATAAGAAGCATCAAACATGAAATTAGAGTGAAGGTATTCAAAAGAAGCTGCATCCTGAGAGTGGTCACCAAGATGTTCCTCTTCCTGCTATTTTCAGTCATCCTAGAGAAACATTTTTAACAGAGAACATTATTTGAAATTCTCACATTGGTAAAATAAAATAAATTCTATAATGTAGTCAGAATTCCCAGAGCAATCTGATGAGAAGAAATATATTCTGGGAAAGTTGTTTAACTTTCCACAAAATGGAAAAAAAATAATAATAAATAACATTTATTATTATTATATAATAAATTATGCCTGTATATAAAATATAAAATAATAATATAATATAACAAATAATAATAATAACTAACATTTATATAGCACCTACTATGTGACAGGCACTGTGCTAAGCACTTTGTAATTATTATCTCATTTGATCCTCACAGCAATCCTAAGAAGATATTATTATTATTATCCTCATTTTACAGATGAAGTAACTGGGGGTACTTAGATGGTCCAGTGGATAGAGCATCAGCCCTGAAGTCAGAAGGACCTGAATTCAAACCCAGCTTCAGACACTAAACGCTTCCTAGATGTGTGATCCTGGGCAAGTCATTTAACCCCAAATGCCTCACACACACACACACACACACACACACACACACACAAAAGATGGGGAAACTGAGGCAAAGAGACATTAAAAGTCACAAAAGATAGTAAGTATCTGAGGTTGGATTTGAATTCAGATCTCCCTGACTCCACTGAGCCATCTAGCTGCCCCACCCCCACTCTACATCCCTTCTCTCCTTATTCTGTACCTGTCTATTTTTATATAACTACTACAATATATTCTAAAAGCGGGGGAGGGGCAGCTTCTACCTGTGTGACCTTACGCAAGTCACTTAAGCCCAAATGCCTCAGCAAAAAAAAAAAAAAATAAAGGGGGGAGGGGGAGTAGAACTGCTTATTGGGTAATTACTGTGGTTATTAAACTCAGAGACTTCAGCCTAGTTAGAATTGCTCAATTCACTTGAGGGAACGTTTTTTCCTTCTGTTATGGGATTCTGTATTGCCACCTTGATTGATAAAGGTTGGGACTGAATGAGAGATGTGTCAAGAGAGGGCCAGTGATCTCATCACTGAAGATGCCTCCCGGGAAAGGAAGGAGAATGGCAGCCACTTCAAACAGATTCAATTCAATTCAATAAACATTTATCCTGCATCAATCATGTGCCAGGCACTGTGCTAAGCACTAGAGATACAAAAAGAGGTAAAAGCTAGTCCCTGACTTCAAGGAGTTTACAATCTCATGGGGAAGACAACATACAAATATATGCAAAGCAAGCTACATACAAGATAAACAGCGGTTACTTTGCTCTTTTCAACAATGAGGTGATTCAAGGCAATTCCCATAGACAAGATAGAAAGAGCCACTGACATCCAGAAAGAGAACAAAGGAGACTGGAGGTGGATCAAAGCAGAGCATGACCTTTTTTGTTGTTGGAATAAAGGGGGGGTGGGGAAAAGACTCCTTGTAGGAGGTGAAATTTTAGTTGAGACTTAAAGAATTATCTCTTATGTCCCTTCCAAATTGTAGCATCTATGATTCTGAAAAATATTTTAGTCAATGTTTCTCATTATTGCTACTCATCTAACCCTCCACTTAGCAGATTGCCTGACTAATTTTTTTGTTTTGTTTTGTTTTTTTGCTGAGACTTTCGGGGTTGACTTGTCCAGGGTCACACAGTCAGGAAGTGTTAAGTGTCTGAGGCTAGATTTGAACTCAGGTCCACCTGACTTCAGGGCTGGTGCTCTATCCACTACACCAACTAGCTGCCCCATGACTATTTTTTTAACTGAAGCTTTTCATTTTCAAAACATATGTAAGGATAATTTTTCACCATTGACTCTTGCAAAACCCTGTGTTCCAATTTCCCTCTCTTCCCCCACCTCCTCTCCTAGATGGGAAGTAATCCAATATATGTTAAACATAATAAAAACATATGTAAATCCAATATAACCTGACTTTTAATTGATGTCTAATAAATACTTGCTTTTTTGCCTGGCTAACCAATTAATTAACATGCAACAAAAACAGATATTTTCTTATTCTTGAAAGTGTTTTTGTTGTATGTTAATTAATATATATATGATATAATGAAATGTGTATATATATATATCAGATAGATATATAAATTTTGCAAACTCTGGTTCTACTTCCAAATCTGTAGGCTCTGGGTGGAGTTGAGAGAAGGGAGAAAAGGGGACAAACCAGAGAGGTTAGAGGAGCACTTGGTACTTAAGGTTCATTGTTTTGGTTTTCTCTATAAAAAGCTGATGCAGAGTTGTTCATCACATTATTCAATGAGTTGCATATACTACTGTGCGTCTGTGTTTATTTCTTTGGTGCAAAGGGTTCCCAATAAATCTTTTCACCATTAAAGATCAACTACTATTGTGCAACTTGTAGTCCAAAAGAATTGGTCAAGCTACTAAGAAGTTATGGGGCTTTTCCAGAGTCACAAAACCCAAACTGAGGCCATTCTGACCGCAAAAACTGCCCTCTCTCCACTATCAGACACTGCCTCTCCTGGTAGGGATTACCAAGGGATCAATCCCACTGTACACTGTAACTACAATGCAAAGTGAAAATGAGGAAAGCTCTCTATTCACCAATCTTGCTCTCCCCTGAAGAAAAGAGGTGCTTTGTACATCACGATGTGATTAATAGTTTGTTAAATTCAATGTGGATTCTGTCTGTTGCTAACTCTCTCTAAAACTGCCAGAAGACCTAAAAAAGTTGGGATTTAAATGGACAGCGCTCCTCTTGTCTCCTGGTACCATTTCTCCCCCCAATTTTAAGACTCCCCCAAGTCACTCCCAACTTACCCACTCGTCATCCTCGGCCCCATCTCCTTGGCCTCGAAGCTCTGAGGCTACTCCTTCTGAGGATTTTTGTGCCATGATATTATCTGTCCAGGATGCTCCTGTCTGCCTATCACCAGCAAAATTACACTTTGTCACTGTTCCAGCCTCAAGTTTTGCTAGAGAGCCTAAAAAAGAAGAGCATTAAAATGACTATCAAAATAGAGTCAAGCAAGCCCCCAAGCCCTCAACTTACTACCACAGGTATGTTCAGCACACATTTACCAACTTGGATACCAGATGGTGGTTCTTAGATCCATGACAAAAGTCCCATAATATTATGTCACCCCTCACCCAAAGGAGCCTGTAGGAACCTACCGAGGATTAAGAATTCCCAAGGGATTTGTCCCACACACACATATGTCTCATAATGAAACTACCTATGCACAGAAAAAAATCTGCTGAATTCTCATGAATACTAGGAAAGATGGAGTGACCTAAGAAGTAAGGTCCATGAGAGCACCTCCATTCATGTAACCAGGGAGACATGAGCAGAGAGAAAATTGGTAAGCTAAAGAGGTTTTGAAAAGGGGAATTACAAGGGGAAAGGACCCATTGTGTAAAAATATTTGTAGCTGCTCTTTTGGTGGTAGTAAGGAATTAGAAACTGAGATGCCCATCAGTTGGGAACTGGCTGAATCAATTCTATAAATGTTATAGAATATTATTTTCTGTAAGAAATGACCAGCAGGCTGGTTTCAGAAAGTCCTGGAGAGAAGTATATGAACATCATGATTCTGGGTAAAGCAAGCAGAACCAGGAAAACATTGTACACAGCAACAAGAAGATTATGTGATCATCAACTGTGATGGATGTGGCTCTTTTCAACAATGAAATGATTCGGGCCAATTCCAATAGACTTGTGTTGGAGAGAGCCACCTGCAACCAGAGAGAGGACTGGGGGAATTGAGTGTGGATCACAGCAAGTATTTTCACCTTTTTTGTAGCTGTTTGCTTGGTTTTTTTCTTTCTCATTTTTTCCCTTTTGATGTAATTTTTCTTGCACAGCATGATAAATGTGGAAATATGTTTACGAGAATTGCACACATTTAACCTATATTGGATTACTTGCTGCCCAGGACAGGAGGCAAGGGGGAAAAGAGGGAGAAAAATTGGGAACACAAGGTTTTGCAAAGGTTAATGTTGAAAACTATCTTTGTATTTCAAAAAATAAAAAGCTATTATCATTTAAGAAAAAAATTGATGAGCAGGCTGGTGTCAGAAAAGTCTGGAAAGACTCACATGAACTGTTGCTGAGTGAAATGAGCAAAATCAGGAGAACAATGTACACAGTAACAGCAAGATTACATGATGACCAACTAAGTCCTTCCAATTCTCAGCAATACAGTGATCCAAGATAATTGCAGTAAACTTGTGATAGAAATCCAGAAAAAGAATTACGGAAACTGAATGTAAATCAAAGCATACTATTTTTTACTTTTTCTGTTTTGTTTTTTCTTTCTCATGATTTTTCCTTTTGTTCTGATTTTTCATTCACAACATGACTAATATGGAAAAATGTTTAATATGATTGTATTTGTACAAACAATATCAGATGGCTTACTGTGTTGGGAAGAGGGGAGGGAAAAGAGCAAGGAAGAAAAATCTGGAATTCAAAATCTTACCAAAATGAATGTCAAACTGTGATATGGGAATCAAAGTTTAAAACTATTTCCTGAATTTTACTCTTTTTTGAATAAACTCTGGTATTCTTTCTGAAACCTGATTCCTTGTTGCATTGCATCCTGGAAAGTCAGTAATAAGAAGGCCTGATAAAAATATTTACAATCAAACATTTTTTTTAAAAAAAAGCTCTTCATGTCAGCACCATGTGCTTTGTGTTTGTGTCATATGTGTTTGTGTGTATATTTGTCTTTTATATTAAATATATGTATACATACATATGTACACACACACCCCTAAGATAACAGACAAAAAGAAACACCATAATTAGAAACACCATAAAGAAAGCCCATGATTTCTTAAAATATATGTTCATCTAAATCAATTCCATTTGTTCAATAATGAAGAGAACCAGCTACACCCAGTGAAAGAACTTTGGGAAATGAGTTTGAACCCAACCTAGAATTTCCAATCCCTCTGTTTTTGTCCACTTGCATTTTTGATTTTCTTCTCAGGTTAATTTTACCTTATTTCTAAGTCTGATTTTTCTTCTGCAGCAAAATAACTGTATGGATATGTACACATATACTGTATTTAACATATACTTTAACATATTTAATATGTATTGGTCTACTTGCCATCTGGGGGAGGGAATGGAGGAAGGAGGGGAAAAGTTGGAACAGAAGGTTTTGCAAAAATTACCCATGCACACAATAAAACGTTATTTAAAAAAAAAAAAATTACCCATGCATTTATCTTGTAAATAAAAAGCTATAATAAAAAAAATAAAATAAAACAAATATACATATATATGTTCATTATGAATATCTACTTTTTTTTTCAAAAGCACATAATTTATTTTAAAAGTTTAACAAATATTCTATTGGTAAAAAAAAAAAATGTTGAAAACTACCTTTATATGTAATTTAAAACAAAATACTATCAAGTGGAAAAATAAAAGAAAGAAAGGAAATTGCTACTCACCTATAAAAGGACCATCACCCCGGGTTTTCAGACGAAGTTCTGCACCTAGCTCTAGTTCAATCTTCTCCATCTCCATCTCTGGAATCCAAAAGGCTAGTGCCTGGTCTGGAGTGTGGCATTTTGTCACCGCCACCAGCTCTGGCTTTTCCACCAGTCCCTTCAACTCCGTGGGCGAGAGCCTGTCCGTGTCACCTTTGGCTTCCACCTCTGACCACCAGACCAAACAAGATTCTATTAAAGGCCTAGAATTCCTAGGCAAAACATCTTTCTGGCTCCTCAGGGTCTTCTGGGTAAGAACGAGATCCCTGGGGAATCCAGGAGCAAACAGAAGCTCTTCCAACTCACCTAACAGTCTAACCTGATCCTGCTTTCTGCTCGGAGGTCTTTCCAGGAGTCATCTGACAGCTTTTAATCATTAGGATCTTAAACCCTCAAATCCCAGGGATTACATCATACCTGTTCTATCAGAAATTCTCAAGTGTCTGAGGAGAAAATACCTCTTCTGACAGTGAATGTATTTTCTGAGGCAGCCGGACTCCACTGATACTAAATACAGCTGTAGTCCCAAGCATGGCATTTCTCTCTCAACTTCAGGTGCTCCTTGTTTTGGGTGCTGATATCAAAGAGCCATCCCCAAAGCCCAAATGGAAACCTTTCACAAGCTGGCTGCTCCCCACCTTTCCATTCTTTTACACTTGTCTCCCCTCCACATACTCTACAATCCACTTACGAATATAAACATGTATATAAACATACACCTATATATACTTATGTATAGATATAAACATATACCTATATAAAATATAAATCCAAACATGAACCTATATATACACATGTATGCATGCACATAGACATAAACACAAACCTATAAATACATGTGTGTAAATACACATATAGATATCAATATAAACCTATACATACATGTACATGCACACACACACACATGTTTGCATACATATATATCCCACACACACGACCCAGGAACTTCACTGTGTGTACATATGTGTTTGTGTGTATATTTGTCTTTTATATTAAATATATGTATACACACATATGTACACACACTCCCTAAGATAACAGACAAAAAGAAACACCATAATAATAATAGTGGTAGCAGCAGCTGTTGTTGGTAATGGCGGTGACAAGATAGGTAAAAGAGACATAGATATAAACATATATCTGTATAGACATATGTGTACATGCACATCCATGTACATGTATACATATACACAGACCTAATATAATAGACAAAAGGAAACCACTCTAATAATAATAGTAGCAGCAGCAATAGTCAGTGGTTGTGCTAGTGATGACAGTAATGGTAATATAGATAGATGGCTATAAATATAGATATAGACCCTATACATACACTTGTATAAATGCACATATATGTATACGCACAGTGCAGCAGCAGTGGTCAGTGGTTGTGCTGGTGGTGACAGTAATGGGAATATAGACAAACAGAAAGCTATAAACATAGCGTTCATACATACATACATGTATTGTATCCATACATACATGTATACCTACATGTGTGCATGCACATGCAAATGCACATGTGGATACACACACATATAAAAGCCTTCTTAAGAAAATGAAATCTTAAAATCATATACTTTGAGAATTAAAAGGGGCCTCGATGGTTTGTCTGGTCTGATCCATACATAAAATCCACAAGAACTGCACCAAATCAAATACATACAAAAGAAATCCCTGCTGGAGGGAACACAATTTTAAAAGCAGTCAGGGATCAATTGTTAAGATATTTCAAAGAAGGAAAGACTCCAAAAGAGAGGGAAAGATCACACTTAGGACTATGCCCCAAGAAAAAGGTTACTCCTGACCCAGGTGTGCTTCATACAAGCTGTCAGAGGAGCCTGTGCACACACTGATGCATCTTTTATGAACATGAGAAGAGGCAGGTTTTCAGGTGATTTTCCTGTTCAGAGTCACATTGAGAGGGGTAGGCAACATGGCTATTGTTTGTTACAAAAAACTATTAGAATGAACTTCAGTCTTTCCAAGGGAAGTGGCTTCCATGTGTGTTGATAACACACAGATTCTATGACAGAACTTTCAAAAATCTGGATCACGGTAAGGTGAGCCATAAAACAGACACATGCCCAACAAATGTACAAGGGTCATGGAATTAAACAGTCTTCATGGTGCACTGGAAAGAGCATTACAATAAGCAGTTCAAATCCTGCTTCTAACACTAATATGTTAGCATGGGCAAACCTTCCTCATCTACAAAATGGGGGTATTAATGTCTATAGTATCTTAGAAGGATTTTGTGTGGATCACATAAAATATGTAGTCTGTTTTATAAGCTTTCAAACACAACACAAACATCAGCTATTATTAACCTGAAAGAGGCTAGAAGTTGAAGAACAAATTCAGGGCAAAATTCTCCAGATGCTCCTTTTTTGTACAAAACATTGTGTTGATCTGCAGGAAAACACAGAATTTTCTAAATAAAGGCCATAGCTTCTTTGGGGGAAAAAAAGTGGCTTAGCCATTTGACCCAGAAATAAAGTAGAGGAAAAGTACAGATTGTCCAGAATGATGATTCTCAGTGCTGCTAGGACTCTCCTCCCACAGGTGACACAAGTTAGGCAATGAGCTGAGTCCACCACTGAACAGGAGGAGGACATCAAGCTGGAACCCATTTGAGATATCGCCATACTTTCAATTATTCCAATTGTCTCAGTGATACAAAAAGCCTATCCTTTGAGTCAACATAATTCTACTAGTGATGGGGATGGGGTCAAGAAGGCCCAAGAATTCAAATCCAGCCTCAGACATCTCCTAGCTATCCATACTTACTAGTATAACTTTGGAAAAATCACTTAATTTCTGTTTGCCTTACTTTTATCACCTGCAAAATGGAAATAATATTAGCATCCACCTCCCAGAATTGTAGTGAGGATCAAACAACATATTTATAAAATGCTTAATTCAATATCTAGTATATATAAGGGTATATAAATGTTAGGATGATGATGATAATGATGATCATATCAAAATGGCAGTCAATCACGGAATATCATAATTTCAGAAGAGTCAAAAACAGCAGGTGACCCTTGAACCCATCAAAATAGAAAAGATTGAAATATTCAAGGCTGACAGGCCTATGGAAAAATAGCTATGTTAATTCACTGACAATGGGAGCATAAATTGGTCTCTTTTCAAAATCAATATGAAATCATGTAATAAAAGTTACAAAATTCTTCATATCTTTCAACCTAGTTATTCATTATGAGGATTCTACTCCAGAAAGGTCAATGACAACAAGGAAAGATATTATCTTTACACAAGTTTCCAAAGAAGCACTATTCATAAAAGCAGAAAGCTGGAGACAAACTGTACACCCAGTGCCTAGAGTAAATGAATAAACTGTAGCACATGAATGAAATGGAATATTCTTGGAATGACAAATATGAAAAATTCAGAGAAATGTGGGAACACTTCTATGAAATGATGCAGAAAGTTGATGCAAAGGACACGATTCATGTGCCCTACAACTACGTAAATTAAGATGAACTCCAACAGCAACAAAATTCAGGCAACAACAATGGATAGTGTTGTAGTGCTGTGTATGAGTTAAAGGAAATGAGCATTTTTCTCTTTTAACAAATGGTCATTACAAAAGCAAATGGCAGTTTACACTACTCAGTCACAATTCCTCTCTTGTCCTCTTCTGCTGAATTTTTAGTGGGACTATGCTTTGGTTCTGGTTTATTTGTGCTTTGGATCAAAACAAAATTTATCAATTAATTTTTTTTAAATCCCAAAGTCCAATGGATAGACACACAAGCAGCCTGCAGAATATTATCAGTGATGGCTTTCAAGTGAAGATAAATGTATTATCAAAATTTGGCAACAGATGGGTTAGTCACATAGCAGAAAAATGGCTAAAGAGTCAGAGAAGGAGCTCCAGTGCACTGCATAGATTCTTCATGGAATCTTTCCAGAAATATGTTTAAAATGATTGTATACATATAACCTATATCAGAGTGCTTGCTGTCCCTTAGAGAAGGGAGAAGCTGCCCCTTGAGCTGAGAGAGGGAGGGAGAAAAAATTTGGAACTCAAAGGCTTACAAAAATGAACGTTGAAAACTCATGTATTTGGAAAAAATAAAATATATTGAAGAGGGGAAAAGAATATATACAGAAAGACATGGGCAAGAATCCCACAGAATAAAATAGTGTGGTTGGATCAGCATCTATACAAAGGTAGAAATTAGAAATCATACTGAGGAGATCACAGATCCATCAAGGTATTAAAAGTCTTAAGTATTAAATTGTCTGTTGCATACTATGCTTGCCATAATTTAGACAAAGGTAACATCAAGAAAGACCTGGAGTAGAAAGGTTTCCTGGATGAGCTAGGATTGGATGTAAGTCATGAAGGATGGACAAGATTTCAATGTGAATGAAACATGGAGTCAGAAATGAGAGGCTCCATCATTAAAGCTAACAGTAGAAGCTAAAAACACTTAGAAATAGTATAAAGTTGGATGCTTAAGGCAGGGATATGTTTCATTTTCTTTTCTTTTAAAACAACCTTGATGTCTCTCTCCATAATGTTACTTACATTTGTTAGTATTAACCCTGATATAATATTGTGACCACATCTTAGCTTCTAGGGGATGATAAAATGAGATCATTGTAAAGTGCACACAGCAATTCATCATCATTTTTACGAGGACAGTCCATGATTCAGGGGCTAATCCTAGAATGGAATCTAGTTCATTGCTGCCTGTGCCTATGTTAATCCAATAAGCCACCCTCCTCATTCCTCTATTCTTTATTGTTAGGAAGTAAAATTAATCTAACTGGATTTTTTTTATCAATATTTTTGTTATCAATAGAAATCCCATGGAAGGCCAAGTTCAGGAGAACTAAAGATTGATTGGCTGACCTACCCCATTCAGCTTCATCCTTGTAGGGAAAACCAGAAAAAAATCAGGAGAAGCAATGATAGCAGAAAAGGTGAGAGGAAACTAACAAATCAGCTGCCATGTCTAACATCACATCCGACAGCTCTTGTATTGACAGGTTATCCCCTGCCTCAGAAACAGGAGCTCCAGTTATTCTAGGGAAGAAGAGAGGTAGAAGGTAGCAAAAGGAGATAAATCCTTCTCCTCTCAATGATTCCCCCTTGGAGGCTTGGTTGGGACCCTTCACAAACTACAATGGTCTGCCACCTGATTGAACTGGCTTGTTATTTTTTTTCCCAGACCCAAAGGTGTATCTTTTTCTCTCAACTAGTCACAGTTATTTTCTGTGTAACATTATCTATTTTTAATCCAATGATCAAAGCACTTTATTACTTTCAATTTATACTATTCAGTCACAATTCCTCTCTTGTGCTCTTCTGCTGAATTTTTGGTGAGGCTATACTTTGGTTTTGGTTTATTTGTGCTTTGGATTAAAAAGTTGACCCTTAAAACATTTTTACAATCAAAGGTTCTGATAAAGGCCTCATTTCCAAAATATATAGAGAATTGACTCTAATCATAAGAAATCAAACCATTCTCCAATTGATAAATGGTCAAAAGATATGAACAGACAATTCTCAGATGAAGAAATTGAAACTATTTATAGACATATGAAAATATGCTCCAAGTCATTATTAATCAGAGAAATGCAAATTGAGACAACTCTGAGATACCACTACACACCTGTCAGATTGGCTAGAATGACAGGGAAAGATAATGCGGAATGTTGGAGGGGATGTGGGAAAACAGGGACACTGATACATTGTTGGTGGAATTGTGAACACATCCAGCCATTCTGGAGAGCAATTTGGAACTATGCTCAAAAAGTTATCAAAGTGTGCATACCCTTCGATCCAGCAGTGTTTCTACTGGGCTTATACTCCAAAGAGATACTAAAGAAGGGAAAGGGACCTGCATGTGCCAAAATGTTTGTGGCAGCCCTGTTTGTAGTGGCTAGAAGCTGGAAAATGAAAGGATGCCCATCAATTGGAGGATGGTTGAGTAAATTGTGGTATATGAACGTTATGGAATATTATTGTTCTGTAAGAAATGACCAGAGGGATGAATACAGAGAGGACTGGCGAGACTTACATGAACTGATGCTAAGTGAAATGAGCAGAACCAGGAGACCATTATGTACCTCAACAATGATACTGTTTGAGGATGTATTCTGATGGAAGGGGATCTCTTCGATAAAGAGAGCTAATTCAGTTTCAATTGATCAAGGATGGACAGAAGCAGCTACACCCAAAGAAAGAACACTGGGAAATGAATATAAACTGCTTGCATTTTTTGTTTTTCTTCCTGAGTTATTTATACCTTCTGAATCCAATTCTCCCTGTGCATCAAGAAAACTGTTCGGTTCTGCACACATATATTGTATCTAGGATATACTGTAATCTATTCAACATGTAAAGGACTGCTTGCCATCTGGGGGAGGGGGTGAAGGGAGGGAGGGAGGGGAAAAATCGGAACAGAAATGAGTGCAAGGGATAATGCTGTAAAAAATTACCCTGGTATAGGGTCTATCAATAAAAAGTTATTTAAAAAAAAAAGTTGACCCTTTTAATTGATTCAAATAAACTAGCAGGGATTTCTTTGGTTGTTATTCAGTTTTATAGGACTCTTCTTCACCCCATTTGGGATTTTCTTAGCAAAGATTCTGAAGTGATTTGCCATTTCCTTCTTCAGGTCATTTTACAGATGAAAAAACCGAGGTAAACAAATAAACTGACCCGGGTCACACAGGTAGTAAATGTCTGAGGCCAGATTTGACTTGCATTCTATCCACTTTGCCACTTGGCTGCCCTAATTGGATTAATGTAGTCAACCCCCATCCTTACAATATATTTTCCCTTCTTCAAATAACTAATACACTTCCACATTCACACGTACTGACATACAAACACAAACACACATACATTCATGCAAACATTTTGAGGGGAAAGATCTGTGATTTCATCACTGTATGAGTTTTCCAAGAAATTTTCCATACCACTGCGGTCAACATTGGTTCTGTAATCTTTGAGAGTTGCCTCTTAGAGGTTAAATGATTACCTCAGGATCACATACAATCTGTGTATGTTTGAGAGAGACTTAAAGTCCTAAATACCTGACTGAGTCTTGTTATTTATCTACTGTACCATATTGCCTCATATTTTGAGAAGAAATAGAAAGAAAAAAACAAACCTATTTCCCCCACTTAATTTTGTGTCTTCTCTTTTATTCCCCACGAAAAGCACTGACTGAAGAATTTCTCTAAATGGAACTCATTTTGCCCCTGCCAACATGGATAAAGGACCATATTACAGAATCAGCCAGCTTGCTCAATGGTGCCCAGAACAGAAAAAAAGGGACGGGTAGTATTTTCTCCACTCTGCTACTCATCTATCTGCTTTTCTTCTTTCCCTCTTATTTATTTCTTTGGACTGGGAGGGTAAGACTGGCAGGTAACCCCCATCCTACAGAACTTCCTTAACCAAGTTACATATTGGGCTGCAAAGGCTTTCAGACAGTATGTTTAGTCATATTCAACTCCTGATTTGAAGTTTTCTTGGCAAAGATACCAGAGCAATTAGTTATTTCTTTCTCCAATTCCTTCTACACATGAGGAGGCAAACAGACTTAAGTGACTCGCCCAGGGATCTCAGCAGAGCTAGTAAGGGTCAAGTCCTCCTGACTCCAGGCCCAGTGCTCTCTCCTCTGAACTCTGGTTTTACAAGAGGAAAAAGTCCAAGGTATGAAGGAATCTGGAAGCAGGGGGGGCAAGGCCGGCAGAAGGGGTGGGGAAGGGAAGAGCAGGAGAGCTCCAGAGGATAAGGCAGAAGGGATGAGAGAGATACCTACTGTACGAGGACATGAGGAAGCCCGTGTTCACCTTCCTGGTGTTGCTGAAGTTGGGTTCTATCTCGTTCCCTTTGCAGTCGAATTTGCGGCGATGGATGCGGCTGGGTCTGATGTACAGCACATAGTAACGCTCCTGCAGTCAAGCAGAGAAAAAGTAAAACCAGCTCCCCCGCCTCGTCCTTCCTGCTTCTGGGGCCCCCATCCACATTTTCCACCTTCTATTAAAACTGCCCGCTCTCTGTCATGTGCTACACCTTGTACTAATGATTAGAGCCAGGAGGAAACAATCCCTTACATCTGTGAAACTCTGACCCAATAAATTCTGATTCTCTTGCTTCTATAATTCAGATAAGCAGTGCTAGACTAGATAGGAGCCAGACCTGGAACTAAGCTGGGGTGAACAGGGCAACGTCCCAAATGGTGACATGATAAAGGGGACTGTTTACTCCCACTTGTGGAACAGCTGTCAATAGGTCCCTTGCCCGACCCAGGATGTGGCCCTCCCACCCCCAAAATCCATGACTTTCACACACCCTCTCCTCAAGTTTTATGTGCCATCTGGCCTGGGGACTGTCCCACTTTTCCCAGGCACTAGAACACTGAATACCAGCACTGAATCACAGTTCATCACAGTTAGGAGAGTAATCATCAAATCATCAATTACTGGAACCCAGCATATAATATATGTTTAATAGACATTTATTCACTGTGTGACAGGTTGGCTAATATTATTCTGGACCCACCCCCACCCCCGACCGCATAGTAAACTATTACACCTCGGTAAAATGGTAATAATGCAAAAATATTTCATGCAAAAAAAAAAAAAAGGCAACTTTTAAAATTGTTGTTGAAGCAAAGAACTGGAAATATAATGGATACCTGTCTATTGGGCAACGGCTAGAAAAACAATGGTACATAAATGGAATAGAATATTATTGTACCAAAAAGATTCACAGAAAACCCAAAAACTTTTATGAACTGATACAGTATAAGGTGGATAGAATCAGAAGAACAAATTTGACCATGACTAGAATAATGTAAAGGGAAACAGCTTTGATTTCAGAACTCTGATTAAAGAAATGACCAATCATAACTCCAGAAAGTTGAAAGCATGAAACATGCTTTTCTCCGTTTAATAACAACAGCTAACATTTATATAGCACTTATCACCTGCCTGGCCCTGGGCTAAGCTCGTTACCATCTCTATCATATTTAGTCTTCACAATAACTCTGTGAGATAGGTGCTTTTATTATGTCCATTTTACAGATGAGGAAACTGAGGCAAATCAAGATTTTTTTTTTTAAAGTGATCTGCTCAGGATCCTACAGCTAGCTAATTAGCATCTGAGGCCACATTAGAACTCAAATTTTCTTGACTTCAGGCTCAGCACACTACCCATTGTACCAGTTAACCACTGGAGGGGTGATGGAATGGAACATCTCTTTTTAGAAACATTAAAAAAATCAAGATAATATTATTATACTACCTCCTCAAAGGGTGGTTGGAAGGAAAAAACTTTGAAACTTGCAAAAGTTTCCTTGCAAACAAGGAACTTAGAGATTGTCTAATCTATCTTCATTTGTGTATGTGCATGTATCTAGTACCTGGACTTTATATAGATTTAAAAATTGTTTTTAATTTTTAATTAATTAAATTAATATCAATAATATTAAAATATTTCAGATCCATTCTCAGACACTAGCTGTATGATCTTGAGCAAGTAATTTCTATCTGCCTCAATTACTCAACTACAAAAAAAAAAAAAAAATGAAGATAATAAAAGCACCTACCTCATGGTATAGGTTTATTGTGAGAATAAAACAAAATAATATCTGTAAAGCATGCAGCACAATGCCTGACACACAGTAGATGCTTATTAACTGTTTATTCCCCTTTTTCTAAATATCTCGGGATAAATGTTGGCCCGATCACATGTTGCCCCCAAATGGCGTACTATATTCTCTACCTCCCTGTTCCACATTGCTTGAATCTCCCCAAAATTGTTCTAGTTTATGTTGTACAGACTCCCCCGACTCAAGAATACATGTTCACCTTTTTGCCACTAGCATCTGAGATGTTATGACGAGAGACATCAACCAGTTCTCCCTCCAGAAGAATGCCATTTCCCCTGATAAAAAGAAGAAAAGGGAGATCAGTCTAGTTAGACATCTTTACGAAGGAAGCATAAGGCTGAGACTCTAAGTCACAAGCCACACTAACACAAACTGACCCATGTCATCCATGTATACCCCTCTTACCCAAAACTAAACCTATATCAGATTGCTTGCTGTCTTGGAGAAGGGGGAGAGAAAAGGAGAGGGAGAAAAATTTGGAACAGGTGAATATTGAAAACTATCTTTGCATATATTTGGGGAAAAAAACACCATTTAAATTATACAGAATGAAAAATAACCCCTCAACTGACACAGTGCATGCATTCTTATAAAGATTTCACAGGCAAATGATATGATAGCTGATATGTGTATTTTGCTTTAAAGTTAAAAAAAAAATTTGATGTACCTTATGGCATTAGATCAAATGAGAAACAGGCTCTAAGGAAGGAGAAAAAAATAGTAGACAGAGCCTAATCAATCACTTGTCCATTTGTAAATCTCCAGTAGACAGCTGGTGATGGGAAGAGGGAGGAGGTCTTTATGAAGAGCTGGAATCATCTTTATATAGATGGGGGGGGGAGGGGATTTTTAAACCCATTCCACACAAACACACAAGGGATAGAATGATGGGAGAGCACAGGGTTGTTGTTGGTCATAGTCAGGTCTGATTTTGGTGACCCCATTTGGGATTTTCTTGGCAGATACCAGAATTGTTTTCCATTTTCTTCTCATTGTACAGAGGAGGAAAACTGAAGCAAACAGGACAGCTAGTAAAGGTCTGAAGTCAGTGCCCACTCTTCTATTTTACTGCCCTGTGGAAAAGGTAGAGAGTCCTACTTCTTAGGCTTTTAAAATAGTGAAAAGCTTATTCCAGGGCTCAACCAACTTTTGAGTGGCTAATCACCATGGCAGTGCCTGCCATTTTGAGGAAAATATTCCCCTCAAACTATGGAATTGTACTGCACTCTTCCCACTTACATTTCTTCTTAGTCATGCATGTTTTAATTGTACTAATGTTGCAAAATGAAAAGACTATTCTGCTTTATGGAAGTCTGGAACAATGTGAGCTCTGGTTTGACTTCACTTACAGTAGCTCCAATATAGGCTTCCATTAAGTTCTGTACCAGAAAAGGAGATTTATGGCAGAAGGATTACTGACCACCAGGGTTTGAAAATGACCTTATCAGAAATTGTGAGTCTGTCTGGAGAAGGGGGCCAATTATTCAGCCCCAATTGTGCTGTCAACAAGTACCTAGGGGAAGAGTAGTAATATATTCCATCGATAAGCGCCTCAAGATGTATCAAATGAGCTACCTTAAAAACTTCCACAGGAGCAGAGAGATGGCCCAGTGGATAGAACACTAGCCCTGGAGTCAGGAGGACCTGAAAGTCCCTTAACTCCAAATGCTTAAAACAAAGATTCCATAAACTCTGTTCCCAATCTTGAGTAGACTGCCCTTCCTGGTCACACCCTTAACAAGATTTTGCTTTTCCTTTATCTTTTTAAGTTAAGTCATCTCAAGCAGAAAAGCAGTGGATTATGGTAAAAGCTTGCTGCCTTTCTCTACCACCACTACCACCTTTTATTTTTATTTATTTTTCCCTTAAAACAATACAGTTGCCAAGTTTTAGGGCTAGCCCCTAGATCTGAGACAAATTTGTCGAGTCCTGGTTTAGTCAATGTTGACATTGTCTACATTCCCTATGAGCCTAAAACTCCTTGAGAAAGACATGTTCTCTAGTTTAACCACGTAAGATCTAAGACCAAATTGCACAAACTCAGCACTCCATACAAAATCAGGAGAATACAATGCTAATACTGTTACAGTACTTAGTATCTTGGCAGCGATTAACAGGACATTCACCATCCCAGTGGGAAGCTGGCACAAGCCGGTAGAGGAGACACAGTCTGCACTTGGGAAGTATTAAGCAATTAATAGGGTGTTAGACTGAGAGTCAGGTATCACTTTGGAGCTCCCCTCCTAAGTCTTGCTGAGAGATGTACGGCAAGTTATTTTGCTTCTCTGTAATTTGGCTTCCCCATCTGTCAAAAACAGAAAATAATTCAAGCCCAGCATTTAGGGGAGGGTCACCTGGTGCTGTGTTGTTTTGTTGTTTTGTTCTCTTAAATACTTAAATCAGCCTTCTCACTGCCATAATGATGCAAAGCAGAATAAACACAGTTCAACTAGAGCTCATACTATTACAGTGGATATGAACTTTAACCAAAGCAGGGGAATCACAACAAAAAGATATTGCAGGGTTTTGAGGCTATTCTTTTCACTTTTAAATAATCCCTCTGAGTTGCCATAAATTTTCCCTCTTTCTCACAAAGTCCAGTTAGAAGGGGAAGAAGGACACAGTGGGGGAGGAGGAGTTGTTCTGAATTTAAAAATCACACAGGGTCAAATTTTCCTTAAATTTGATCTTGCATGGAGAAAAAAAGGCCAACAAATAAAACAAGTTAAATTTCAAGGGCTTAAAAAACCCCAAACAACTGAATTGTTAGAGCTAAAACTCTAATCTATTTACTGTGTAAATAAGAGACAATTTAATGGAGTGCAGTTGGAAGAACTGGGTTCAAATCATACCAGAGACATTATCAGCAGAGCTAGTAGTGTTATTTTCACTATTAAAAAAGTCACATGGGAAGATCAGAAAATTCTTATTTATCATGAATCAATAAATTTTCCTAATATAGTTACTCTATGGCAACTAGCAAAATACTAAACTTCAACAGAATGTAAATTTTGAGGGCAGAAACTTTTTCCTATTATCTTGGAAGTCCAGCATAGCTGATTTAATTTAGTTTTAGTAATTGAGGCACTGAGAGGTTCATCAGTCAATTGAAAGTATTTAACTTGTCAGTCAGGGCCAAGGAATAGGAAAAGAAATGGAAGAGTCTCTGCTCCTCCACACTGTAAGGAAGGTAACCTTAGAAAGGCTTTAGCAGCTGGGGTTGATCTGAGTCTTGGGCAGAGGTAGGGATCCTAAGGCTGAGCACCATGGACAATTCCAAGGCACAAAGAGAGCCAGTATGGTAAGGTTATAGCCCATGGGATGAAGAGCTATTGTGTGTATGTCTGGAGACCTTTATAAAGAACTCTGGAACTATCAAAAGGAGGTCGTAATAAGAAGTCGCTGAGGTTTATCGAGTAGAGCAGTGAGAAGTCAGATTTACACTTTAGGAAAATCATTTGGTAACTATATGGCATGGTGATGTGAAGCAGAGTCAAATTAGGAGGCTGAAGACCAGGTGAAAAAAGAAAAGGACCTGGATTACGGTTTCCAATCGGAATAATGGGAAGAAAGTGGGACGCTGGAGAGCAGTAGGAAAGCTCATCAGAGGGATAAAGTAAAAAAAGAATTCCATTTTGGTCCGGCTGAGGTTGGGATGCCCATTCTGTGGCTGCTAATCTGCAAGACCTGAATCCAGCCCTCCCGACTCCAAGGCCAGCCTGCTTTCTATTTCTGAAGCTACAGCCTCTCAGGCCTTATGCACAGTATGCACTTAATAAATGTTTTCAAAATGAATACTAACACAGAAACAACCAAATCTTGGATTTGCGTCAGCCTTGCCACTGTTCGGTGTGAGGCAAAAATGAACCTCTTTGCTCCGCGGGGTTCTTACTGGTACAAAAATCGTGCTGTTAAGAAGTGTCTAATAGTTTTGTGAACTATGGGCTAGGATTACGATGGTACAACCAAGTCCGGAAGAGGAAGGGGATTCGGTCCCTAGACAGTTGGCACCGAGTCCCAAGGCCGTCACTGTGCTCTAAGAGCAGAGGGACACTAGGTGGCCCAGGGACTGGCGCACCGGCCTTGGGAGTCAGGAGGGTCCGAGTTCAAATGCAGCCTTAGTTGTGCGACCTCGGCAAGCCGCTTAACCTATTGCCCTTTATTTTAAAGCCCATTTTCTCATCAGTGACTTGGACATGGTAGCCGCAGCACTGCACCTAATCGGACGGATGTGGAGACAGCCTCGGTCCCTTAAAGGATTGTGTAAATGTGACTGGGGGAGCCGGAGGCCTAGGATGCGCGCGGTGGCACCCCAGGTTCCCCATTTGGGGCACACTTGTGAGTGCAGTTGGTAGCAGGACGGACTAAAGTGGCTTGGGGGCTCTAACCACGAAAAGTCATCTTTTTCCAAAGACGGACAACAACGGCAAAACTGAGGCACCCTGCGCCTCAGGGACGTGACTGCTCCTCCCAAGTCCCCTTCTTCCCCACCCTCAACGCCAGCCCAAGGCTACGGAGACAGAAAGGGGCCCCGCCCCGTCCAGTGCCCGGGCCCAGGGAAGAGTGGGGGGCTGCGGTCCAGAACAGCTGCCCAAGCCCAGGCGCAGGGCCGAGGCCGGACGGGAGCCCTACCGCTGGTGCGCAGCCGGGTCCCAAGAACCGGGCAGCCGAGTGCTGTGCACTGCCTTGTTCCGGAGGGCGCTGTCGTGATAGATGCGGCTCATCGGGACAGAGGAGGCGATTGATTTGGAATGATTTTGCAACTACTTCCTCCCCGGGACGGGACGATGGGATGCCTGAGGTGGGGGTGAGGAAGACGTGGGGAGCTGCCGGAGGAGAGGTAGGGAAGAGCAGACAAGTCTTTACTTTCAGAACACGTGCAGATCAAGCTCCCGTCGTCAACCTAGCGCGGCCTAGTCCTTGAGCCGGCTCTGACGCATCAAGGGCTGTGCCTCTCCTGGGTCCCGACGCTTCTCCGCCTGTTTGTACGGAATGGTACGATCCAGGCCGCCGCTTTCCAAGATTTGGCTTTAAAGGAAAAGAGCGTATCCTAAGAGAAGCCTTGCAACGTACCTTCTTCCCTGAAGGGGCGCAATAGCGTCTCTGACTAAAAGAGCCGCGGAACACGGATTGGTGTTTATTTAGGAGTAAAAAAGTAAATAAAATGATTTTAAAAAAATCATCAATCAGGACCAGAAAGCAGCTCTGTGCTTTCCCTTCTCCGCGTGCTAAAGTAGGAGACCACAGGTGCTGTGTGGCTCTGCTCAGTGTAGGTTCAGAATGAGTCCGTCTCGGAAGAGGAGTAGTGGAAAATTAGAGAACACACCTGATCTCGGAAGAACCAGGACCTGAAGGGAGAGGATAGCCTGTCTCCCCAAAGACGGTCACATGGTGCCCACCACTGGACTTCTGAGCATAGGGAATGCTTGCTTGCTCGCTTTCGTTTTTGTTTTTTTAAGAGTCAGGAGAAACCAAGCCATCTTCCCAAAATAGAAGGAAACTTGCGTTGGACTACAATACAAAAGATAAAGAGTTTCCGTGGGTCTGCCGCTACCAATGTGCTATAGCTAAATTTCCTGATCTCGGGTTTGGATTTTCTCATATGGGAAATAAAGGGCTTGAATCTCCAAAGGCCCTCTCTGTGCTAAATCCTAAAATCTCTTAACTGAATTGGCCAAATCAAGTAGCTTCACTTTTCAGGCCTAGAATTTCATTCATTTCAAAATGAGAGAATTAGACTAGAAGCTTTGTAAAGACACATGCAGTTCTGAAATCCAATGATTCCAGGCAGTGTTCTAGAAGAATGAATGCATTCTTAGTTTGGGACCTCTAGTTATCAAGCCTCTAAATCTTTTGGGAAAGGACACAAACTTCCTTCCTCGATTTAATCTACAAATATTTCAAAAGATGCATGATTTGATTAATGTGGGTACTCCCTTAATTCAATTAAACAAACATTTCCTAAATTTCTCAATTCACTCAGACCATATCCTTCTTCTTGCCTTAGTAGAATTTTAGGAACTGCTATGGCCAAAAATAATTACCACCTAGTAACCATAATTTACTCTGGTCCTGGAATAACTAACACACTGACGGGTGCTTGCCCCATCTTTTCCCCAAAATTTTAAGGCCTGGCTTGAACTTGGAAAACCCAGGTATATACCTTTACACTAGGAAAAGATACTAAAGGACGTTAGAGAGGGAAACTACGTTTACTGATGAAGAAATACAAGGGAATTCCACACAGTAAGTAGCATTAGAACCAAATAGTTTATTCTATAATAAACTAGTGTTATACAGCCTCCCAAAAACTCCTACTTGTAGAGGTAATAATATTTGAACGTGTATGTATCATGTACAAAAATTCTAAAACAAAGTTAAACTGGGATAGACAGAGAGAAAAGAAAAAAAAAACTATCCTTTGGCTTTATCCTATCCAGAATATTTCATTCCCTACTATTCCACATTATTCACTATAAGCAGGCAGATGCCATCAGAAAGTGATTTTGATAATATTAATGAAGCCCTGAGTAACTAGACAGAGTTGGCAGAGAAAGCCTTAAGTACTGATAAAATTATAATACTTTCCCTAGGCAAGCAGGGAAGGGCACTGATGGGATCAGCTCAGCTTTGCAATCTCATCTCTGTGGAACTCTTAGAATACTTTCTACCTTATTGTATCGGATCAGAAAGCCAAAATATGGTGTCAAACCCTCAAAGTTAAATTTCCTTTTAAATCTGTCCATGGCCAACACCATCTTTGCTGAATCCCTTTTTGGGACTAGCCCACCAATCAATGGTGTAATCCCTTTACCTTTGCTGCTAAGGAGCTAGTCTTTCCCCTTGCTAATTGTTAAAACTCCTTTCCTTGCTAACTATAATCTTTCAATTGCTCTCCCAAATCTATTTCATATTTACCACTTCTGGTATCTATTTTATATTTTCACTTTGTCCGTAACCTCTTCTTGTAGATAGAGACACCTTTCGCCAATAAGAAGCCCTTCTGAATTCTTCACTTGTGCCTTGTACCCTTGTACCTCATTTTAAGCTAAGAATTGCTACCCAACCTCATCATTAAGTATTGAACCTCATCGGTGTCAATTAACTGTCCATTTTTTCCATATTATGATCCCATCTTTTCCTGAAATAAAAATAACACATTCTATTCTTTAAAAATCTGTAGATTTTAGTAAAGAGGAACAGAAGCTATAGTATGGTAACATCTTAGCTATTAGATAAACAGTTTATGCTTGAACCATATAACTAAAAGGATGACAGCATTCTGAACAAAGAAAGAAAGAAGGAGGAAGAGAAGAAAGCAATTTAACTAAGTGCTCAGTCTTATCATTGTGTTTCTGTGACACTCTATCACCATGATATAATTTCTCCTTGGCATCACTGCTGAGACATAAGATATTTACTTGCCTGTGGTCCTACATATCCTACAATCAAATAAGTCCTTTAAGTCAAGAGCTTATACTTGAAAGTGTAGGAGAAACCCAAGAGTTGGAACTGAATTATGGTAAGTGAATTTAGACCTCTTTCTGATCATTGGGTATTGTGTCTTTCAGCAGAGTACCAACTGATTAGAGTTCATAGGCATCCATGGTACTTCTTCATTGGCAGGGTCAGGCAATAGAAGATGAGGCAATAGGAACAGTCCCTATTGTATCATCTCTCCAGGTGATTTCATCCATTCCTACATATCTGATTCCTAAATCATGTCTATATTGTGCAGTTTAATTTCTATTCCCCATTTATAATTTTCCTGCTATATATCTCTATCTAGATATCTTTCCATCAACTTAAACTCAAGATGTCTAAAACTAAAATGATCATCTTCCTAAAATAGGTTGTTTTTCTACTTTATATAGTCCTAAAATGTTGGTCTTGGGAGGGGCATTAGAAATCAACATGTACAACCCCTTCCATTTTACATGCAGCATCCTCTGTATACTTTCCCCAACTGACACTGGCACATTAGGTTCCTAGAAGGTTTCTGCTAGCAATGGTTCTTAGAGGTTTTTCTTCTAACATAACTCATGGAGCCCCACTATTATGCTTCTACTTAACATTCAGCCAGTAGATTCTGTTGGCTTTTATAAAATGTAATATTCTATTTATTTATTTATTATTAAAGCTTTTTATTTCCAAAACATGTGCATGGATAATTTTTCAACATTGACCCTTGCAAAACCTTGTGTTCCAAATTTTCCCCTCCTTCTTCTTATCCTCTCTCCTAGATGACAGGTAATCCAATGTATGTTAAACATGTTAAAATAAATGTTAATTTCAATATATGTATATATAAAATGCATTATTTAAATGGCATAAAAAGATGTAGAATCTATGAAGCAAAAGTATGGAACCAGACTTAAGTACAACTGTAGTAAGGCACATACATGGGGAATACATGTGTCCAAGGCAACTCACAACTCTAAAACAGCTAGGTCTCAGTGTCTTTTCTTTCTCTGGAGAGGCTTTATGAAGTTCAATATGGGGTGAAACATTGATGTTGATGATGGATAAATTGTTCCGCTGGGTTGGTTCTTCACAAGACAGTCACCTGGAATTATAGTATCTTAGCCAAGCAGTTCAATCTACTTCTGGATTGGGTAAAGGAGACTGCTCCACTGGTGGATTGGACTAAAAAGGCTAGATGGAACCAGATCATGAAGGACTTTAAATGCCAAGCAGAGAGGTTTGTAATTTGTCTTATAGACAATAGGGAATGACTGATGGTTCTTGAAGAGGGGAGGGACATACTGAGATTTATACTTTAGGAAGATTATTTTAACAAATACATGGAAGATGGATTAGAACAACAACAGGATGGAAGCTGGAAATCCAATGAGAAAAATGTAGCAATAGTCCAGAAGACAAGTTATAAGGACCTGAACTAGAATGGCACTTACCCATATTTTACCTTTCCTGTGAAATCTTCGATTCTTGAGAATATTTCATAAAAATGTTCCCTATAGTCCTATAAAACTTTTAAAATGTTTTTAGCATGTATTGCTTATTTATATATTTATGTATATACACATATAATTATGTATATAAATAAAATTATAAAATCATAAAATAGGATCTAGAAGGGATCCCAGAAGCCATGTAGCCCTCATTTTACAGTGGAAGAAACTGAGGACCAAAGAAGGTAAGTGATTTGCTATACCTCATTACCTCCTACCCTCCCTGATAGATTTTAAGTGCCTTGAGAGCAGGACTAGTTTCTAATGCATATTTCTCTTTCTCTTTCTCTCTCTCTCTCTCTTTTATATATAATGAACACTCAACAAATATTTTTTAAACGAGTAAGGTGCATGAATTCAAAAATTTAAGCAAGCCTTTTCTCTCTTTAGTATGCCTAATTTGAACAATCCATGCTGAGTACATCCAACTGTTTGGAGGCTCCCTCTTCCCCCTCATTGTACCAAATTCCTGAGGCAGGCTGAGATGATGTCAAAAGATAGAAAGATCTGCATTGCTATGGGGAGACCTCAATGTCGGGGAGGAGAGTCCATTATAGATAGAAGAATGGGATTCTGCAAGCACAGAATAGCACATTCTGGATATCTTTTGTGCAAGGATCACTATGTAGCTTGACCTGTCCTGTGAGGCCATAATGTGTTTTCATCAGCAAAGTCACTGGCAGGGTTGCAGTAGATCTCTCTCCCTCCAGTTTGCCTTATCTTTCCCTCATCCTTCAACTTCCCCCCTCAAACTGGGTTCCCTCTAGACTATCGTCATGGAATTGAACTTCATCATTTGAAATTCAAAGAAGTCCAAATATGTCCTTCTAACTTCATAGCTCAAAAAACTATCATTCATCTCTTACACTCACTAGTCTTGAATGATTGTGCTATGCTCTCTTAAATTAGTACTGTTTTAAATGGTTAAATTCTTTTTTTTTATTTTATATATATATTTTTTTAAATAATTTTTTATTGATAAAACGCATGCCAGGGTAATTTTTAAATGGTTAAATTCTTGATCATTGTCATTGTGAGAATGAATTTCCTTCATAAGTCAATAATACACTTTTCCCTTTGAGTTAATTTTTGACCAGTTTGCCTATCCCAGACTGACATTTCAATTAAAAATTGCTGCAGAATTTGTTATTCCAGACATGTCTCCTACTTTCATCCACTTACAGAATTAAAACTACTTGAATATCACCTTAAGATATAGCCCCCTTCATTGCTAAATAGTTCTGTTTGTTACTTTATTTTGTGTGTTGAATTCTAATTCAAGTTCTTCCTTCTAATATAAAGCCAAGATCTGCCTTCTTACCCTGGAGCCCCTTCAAAGGAAGGAGATAAACAGAAAGTTGTGAATAAGAAGCATCTCTTAGACAAGTTTTGTTGGAAAGGAGAGTAATGTGAAATAAGCTAGAACATAGGTGGGAAGCATATTTTGGAAGGTTTTAAATGCCAAGCAGAAGAGTTTATGTCTTATTCAAGAGATAACAAAGTATTACTGAAGATTTTTGAGCAAGGGAGAGAGTGACATGGTCAGATTTATGTTTTAGAAATATGATAGGAAGCTTTGTAGAGAATGCATGAGGGAAAGGAAAAGTGAGAATCAGGGAAAGCAATTAGAAGACTAGTTAAAGAATCCAGGCAAGAAGTGATAAGAGGCTAAGCTAAGTTAAAGGTTTTGTGACTGGAAGGAAGAAGATTAATAGAAGAGCTATTGTAGAGGAAGCACCAATAAAACTTAGTTGATTAAATGGGAGGTGATATTAGGGTGAGAACAGAGAGGAAAGAGTCAATAATGACCCTGAGACTGAGAACCATGATGTCTAGACTCTAGACTCTAGAGGATTTCTCAACAGAAGTAGGGAAATTTGGGAGAAGAATGGATTTTACATTGTGTTTGTGATGCCTGTGGAACATTCAAGTACATTTGTCAAGCAGATAGTTAGAGATGGGGGACTGGAGTTCGGGAAAGAGATGAAGACTTCATACATAAATCTGGTGGTTATTTTACTAGAGATGATCATTGAATTTATGAGAACTGATAAGATCTCAAAGGAGGGGAGTATTAAAAAAAAAAAAGAGGTACCAGTTTAAAACCTCAAGGGAATTCCACATCTAAATTGGAGCAGTTTCAGTAGAAGAGACGGAGAATCAATCAACAAGTAGTATCAACTTCTATGTGCCAGGCACTACACAAGGTATGAGGATACAGATGCAAAGAATAAAACAATTCCTACTTGTAAGAAGTTTATATTCTAATAGGGAAATAAGTACATATTTAAGTATTTGGAGAATATATATAAAGAGAATAAATACAAAAAAACTACAAATAATAAGGCACTTAAAAAAGGAAGGCACTAACAATTGGTGGTGTGTATCAAGAAATGCTTTTTGTAGAAGTTGGTACTTGAGTTATTTTGAAGAGAGAAATTCTCTTAGGCAGAGTTGAGGAAAAATTATATTCCAGGCTTGGAGGATAGTAAAGAAAGGCAAAAGCATGGAGTGGGAGATGAAGTATCATGCATAAAAACAGAGAGGGCCAGTTTGATTGGACCTCAGAATAGTGGAAGGGGAGTAACATAAAATGAGGCTGGAGATGAGTTAAAGCCAGATTATTAAGTTCTATCAAAGCTAAAAGTAGGTTTTATATCTTATTCTAGTCAATAGGGAACTATTGGAACTTATTTTTATTCTATTCAGGCATACCTTGTTTTATTGTAGTTCACAGATAATCCTTTTTTTTTTTAAACAAATTGAAGGTTTATGGCAATCCTGCCTCAAGCAAATTGATTGTTGCCCTTTTCCCAAAAGCATTTTCTCATATTATGTCTTTGTGTCACATTTTGTTAATTCCTGCAATATTTCAAACTTTTTAATAATTATTATATCTCATGCTGATCTTTGACCAGTGAACTTTAATGTTACTGTCATAATTGTTTTGCCCAGATAAGACAGCAAACTTAATCAATAAATATTTTATGTGTTCTGACTGACAAACCATTCTTATCTCTCTCCCTTTCTTCCAGACTCTCTATTCCTTGAGACACAATAATATTGAAATTAGGCCAATTAATAATCCTAATTGTTCAAGTGAAAGGAAGAATCCAACAGTGAAGCAAACTTATTGCTGTCTTATTTTAAGAAATTGCTACAGCCACCTTGACCTTCAGCAACCTGATCAACCCTCATCAGTCAGTAACTATCAATTTCAAGGCAAGACCAGTAAAAAAATTATGACTTGTTGAAGACTCAGATGATAGCTGGCAATATTTTTGAATAATACTTTTTAAAGTAAGGGATATACATTGTTGTTATTGTTTTAGAAATAATACATTGCCACTAGAAAACTGAGTGGATTCCCATCAGTTGGAGAATGACAGAATAAGTTATGGTATATGAATGTTATGGAATATTATTGTTCTATAAGAAACGATCAATAGGATGATTTCAGAAAGGCCTGGAGAGACTTACATGAATTGATACTGAGGGAAATGAGCAGAACCAGGAGATCATTATACCCAGCAACAACAATATTATGTGATGATCAGTTCTAATGAACATGGCTCTATTAAACAATAAGACAATTCAGGCCAGTTCCAATGAACTTATGAAGAGAGCCATCTGCCCCCAGAGAGAGCCCTGTGGAGACTGTGTGGATCACAACATAGCATTTTCACTCTTTCTGTTGTTTGCATTTTGTTTCCTTACTCATTTTCTTTCCTTTTTGATCTGATTTTTCTTATGCAGCAAGATAAGTGTATAAATATGTTTACATATATTGAATTTAACATATATTTTAACATTTATAACATATATTGGATTACCTGCCATCTAGGGGAAGGGGTAAGGAGAAGAAGGGGAAAATTTGGAACACAAGACTATATAAGGGTCAATATTGAAAAATTATCCATGCATATCTTTTGAAAAGAAAAAAAAGAAAGAATATATTGTATACTTAGTAGAACTTAATAGATTATAGTCTAATGTAAACAAAACTTTTATCTGCACTGGAAAACCAAAAAAATTTATGTGACTTGCTTTATATTGATATTTTTTTAAATTATGGTGATCTTGAACAGAACTCACATTATTTCTGACATATACCTATAGAGTAGTTACATGATCAGATCCAATTTAAAGGAAAATATAAAGATATACTGGAAAGACTTGAGGCTATTGCAATAATCTACATAAAAGGTGACATGGTTTAACCCAAAGTAGTGGAATATTTGTTGGAAGAAGAGATCAGATTGGAAAGATATTCTGGAGGTAGAAACAATATGGTAACTGGAAATGTTGCATGAGTGGAAGTGAATGGTAGAGGCCAATGCTATACTCATTAACCCAAGAGACTAGAAGATTGGTGATGTACCTTCTGCACCTTTCACACAAAGAACTAAGAGAGAGTTATCCATCTTACACAGCCACATGTATATCACCCCACTAAGTGACTCATCCTCCTTGGGAGAAAAGGACTATCTGCACAGGTCACAAAATCATTCTCACTATATATAGATTGCACTAAACCTAGTTTAGCTGCATTTTTGCTTTTTATGATGTACAGCCTTTCAGAGATTTCTTTCAGTATGATGCTTTATCAAGGCATATTGGGGATGACTACAGGAATCCTGGATCCGCTGCTCTGGGCACAGCCCTTGGAGCTAGGCAAGTATATGAATATCCTTGGTTTCTATGAAAATGGACATGTGGTCAGTCTCAGTGTTGCAAGACTTGCACCTTCATTTTACACTGTATTTCTCTTGTGTATTTCTATTTAAGTGTCTCTTGTCTCCCCCCACTACCATCTAGATTTTTGAGGATTTGTGTCTCGGTGTGTGTATGTATTTTTCTTTCTTTTTTTAATCCCCAGTGCTTAACACAGTATCTAACACATAGTAATTAATAAATGCTTGTTGACTGACTGATTGTGCTTGGGAATGGTACAACAATACTAATTAATGCATCAGGGAATTTTGCCAAAGATAATTAGCAATTAAGCCATGAAGAGCTACCCATTTAATAGCCTGAGAAGACAAGAAAGGCCCAACCAAACTATTTCTCCTTTGGACTTCTAAAAAGTGGGAGCTTCTTCTCTGCCCTTCCGGTAGCCATAATGTCTAGGTATATGGACATTATATAGACAGGTATATGTCTAGGTATATAGACATATATCTATATAGACATTATATAGACAGGTATATACATACTTGTATGTATATTTCATACCTAGATAATCCTGAGACTATACTTCCAGCCAAGCCTTGCAGGGTCTTATTCTTTATGTATTTTACCCTTAGCACAAATCACTAAATAGTGATCCCAAGAAAAGGCTATTTCTAGCTTTTGTGACTAACCCCATGATTTTAAAAGGTCCAGGAAGTTAGTACTCGTCCATTATAATTACTTACAAAAGGACTCCACTTCCTGGATGAGATGACATTCACTTAAAACAGGATTGTACAGCTGAAAAAACTAAGGAAGCTCAAATCAAACCTAGCCAGAACATCTAGATTTTGCGAGCCCTTTGGACAGAATAGATTCTAGGTGAGATATGAGATGTCCATTACAATATGAGATTATAGGTATGAGCTAATCATATCTATTATGAGATATCTATTCAGCAGTTCTACAGAATTATCCTTACCTATTGAGAAAATAGAATACTTATGATGGGTTATTGTTTTAGGTTTTATTTATTTCTTAATGTACACTTTGAGTAATTTGCATTTTAAGCAGTTCTTTTGTAGTGAAAGGAATAAATAGCTATCTTATATCTGATATTTGCTTCATATAGTTAATACCCTTTCTATAAGGGACACAACTCTAAGTAAGGGCCACACTTAAAATTTACTGGTTTTGATTTCCCTTATTTTCCCAGTACTCAGTACAGTGCTTAGTACATAACAGGTATTTAATAAATACTTGCTGACTTGACTTAACTTTTATGGGGCAGTAGATAGGGCACTAGACTAGAAGTCAAAAACACTTACCAGCCACATGAAACTAGGCAAGCCATTTAACACAACATTTGTGGCTGAATTACCCAAAGTTACTTCACTTAGGTTTGGCCAAGCATTTCCTGTAAAATTTAAGGGATAAGAGCTAAAATGAAAGGTTTCTTTCCTTTCCTTCTCTAATTCCACAATGCTATGTGTCCAAAGGTAAGAAATCATTATTAATAACAATATGTAGCATAACCATTTAACTTTTCAAAAAGGAAAATCTACCATCTTTCCAGAGACAGATAGTTGGCACAATGGACAAAGCAATGGACTTGAGACTCTTAATAACTGTATGACCCTGGACAGCCTCTGTTTTTTTCTCTGTAAAATAAGAATAATGATAATTCCTTTTTTCCAGGGTTGGTTCTTGTGAGGATCAAATGATATAAATATTTGTAAAACGTTCTACAAACCTTAGCGAGCTTTAGACAAAGCTAGTTACAGTTACTGTTAATCACCAAAAACATATGGAGACAATTGTAGTGGGATAGGAACAAACATTATTCAGATTGGGGAGACACAATCTTTCCTTGGTTCAGAAGTATGAAGATCAATGGAATATATTCCTAGAAGGAACAAGGCCTGTGTTGAGCCTTGAATGACAAAGTAAATCTAGGAGACAATTGTTGAATGAATAAAGTTATTTAGTTAAATTTCTGAGGTGGCTCTAAGGAGATAGGAGTGATCTTCCTCAATGGACTGAAAGCAAGGCTGTTTCAAATTTTTATATTAACTCATATGTTGGTAATATCTTTTGTTTTTACATTTCCTACATTTCTTAATCTGTCCCTTCCCCTCTCCTCTTGAAAGTCATCAAACTGTGTCTGATTTAATCTTTAAATCTCTGCCAATTCTAGATCAGCATGCTGCACCCAGCAGGTGCTTTAATAAATGTTTGTTAAATTGAATTTTGGTTGAAAGGATCAAACATTCATTGCAGAATTATTCCAGTGTTAGATCACTTAGGGTTTTATCAAGTATTCTCACATCCCCCACCTCTATCTCAGCCACTATTTAACAGCATTTAAGTTAATGAGTGGTCTCAGCCTTACTCTGCCTCCCTAAATCCCTTCTTCCAGAACCTAGCTGATGAGAAAGTCTTTCTTCAATATTCTCTGAATTCTTCTGAATACACAACTTTTCCTTCATCCTTCCAAATAAATAATATTATAAGTAATAGTACTAAATAACTATTAGCTATTATTACTAGGTGTAAAGTCCTCTGCAAACTTGACAATGCTATATGAATGCTAGCTATTATTACTATATGCAATTTTGTCTGCAAATCTTAAAATTCTTCTATATCTAGCTATTATTACTACTAACTGCTGGGGCAGTCAGATGTTACAGTGGATAGAGTGCCTGGTCTGGAATCAGGAATCAGGAAGGCCTGAATTCAAATGTGATCTCAGACACGTAGTAATTGTGTGACCCTGGATAAGTCACTTAACTGTTTACCCTAGTTATTCATCTGTAAAATAAGCTGGAGAAAGAAATGGCAAACCACTCTAGAGTCTTTGCCAAGAAAACCCCAAATAGCATCATGAAGAATCAAACACAATAAGAAAATTATTACTACTATATGCAAAGCATTCTACAAACCTATATAAGCAAGAGTTTATATAAATTCTAACTCTTATTTTTATGATTATATGTGAAATACTCTGTAAAACTTAAAGTACTTAAATGTTAGCTGTTATAATTCAATAATAGTGTTGATATTGTTGTTTTGACTTAGGAATGTAGTAATCATGTTAACTTAAGTTTGAAATATAACAATATCTTGAGGAAGAAGTTTGGGTTTTTCATTTAAATACATTTTTATTAATAAATTTTAACTCCTACCCATAGTTATGAACATTCACATATATAAACAATTTAAAAAGAGGATAAGTATTGGGCTTATATCCCAAAGAGATCTTAAAGGAGGGAAAGGGACCTATATGTGCAAGAATGTTTGTGGTAGCCCTGTTTGTAGTGGCCAGAAACTGGAAACTGAGTAGATGCCCATCAGTTGGAGAATGGCTAAATAAACTGTGGTATATGAATATTATGGAATATTATTGTTTGGTAAGAAGTGACCAGCAGGAGGATTTCAGAAAAGCCTGGAGAGACTTACACAAATTGATACTGAGTGAAATGAGCAGGGCCAGGAGATCATTATATACTTCAACAACAATACTATATGATGATCAATTCTGATGGACGTGGCCATCTCCAGCAATGAGATGAACCAAATCAGCTCCAATGGAGCAGTAATGAACTGAACCAGCTACTCCCAGTGAAAGAACTCTAGGAGATGACTAAGAACCATTACATTGAATTCCCATTCCCTATATTTTTGCCCACCTGCATTTTTTAATTTCCTTCACAGGCTAATTGTACAATATTTCAGAGTCCAATTCTTTTAACGGTTTGGACATGTATACTTATTTTGTATTTAATTTATACTTTAATATATTTAACATGTATTGGTCATCCTGCCATCTAGGGGAGGGGGTGGGGGGAAGAAGGAGAAAAATTGGAACAAAAGGTTGGAAATTGTCAATGCTATAAAATTACCCATGCATATAACTTCTAAATAAAAAGCTATTAAAAATTAAAAAAAAAAAGAGGGTAAGTACTAACAAAAACAAAATATAACTAAACAATTCCACCAGTATATTCCTTTTTGTAGGAAAATTCAATCTTTTTTCATTTAGGAGTTGCTTACTTTTCAGACTGAACCTGTAATTTCATTCTTACAGGGAATTCCAATTAAGAAAGAGTCCTCCAAATATGAAAATATGTTTATAAGAATCACACATATTTAATCTATATAAATTGCTTACTTTCTTGAACAGAGAGGGAGATAAAAGAAGGAGCGAGAAAAATCTGGAACACAAAGTTTTACAAAAATGAATGCTGAAAACTATCAATATATGAATTTGAAAAAAAAAAAAAGAATTCTTTACCAATGCAGACTGACATTTCAGCAGTTTATGGTTCTGTAGGGGTTGCCTGAAATATTGACAGGTTGAATAACCTGAACAAGGTTCCACTGCAAGTATTTGTCACAGATAAGGCTTGAAGCCATATTGTCCTTCCTACATCAGCAACTCTTTACCAGCTATATTACATTGTTTACCAGCTATATTATATTGCCTTTCATCTTTTTAAAAAAATTATTATTATAGCTTTTATTTACAAAATATATGCATGGGGAATTTTCCAACACTGACCCATGCAAAACCTTCTGTTCCAACTTATCCTCTTCTTCCCTCCCATCCCTTCCCTTAGATGGCAGGTAATCCAATACATGTTAAATATGTTCAAGTAGTTTTTAAATCCAATATATGAATACATATTTATACAGTTATCTTGCTGCACAAGAAAAATCAGAAAGAAAGAAAGAAAAAAACCTGAGAAGTAAAACAAAAATGCAAGCAAACAATAATAGAAAGAGTGGAAATATTGCCTCATCTCTAGGATTATAATTGATCCTCTCCCATCACCTATTTCATTATTTTATTCATGACATACAATCCACTAAATTTTTACTAGAATCAATGCAGACATAGTTTTACAATGCATACAAACACATGCCTCCCTTCCAATATAAAATGCAGTATTTGATATTGCTGCTATAGGATTTTCATCACTCCTTCCCCTACTCTAGCTAGGTTATTTTATTTAGAAAAAAAGAAAAAAGGGAAAAAAATATTGTCATGTGCCTAGCAGAACATCAGGGAGGAGTCAAAATATGTAACAATAAATTTCCATTTCAAGAAAGCATGTATAATAATAGAAGAGAATTTTATATTCATGACTATCCATCTTTTCTTTGCATCCTTGTTGGTTATTCCTTTGTTCTCTGCTGTGCACGTTTTACTTTTTTCTTTTTTTTTCCTTTCAACCTTCCCACCTCTCCCAAGCAGACTATAGTTAAGCACAGATACACACACACACACACACACACACACACACACACAATCACATATATCTTTATACACATATACATATACTTACATGCCTACACATATATGTACTTACATATATGTAGACATGAATAAAAAACAATATTAATATGGCTGACATAATGTCGATTTCTCTCTTGATTGATTCTATAAGTTTGACTTTGTCTGAGATCAGTGATTACTAGTACTACATTTTTTCTCCTAATGAACACTAATTTTGATCCTTGTTATAGTGTTTGCATATATTTATTATTTCCTATTCCTGGTAACTGTTCTGCTTTAATTTTACTCCTTATCTTATCTTGCTAATAGTTAATCTCCTCTTAAGAATCCCTCCCTCATCTTCTTCCCCACCCTTATCTTCTGCCCCCATTTTTTCCCTCTCTCTTTATCCCATTCCCTTACTTTGGGAATTATCCCATTCCTCTTAATCTAAATACCCTTCTATGCCCTACCTTATCCTGTCAAATTTTTCCTCCCTCTTTATCTCTTTCCCATGAATCGACATACTTTGCCTTACTACCATCAATCTATAGACCTTTCTATATTCCATCTTATCCTATTTTCTCCCTCTCTTATTTCTTTATAGATTCTGGAGAGTGCTAACCCTTCATGGCATATATACGTATAACAATACATATTTAACCCATTCCCAATTGAGCAAGTTTTCAGATCTACCAGCCCTCCTCCCCTCTCTAATGTCTCTGAATCAGTTCTTCCTTTCACCTCATTTGTAAAGCACAATATTAGTTTTTTCCTAGATAGTTTTGTTTTTTATAGATAAAGAATTTTGAAAATGCTGTTTATATTGTTACTGACTTATCCCAGTCTCCAGTGGTCTTTAGTACAAGTCCAAGTATTTTATTCTGTGTTTGCAAATCACTTTATAATTATTTATGTGAGTTTCCTCTTGTACAATGAGAGATCTAGGAAACAGCTACTTCTAAAAAAAAATTTACAGTCAAATTACTTCTCCATTGTTTTAAAGATGTTTTAACTTGGTAAAGATAAAACTTCTTAGTTTTTTAAATGGTATGAATATCAAATATATTATATCATAGATTTAGACATGAAGGAATGTTAAAGAATATCTATATCTACTTCTCACTGAGGTCCTGAGGAGAGTAGAGATGGAGCTCATTACATAAATCCTCTAGCTTCAAATCTAGTATAATTTATCACCATACTACACTAACCCAGGTCCTCTTCAGCTTTGGGTTCTTCTATAGAAAAACCAAGAATTAATCTGTTGAGTTAAAAAAAAAAAAAAAACAACTTTCTTCCCAGAAATAGTTCAGTTTGGTTAAACACATAATTTGGGGATGTAGTACAATTTCCTTTATTTTCCCACATATTGTATTCATATGATTTTCTTTCTTTTATTTTCCTGAGCAAAAAAACTTTTACAATTTGAATGATTGTTTTTAGTATATGATATGTTTCTTCTCTGTCACTGACATTTTGGCATTCTTTGTGAATTTATTCATACTAAAATGTTTTGTGATAGAATAAGCTTCATTTCTAGAGCCATTGCTGATTTTAATTTTTCCTTCTGGTATCTTCTTTTCAGTTTCTTTTAAGCCATAATATTTCTACATCATGCTATAACCTTTATTTCTTTTTTTTTTTTTTTTTGCTTACTTATTCTTTTTTCCATTTTTTAAAATAAGGCAATTTTCCTTGTGAAAATAGTTTTAGTCATTCTGCAAGTGATAAATGGTCAAAGAATACGAACAATTTTTGGATGAGGAAATTAAAGTCATTTATAGTCATGTGAAAAAAAAATGCTCCAAATCACTATTGATTAGAGAAATGCAAAATAAGACAACTCTGAGATATCACTACATACCTGTCAGATTGGCTAAGATGACAGAAAAAGATAATGATAAATGTTGGAGAGAATGTGGAAAAACTGGAACACTAATGCATTGTTGATGGAGTGGTAAATGTAAATGTAAACCATTTTGGGAAGCAATTTGGAATTATATCCAATTTGGAATTGTGCCTACCCTTTGAACCAGTAGCCTCATTACTGGGTCTGTATCCCAAAGTGATCATAAAAAAGAGAAAAGGACTCACATCTGCAAAAATGTTTATAGTGGCAAGGAACTGGAACTGGTTGCTCATCAGTTAGGAAATGGCAGAATAAGTTATGGTATATGAATGTAATGGAATATTATTATTCTATAAGAAATGATCAGCAGGATGGTTTCAGAGATGCTTGGAGAGACTTAGATGAACTGATACTGAGTGAAGTGAGCAGAACCAAGGTGAACATTGTACACAGCAACCAGATTATGTGATAATCAGCTGTGATAGGATTTGGCTCTTTTCAACAATGAAGTGATTCAAGGCAATTCCAATAGAGTTGGGATGGAAAGAGCTACCCACATTCAGAGACAGGACTATGAAGATTGAACGTAAATCAAAGCATAATATTATCACTTTTTGTTGTTGTGGTTTGTTTGCATGTTGTAGGGGTTTTTCTCATTTTTTTTCTTTCACCTTCTTATCTTATTTTTCTTGTGCAAAATGAAAATTATGGAAATATGTTTAGAAGAATTGCACATGTTTAACTTATATTGGATTGTTTGCTATCTGTGGCGAGGAGAAGGGAAGGAGGGAGAAAAATTTGGAACACAGGATTTTGCTGAGGTGATTGTTGAAAACTATCTTTCCATGTATTTGAAAAAATAAAAAGCTATTAAAATTTTTTAATTAAAAAAAGAATTAAAAGGAAAAAAAAAAAAAAAGAATGAGTAGGAATGCAACAGACATCAGGAAGAAAGAGGGTATTACAGACATAAGACCAAAAATGAACCAGACCATGGAGGTATGAAAGTGTAGGACACCATGGGGGTCAGGAAGGAGTTATTTGGCTAAAATATAATAAATCAAAGAAAATAATTGGAGATAAGACCAGAAAAGCAAGCTAATATTGCTTTATAGAAAGCCCTGATTGCTAAACTAAGCTAGGTAGACTATTGAGGAATTTTGATATGCATAAAGAAGATAGTCATATGGTTTATAGTAGGAAGACAGTGGGGGTAGGAAGACGTGTTAAGAGTTTATTATGAAAAGCCTGGAAAAGTTTATATGAACTGATGCTGAGTGAAGTGAGCAAAACCAGAACATTGTATATAGTATTAGGATTATGTGATGATTAACTATGACAGACTTAGCTCTTCTCAGCAATATAGTGATCCAAGAACCCAAAATGTTTTTATACTGTGCATACCCTTTGATCTAGCAGTGTTACTACTGGGCTTATATCCCCAAGAGATACTAAAGAAGGGAAAGGGACCTGTATGTGCAAAAATATTTGTGGCAGTCCTGTTTATAGTGGCCAGAAACTGGAAATTGAATGGATGCCCATCAATTGCAGAATGGCTGGGTAAATTGTGGTATATGAATGTTATGGAATATTATTGTTCTGTAAGAAATGACTAACAGGATGATTTCAGAGAGGACTTGTGAGACTTACATGAACTGATGCTGAGTGAAGTGAATAGAACCAGGACATCATTGTACAGAGCAACAACAAGATTATGTGATCAATTCTGATGGACATCTCAACAATGAGATGATTCAAAACAATTTCAGTTGCTTTAAGTGGTGAAGAGAGCCATCTACACCGGGAGAGAGGACTGTGGGATCTGTGTGGACCATAACATAGCATTCTCACTCTCTCTGTTGTTGTTTGCTTGCATTTTAGTTTCTTTCTCAGTTCTTTTTTCCTTCTTGATCCGATTTTTCTTGTGCAGCAAGATAACTATGTAACTATATATACATATGTTGGATTTAGCGATATATATATATATTTTTTTTTAATAGCTTTTTATTTACAAGTTACATGCATGGGTAATTTTACAGCATTGACAATTGCCAAACCTTTTGTTCCAATTTTTCCCCTCCTTTCCCCTCCATCCCTTCCCCACCCCCCACCCCCATGGCAGTTGACCAATACATGTTAAATATGTTAAAGTATAAATTAAATACAATATAAGTATACATGTCCTAACAGTTATTTTGCTGTACAAAAAGAATCAGACTCTGAAATAGTGTACAATTAGCCTGTGAAGGAAATAAAAAAATGCAGGCGGACAAAAATATAGGGATTGGGAATTCCATGTAGTGGTTCATAGTCATCTCCCAGAGTTCTTTCACTGGGTGTAGCTGGTTCAATTCATTACTGCTCTATTGGAACTGATTTGATTCATCTCATTGCTGGAGAGGGCCACATCCATCAGAACTGATCATCATATAGTATTGTTGTTGAAGTATATGATGATATCCTGGTGTAGGGTATATTTTAACATATTTAACATGTATTGGACTACCTACCATCTAGGGGAAGGGATAGAGGGAAGGAGGGGAAACACAAGGTTTTGCAATGATCAGTGTAAAAAATTACCCATGCATATGTTTTACAAATAAAAAGCTTTAAAAAAAAAAAAAAAAGATTGTACAGGTATAACCTATATCAGATTGCTTCCAGTCTTGGAGAAGGAGAAAGTAAAGAGAGAGATAGAAAATTTGGAACTCAAAATCTTTTTTTTTAAAGCTTTTTTTTCAAAACATATGCATAGATAGTTTTCAACATTCATCTTTGCAAAAGCTTGTATTCTATATTTTTTCTCTCCTTTCTCCCCACCCCCTCCCCTAGATGGCAAGTAATCCATTATATGTTAAACAAGTGTGATTCTCTATACATATTTCCACATTTATCATGTTGCACAAGAAAAATCAGATCAAAAAGGAAAGAAAATGAGAAAGAAAATAAAATACAAGTGAACAACAATAAAAAGAGAGAGAAGGTTATGTTGTGGTCTATCCTCAGTTCCCACAGTTCTCTCTCTGGGTGCAAATGGCTCTCTTCCTCACAGGACCATTGGAATTGATCATTGTATAATTTTGTTGTTGCTATGTATAATGATTTCCGGGTTCTGTTCATTTCACTTGGCATCAGTTCATGTAAGTCTCTCCAGGCCTCTCTGAAATCATCCTGCTGGTCATTTCTTACCAAACACTAATATTCCATAATATTCATATACCACAACTTATTCAGCCATTCTCCAATTGATGGGCATCCACTCAGTTTCCAGTTCCTTGCCACTACAAACAGGGCTGCCACAAGCATTTTTGCACGTGTGGGTCCCTTTCCCTTTTTTAATGATCTCTTTGGGATACAAGCCATAGAAACTGCTGGATTGAAGGGAATGCACAGTTTAATATCCCTTTCAGCATAGTGGAACTCAAAATCTTACAAAAATGAATGTTGAAAACTACCTTTACATGTAAAGTGGAAAAATAAAATACTATTGAGGAAAAAAAAGTTGTATAAATGAGTTTAAAAAGCTTATCACAAAAATCTAACTGGGTCATAATACATTAATTATGGGTTATAATTGGTCAGGGAACATAGAGAGGAGAATGGACTTAAGGGCTTGGTAAAAGAAGGACTATTTGAAGTGACAAAGAGAAGAGTAAAATCATTATTACTTTAGTTGGGACCTCCTCTGTCAGCAGCATAGCTGCTGGAGATAAAGTGGAAAATATGGAGTGGATAGAGACATAGTGGAGTAAAGTGTGTGTGTGTGTCTGTGTGCAGACACCAAGTGTACTTATTCCCCCAAGTTCTCTAGGTTTCCAAAGCTGTTGGCTATGAAAGGAACTTCCTTCTGCAGAGAAGCCATGCCATTTCACGTGCTTCTCTTGGCAAGTCGTCAGAGAATAGGTCATTGGGTGTATCTCCCTACAAACAAAAGCAGGGAAAGCAAAGTTGAGACCTCATTACAGATGGTGATGGGAGGAGGGAGAGGTAGGACCGTAGTGAATGAGTTCATTTTCTCTCTTGAATCCTCTGCAATTTGGTTCCCAACATCATCATTTAACTGAGACTGCCCTCCCCAAAATTACCGGTGATCTCCTAATAGACAATGACCTTGTCTCGGTCCACAGCCTTTTTGAGTTCTCTGTGTCAGTTGCCGTTGACCATCTTCTCTTCCTGGATTGAGGTTACTAAAGTCGCTGGGTGGGCTTGAACCACCAACCTTTAGGTTAACAGGCAAATGAGCTAGCTGATTACACCACTAATAGGTCCTAGCCAAGTTCCATTTGGTCATTGTTTGGATCCAGGTTGAATGTAAACAGCAATTATTTCTGCTTTGGCCAGAAACTTTGGTCTTTCCCTCCCACAGCTTTATTTAGTTAGATTTTTTTTTTTTTTTGACTAAATGCAAAAGGAGATTCTTTGCCTCAGTTGCTACCCAGTCTTAATCACTGAATAGATGCTGCATCAATCAGACTGAGACCTGTTAGGGACCTTGTTCAAAAAAAGCCAAGGCCTCTCTCTGCATCCAGAACCATCTCCAGTCCTCCTCATCTCTATCTGGCCCTGGACCCAGCTGGCTCTGGAGGAGATAGTGAGGCTGGTGACCTTGCCCAGTCTCCCTCACTTAAATCCAATTTACTTGTATGTCGTGGTATCACTTCCCTGATGTCATGGTCCTCTTCAGTAAGGAAGGACAAACAATAACTACCTCCTGGATACTCTTCCTTCTCAGGGTTTTGAGACTCAGTTTTCCTTATACCTATCTGATAATTCCTAATTCCTAATTACTTGGCAAATGGGAGAATAGGGATGCCCTTGACAGTAACAGGGAACAACCTTAGTATCATTTTCAACTTCTTACTCTCACTCACTCTACTACTATTCAATCAGTTGCCAAAACTTGCCATTTCTGTTTCTATAATATTTCTTGTTGATGTCTCCACTCACCATCCTGATTCAGATATTACTTCTTGCCTAGACTATTGCAGCGTATTCCTCCCCTCCACACATACAGGCTCAATGTGACTTTTCTTCCCACAAAACGTTCAGTCTCCCGCCTCCATGCATTTGCCCTGGCTGTCCCCACAATGACTAGAATCCTCTCCCTTCCAACCTCTATCTCTCAAAATCTCTGTCTTCCTTCAAGCCTCAACTCAGGCCCACTGTGGTGGTACAAGTCTGTAATCCCTGTTACAGGAGGGCTGAGGTTAGCAGATTTCTTGAGCTCAGGAGTTCTGAGCTATAGCAGGCTAAGCTGATTAAGTGTCAGCATTAATTATGTTCAGCATTAAGATGGTGAACCCCTGGGGGGAGTACCAAGTTGCCTACAGAGGGGCTTAAACTGGTCCAGGTCATAAACTGAGCAATCCAAAGCCTCTGTAGTGATTAGAGTGGACCTGGGGTCATGAGTAGCCCCTGTATTTCTAGTGAGGGCAAAATAGGAAGACCCAATTAAAAAAAAAAAAAAAAAAAGACTGCTCAATTGTCACCCCCTGTTGGATGTTTTTTTTTGCTCTTTCCCACCTGCTTGAGCCTCCTCTTCTAAAGCGATTTTTCATTTACTCTGTATCTATTTATATCCATGTTATTTTTCTTTTTCTTTTTCTTTTTTTTTTAATAACTTTTTATTGATAGAATGCATGCCAGGGTAATTTTTTACAGCATTATCCCTTGCATTCACTTCTGTTCCGATTTTTTCCCTCCCTCCCTCCACCCCTTCCCCCTGATGGCAAGCAGTCCTTTACATGTTGAATGGGTTGCAGTATATCCTAGATACCCATGTTATTTTTCTTATTAGAATGTAAACTCCTTGCAGACAGAAACTGGTGAGTTTTTTCCTTTTCTTTGTATCACAAGCTCTTAATCCAGTGTCTAGTACACAGTAAATGCTTCAAATATGCTTATTGACTGATTGGCTCTCTTGAAGCCAAAGACTATTATTATGCTTTTTTTCCTTGTTTTTCCAGTACGTGATATATCTATATATGTGTACATATGTCATATGTATACATATGTATATTATGTGTATACACAATACACATATGAGTGCTTGACAAATGTTTCTTGATTGATTAAATTCTCTTTTTAAAATATTTTTTAGTTAAAGCTTTTTATTTTCAAAACACATGCATGGATAATTTTTCAACACTGACCCTTGCAAAATCTTGTGTTCCAAATTTTTCCCTCCTTTCTCCCACCCCATACCGTACCCTATAGATACGCTATAGATAGATAGATGGATAGATATTATACATGTTAAAATATATGTTAAATCCAATATATGTAAACATTTATACACTTATCTTGCTGCACAAGAAAAATCAGATCAAAAAGGAAAAAAATACAAAAGAAAACAAAATGCAAGTGAACAACAACAGAAAGACTGAAAATTCTGTCGTGATCCACACTCAGATCCCACAGTCCTCTCTCTGGGTGTAAATGGCTCTCTTCATCACAAGATCATTGGAACTAACCTCAAGATTGATTAAATTCTCAAGTTGGGACAGAACAAGTAGGATCAGTGTTTGTTCAATTGTTCCCCATTTGGGGTTTTCTTGCCAAAGAGCCTGGAGTGCTTTGCCACTTCCTTCTTCAACCCACTTTACAGATGAGGAAACTGAGACAAACAGACTTGAGTGATTTGCCCAGCTAATAAATATACCAGGCCAGATTTGAGCCTCCCTGACTTCAGGCTCAGCACTCTAGCCACTGTGTCACCACTTGTCCCACCCACCAGAACTATCAGAAACCAGACTGCAAAAGTCCAGAACATAAATACCTCTCTCTCTCTTTCTCTCTCTCTCTCTCTGTCTCTCTCTCTCTCTCTGTCTCTCTCTCTCTCTCTTTCTCTCTCTCTCTCTTCTCTCTCTCTCTCTCTTCTCTCTCTCTCTCTCTCTCTCTCACACACACACACACACACACACACACACACACATACACACATACACACACACATACACCAGTCGACTACTCAGGTAGCCAAGGGAGCTAGACCAAAATAGCTTTCCCATAAAGAGGTCTCACCTGGCTTTCTTTCTCTTATTTCTTTCCAAAACCCACAGCTCAGCTACCGCAGGTAGTTGGAAATGACCTCAAGAGAGAGATTAGGGCTGAATATATAGATCTTGGAATCATTATAAAGATGATAAATGAATCCTCAGGAGGTGATGAGGTCGCCAAGTGAGGTAGTATAGAGAGAAAAGAGGATCCAGGAAAAAAAACCTTAGGGGATGCTCAATGTGAGGGAGAGTAGAAAGAAGCAATTCAAAGGGTGATTCTGGATGACTGGAAAGTAAATTAGAGTGGCAGCTGTCAGGAGGAAAAGATAAAATTAACTGACCACACAGTTCTAAATGGAATGTGGGATGATAATGTTTTGTAAGTGTGCTTTAAAAAATTGGTTCAGTTGCTGCGATTATTTCCTGCCTTATCATGCTGGTGAGTAGGGGATCAAGTTTTGTAGTATTTCATATTTTACAAACATGTTATCAGTAATATATGTCTGGTCAGTGATAGGGATCCTCACCTGCAAGAGTTTACTTAGATGATGCAAGGGTCTACATAGACTTCCATGTCAGGTGTTTTCCAATCTCTATGGAGGATACATTTAGCACCTCCAGGTTTCAATGACCTCCTTATGGAAAATTCTTTTACAATCCTTATAGTTGTTCACTTTACTCCTCTTCAAATTATTACGTATCACCCTATGTGTTTATATGCTGTAAGTATAAGCTAAGTGGTGCATACCGACCTTGGATTCAAATTCTGGCAAGTCACTAAACCCAGAATGCCTCAAAAAAACAAACAAAAACCCCACAAGTCTAATCACCATCCCATTCTCTTTCTTCCTTGTAAACTCCTTGATTTGCGTTCAAGGACTACAAGAACTACCAGATTGTTTTTTGTTTTATTTATGGGCCATGCACATAGCAAGAGCTTAATAAATACTTGGTGGATTGGAAACAACAGGAATGGAAAGAATTTATAGATTTAACCTCCCGTAAGTAATTTATTCAGTAGTGACTGAGTTCAGAAGTTCTGGAAGTTTTCTTCTATTATTTCTGGCATTATAGTGTCCAGAATTTTTTGGCTTATGATGTTCTTCTAAATAATCCTTAATTACCTTTACCCATTCTGTCCTCATGGTTAATGCATTTTTTAAATAGAGATAATATTTTCCTTTGCTGTTATTGCTTTTTGCTTCTTTTCTTCCAGATTATCCTTTATTTCTGTGTATTTGCATTCCCAATTTGTTATTTTCTCTTTTGTTTCCTTAGTGAGGCTTGCCAGCATGGATTCAAATTTTTCTGTTCTGCCAATTTTTTCTGCTATGCATGCCATAAATTCTGCTTTTACAATTTTTATTTCTCTTTTAAACTATTCAGAAACATCCTGCTGTAGTTTCATGTTCTCTTTGGAATCCTCAGGGTTCTTTGCCTCATCAAATGTTAATTCATTATCCTTTTTCTTACAGTTTTATTCATAGATTTCTGGACTTTTTTCCTAACCTGATGTGAAGGCCATAATCCCTTCTGTTATTAATATCTTCCTCTTGATTTAATAAGTTGAGTTTTTGTTCCTCCTGAGATATTTGGTAATTTTAGTCTTTTTTTTTTTCTCTTTTTATAGTCCTGTATCACTTACTTTCTGACTTCTTTTCCTTTGCATTTTCACTATTTCCTTTGAGGTTCCTGTAGGGGAAAACCTCAAAGATATTTCAAACTCCCCCCAGCTCACTCACTGTCCTAGTGACTTTTGGGAGAACTGGTCCCTACTGAATGTTGAGCATTCTGGTTGAGTGCTATACATCCTCCCACATATGTGCCCTGCCCCAGTTCCTTCTATTTTTCATTTTCTCAGCTCTGGATAACAACAGAGCTCAGCCATGTGGTTGTCCCATTTAGAGCTGGAAGGTTCTGAGGGGAAGGTAAAGTGAAATTGTGTTTTAAGCCATGGGTTCACTTGCCTGTGAAGAGGAAGAAGAAGCTGAGTAAAGGGTTAGAAATTTGCCTTTTCTGGAAGAGGGAGGAATTTATGACCAAAGAAGAACTAGAGATCACTATTGACCACAACATAGAAAATTTTGATTATATCAAATTGAAAAGTTTTTGTAGAAACAAAACAAATGCAAACAAGTTTAGAAGGGAAACAATAAACTGGGAAAACATTTTTACAATCAAAGGTTCTGATAAAGGCCTCATTTCCAAAATATATAGAGAATTGACTCTAATCTATAAGAAATCAAACCATTCTCCAACTGATAAATGGTCAAAGGATATGAACAGACAATTCTCAGACGGAAAAATTGAAACTATTTATAGACATATGAAAATATGCTCCAAATGATTATTAATCAGAGAAATGCAATTTAAGACAACTCTGAGATACCACTACACACCTGTCAGATTGGCTAGAATGACAGGGAAAGAGAATGGGGAATGTTGGAGGGGATGTGGGAAAACAGGGACACTGATACATTGTTGGTGGAATTGTGAACATAGCCAGCCATTCTGGAGAGCGATTTGGAACTATGCTCAAAAAGTTATCAAACTGTGCATACGCTTTGATCCAGCAGTGTTTCTACTGGGCTTATACCCCAAAGAGATCTTAAAGGAGGAAAGGGATCCACATGTGCAAATATGTTTGTGGCAGCCCTGTTTGTAGTGGCTAGAAGCTGGAAAATGAAAGGATGCCCATCAATTGGAGAATGGTTGAGTAAATTGTGGTATATGAACCATATTCCATATGATTATGGAATATTATTGTTCTGTAAGGAACGACCAGCAGGATGAATACAGAGAGGACTGGCGAGACTTACATGAACTGATGCTGAGTGAAATGAGCAGAACCAGAATATCATTATATACTTCAACAACGATACTGTTTGAGGATGTATTCTGATGGAAGTGGATCTCTTCAATAAAGAGAGTTTTAATTGATCAAAGATGGACAGAAACAGCTACACCCAGAGAAAGAACACTGGGAAATGAATATAAACTGCTTGCATTTTTGTTTTTCTTCCCGGGTTGTTTCTACCTTCTGAATTCAATTCTCCCTGTGCAACAAGAAAACTGTTCGGTTCTGCACACATATATTGTATCTAGGATATACTGTAACCCATTCAACATGTAAAGGATTGCTTGCCATCTTGGGGAAGAGGTGGAGGGAGGGAGGGGAAAAATTGGAACAGAAGTGAATGCAAGGGATAATGCTGTAAAAAATTACTCTGGCATGCGTTCTATCAATAAAAAGTTATTAAAAAAAAAAGAAATTTGCCTTTTCTGATATTAGTTCATTGAATTCTTTCCCCTTTGATGTCAGACCATAAAGACAGCTTAAATTGTTTTTTCTCTTCTACATTAATGAGACAGTTAGATGGTGAAAGTCCTGGCCCTGGAGTCGAGGACCTGAATTCAAATCTTAGTTCATTCTTCCTATTTTAGAGAGGTTTGAGAGGTCATGAGAACCCAGAGAAAATGTCTAGTCTTCCATCTTATTAATCATGTTCATTCAATGGTAACTGAATCCCAAGCTTTACTAATCTTATATATTTTTAAATCTTTAAATTTATTTTTATCTTCTTTAGATCTTAATGATCTATCTTTAATTCTACCAAATTATTTAAATTTAAATCTTTAAAATTATTAAAGTTGCTGGAATTATTTCTTTCTTGATGGATAGGGAGTCAAATCTAGTGATATAATATTTTATAAGTGTGGTATTTGTACTATTCTCAAAAGCAGTCACAGAGAACCTGGCAGTTCTCCTTCTTTAAAACTAAAGCCTTAGGATATTAATCAGCTCCGTAAACAAACAAACAAAATCAACCAAAGTATCCAGACCATCATGAGTTACCTAATATTTGGATTTTGGCTTAAACATTCCAGTTTTCCTGCTGAGGATGCTTATTAGATTTAAAAAATATGCCAAATCACAGTTAGGATGTCTGATGAACTGTGGGAACATATGTAACTCACCAATCTGTAGACACAGTGGAAACTGGAGACTGTTTAAAAACATTTCCTTCTCTTTCAATTTTATGTGCCTGCAGTGCTTCTCTCCCAAAGGGGATGAGCAGTAATTGTCTTTAGCTCATATGTGGAAGAATTAGAAATATAAACTTGTTTTTTTTTAATACATTGATAAATATATTTCAATACAATTGGTTTTATGCATAAAAAACTTTATTAGGAGGATTCCAATGACTTCTTCAGACTGCAAAAGGAGTCCTGACATAAAAAATGGTTAAAAACCTTGATCCATATGGCACCTTCCAAAATTGGCGCCATCTAGGAACTCTCCTATCTTTGGCTAAAAGGCTAGATTCCACTGGCTAGGAAATTCAAAATCTCTTTTCCTCCCCACAGGAATATGTGGATCATTATCCATGAACAGGATTCTTAGGCTAAGTAGGCCCACACATATTAATCTCTGCCACGTGCTTTTACAAATCTATCAGTATCTCAGTTGCTACCATCTCATTCTGAGATTAAGGAAAAATATCCACCTTTATTATGTGGTTTTACTACCAGTTATCATCCACTGCTCTTGGTGGAAGAAAGCTATTCATGGACATAAATTGCATAGTTTTCCAAACTTACCCCCACAAAGTGTTCTATTAGCAAGCTAAGTGGATAATGGCAACATATTCCACAGGGTTATGCTCTTCAAATTCCTCCAGGTTCATGGCCTGCAATTTTAGCAAGTTGGCAGGGGAACTCCTATGTTAAATAAGAACTCCTTCAAACAACCCTCCTTACATTTGATACTCAGAATGTCTTTTTAAATAGAACCAATATTATTGGGTAGTTTTGAAAATAACATGTAGAATTCATGAAATACTTTTTTTAAAAAGTGGCAAGTAATAGGAATTCTCTTTTGTGTTCTGTTGTGTGTATGGAAATGCTCTTTCTTGGTGGTTAAACTCAGAATTTTAAAAATTGCATAAGAAACAAAAAATATCACAAAAACTTAATTTAAAAAACTAATGGTGATCATATTATCCTATAATATTTTTCTGTAGTCTGTGATGTGGATCAAATGAGATATTATTATGTAAGTCCTCTGAAAAACTTGACATTTATATAGCAAAAGAAAAATAATATTGCTACTACTACAACCACAACTACTATTAAACAAAACTGAAAAATAAGATAAGTTTTTTTTAATTTTGTCTTTATATCATAAATACTGACACTTCAAGTCATCTTTAATTTAAAAAAAACTCTTCCTTTTATTCAATTAATGAATATTTTTTCCTCTCTCCTACTTCCCCCCCCCATCCAAAAAAAAAAAAATCCTTGGCGCAAATATGCATAATCAAACAAAACAAATTCCAATGTTGGACATCTAAAAAAAGTATTACTTCTTCGTGAGAAGGTGAGTAGCATATTTCTTAAGTCCTCTGGAACTGTCCTTAGTTCAGCTAATTTTGTAAGAGTAATCCTCTATAAATTTTCCATGTTGATGAAACTCTGCATCTGACAGAAACTATTCATTGCCTACATTAGACTACATTCTAAATAACTATTGTTTAAATGTTTCTTTAGCTGTTTAAATTCCTGCAACTTCTCAAGTTCCTCCATGGTAAAAGCCCAGTCATTCTGCTACAGTAGCAATACAACAGGAGTAAAAATAGAAAAGGTCCAAAGATCTCTTTCAACCAGCCCATGGTCTCAATCTTCAGTTTCACTTCTGTTTCTCTTCTCTTCTATTCCTAATGTTAGCCAAAGTCATCACATTCTGCAAAGAAGTCTTTGAGTCAGAGATGATGCTTTCTATTTATAGCATTATCAATCCTCACTCCCATTGCTATTGCCTTTTTCACCTATGCTATTACTAAGTCCATTAGCCATTCTTCTAGTTTCAAGGCAAAACTATGCCTTGAAACTATGACTTTTTTGGTCATTAAAAGTCAAAAGCAGTCTAGCCATACCAGATCCCAAACTACATTATAAAGTGATAATCATCAAAACAATCTGATACTAAAAAATAAAAATGATGGATCAGTAGAAATAAATTAGGTGCACAATACAGAGTTGTAAATAACTATAGCAATTTAGTATTTGATAAATTCAAAGATCTAAGATTTGGGGACAAGAACTTACCATCTGACAAAAAATTACTAGGAAACTAGAGAACAGTATGGCAGAAATCAGGTTTTAGACCAACATCTCATACCATATATCAAGATAAGATCAAAATGGGTATATGATTTAAACATACTGGGTCATATCATAAATAAATTAGGAGTGTATGGAATAGTTTGCTTGTTATATATCTATGAATAAGGGAAGAACTTAGAAACAAAAAAGAGAATATTATGAGATATAAAATGGATAATTTTAATTATATTAAATTTAAAAGGTTTTATTCAAACAAAACCAATATAAACAACATGAGAAGGAAAGTGGAAAGTTGGAGGAAAATTTTTTTAAAACAATTGTTGCTGATAATAGCCTCATTTCTCAAATATATAGAATTAAATTTATAAGAATACAAGTCATTCCCCAACTGATAAATGAATAAAGATATGAACAGGTAGTTTTCAGAAGAAGAAATCAAATCTATTTATAGTATTGAAAAATGCTTTAAATCACTATTGATTAGAGAAAGGGAAATTAAAGCAATTCTTGAGGTTTCATAAACATCAGACTGGTCAATATGACTGAAAAAGCAAATTATAATTATTGGAGGGAATATGGAAAAACTGGGACACTAATGAATTATTGGTAAAATTGTGAATTGACCCAGCCATTCTAATTTTACTTTATTTTATTTTTCTAATTATACGTAAAGATCATTTTCAACATTCATTTTATAAGACTTTGAATTCCAAAGTTTTTCCTCCTCACTCCCTTACTTCTCCCTTTCCCAAGACAGCAAGCAATCTGATATAGGTTATACATGTACAATCATTTAAAACATATTTCCATTTTTGTCATGTGAAACAAAAATCAGACAAAAGGGGAAAGCCAACAGAAAAAAAAGCAAACCAAAAAAAAAAAAAAAAAAAAAGTGGAAATATGCTTCAAACCTCATTTAGTCTCCATAGTTCTCTCTCTGAATACAGATGGCATTTTCTATCCCAGGTCTATTGGAATTGCTGTAGATCATTATAATGCTGAAAAGAGCTAAGTCTATCATAGTAAATCATGATATAATCTTGTTGTTACTGTGTACAATGTTCTCCTAGTTTTGCTCACTTCATTTAGCCTTAGTTCATGTATTTCTAGGCTTTTCTGAAATCAATGTTCATCATTTCTTATAAAACAATAACATTTCATTACATTCATATACCATAACTTATTCAGCCTTCCCCAATTAATGGGCATCCATTCAATTTTCAATTCCTTGTCACCACAAAAAGAGCTGCTAAACATTTTTGCATATGTGAATCCTTTTTCCTCTTCTATGATATCTTTGGAATATAGATCCAGTAGTGATACTGGATCCAGCCATTCTTTTTTTTGCTGAGGAATTGGGAGTTAAGTGACTTGTTCAAAGTCACACATCTAGGAAGTGTTAAGTGTCTTGAGAACAGATTTGAGCTCACATCCTTCTGACTTCAGGGCTGGTATTTTATCCATTTCATCAAGTAGCTGCCTCTGGATCCAGCCATTCTTGAGAGCAATTTGGAACTATGCCCAAAGGATTAGAAGCATATCTTTTAACCAGCAACATCATCACCAGGTGTATATCTCAAAGTGATTTTTTTAAGGGAGGGGGAAGAGGAAAAACCTATTTGTACAAAAACATTTTTAGCAGTATTTTTGTGATAACACAAAAATTGGAAATTAAGGAGATGTCCATCAATTGGAGAATGACTGTACAAGTTGTAATATATTATTTTGATGGAATATTATTGTGCAATAAGAAATGATGAACAGGATGATTTCAGAAAAACCTGGAAAGACTTAGATGAACTGATGCAAAATGAAATGAGCAGAAGTAGGAGGACATTGTACACAGAAACAGCAATATTGTACAATGATCAACTGTGAATGGCTTGGCTATTCTCAGCAATACAATGATCCAAAACAATCCCAAAGGGTTCGAGATAAATATTTATATATCTTTGTCTTGTAGACAAAGAGTTGATAGATCTAGATGCTGACTGAAGTATACTATTTTTAACTTTTTTCATGTTTTTTTTTTAATTTGAATTTTCTTCCATAAAATGACAAATACATTTTATATGATTACATGTGTATAGTCTATATCAGATTGCTAACTATCTCAGAGAGGGAGGAAGAGTAGGAGAGGGAAGAAAATTTATAACTCAAATTTAAAAAAATAATAATGTTAAAAATTATTTTTACATAAAATTAGGGAGAAATAAAATATTATTATTACAAATCGAGAGCATATTCACATGTTTCAAATGCTGAATTATCAAAGATAATTTATTTTCTTTTTTCCTTAATAACATTTTCTTTTTCCAAATACACATTATGTTCCAAGTTTTTCTCCCTCTCCCTCCCCAAGACAGAAAGCAATCTATGATAGGTTAAACATATACAATCCTTTTAAATACAGTTTCACATTTATCATGTTGTACAAGAAAACTTAGACCAAAAGAGAAGAAAACCATGAAAAAGAAAAAGCAATCAAACAAAAAAAGATGAAAATATTATGCTTCCTCCACATTCAATCTCCATAATTCTCTCTCTGAATGTGTATGGCTTTTTCCAAAAGATAATTTATTTTCAATTTCCTTATACGGCCATCCAGCTTTTCTAAAACTATTCATGAGTCATGGGATATTCAGTCTTATAATATTTCTACCTTTCCTATCAAGCTTCTTAACCATCCATTAGGCTAATCCTATAGATTCAGTGGGATAACTAATACACCTTATTCCACTTGAAAAGTTTCCCCATGTATGTCTAAAATCATCCAAGAGTGGCTATCTAATTACCTAAAACTCTCTTTTTTTCATATAGCTCTTTCCTCATTTCAATAATGAAATGATCCACAAAGTCATTGCAATCAACTCCAGTAAAATTGCAATGCCAGAGAAACTGAGCAAGATAGCAATTACAGAACAATTTAATAATTTATTTAAAAGGGAGAGATTTACTGGGACCAAATGGATCCACGGTTTTGTCCCAGGGCTGAATGAAACTATTGTCTACAAGAATCCAGCAGTGAATGTCAGATACAAGATTCTATGATGTAATGGAGGAGGTACCTGGATGGGGATGACCTAATGGGGGCAGGCACCTAGGATGACATAATGGAAGGTACTGGAGAGACTCCTGATATTCAAATGATGTCTAAAATGGATAAAGACTTTTATCTTTAAGAGGGAATAAGTATAGCCTAAGGTCTAAGATATAAGACCTTTATCCTAACATTTAAGCGGGAATGGTTATAACTTGAGGCAGAGTAACTGAATAGGACATTTAGGGAAACTGGGCCAGGACATTAAAAGGGAACTGTGGCACAACAAAATAATATCAAATATTCTGGAGAGTCTGGAATCACTCAGCTTACATAAAGAAGAAAGGAAAGGTAAGTTTGTACCTCGCAAATCTCAGACAACTTAAATTTTAAGTTTCTCCAGAGAAATAGGTAGATCTAGCCATCTCCATCACCCTCGATTTAAGGATACAGAAGTCTTCAGAAGGATCATAAAATTGTCGATTTCAGAATAGAGATCACTTCCCAAAAGCACCACAGAAGCTCGGAATTTTGAAAGTGACCTCTACCACAGAGCTGAGAAGTGGATATTTAGGCTTTGCCGGTTAGGTGCTCATGGTGATTTGCCTATCAACAAGTTCCATTGTAATTTTTCCTTAGTCCCAGGGTTTATTTGAAGGAGAATTGGGCTTTTGATTCAGGGATATGATAAGAGTTAAAAAGGAATTTTAGACTATAGTTCAGATAAGCGCTTCGGGACCCAGAGCAGAGAAAAGGATTCCAAAAAGACTGGCTTTAAAATGCTGAAGGGTTTATCTAACTAGAAGGCTGGGTGTGCCTGGCTGGGGTTTACATCATAAAAGAGCTAAACAGATTTGTATAAAGAGCTTAAAGTTCCTTCTTTTTAAAGAGAAGCAGCCACTTTGCAGCTGCAGTCCGACAGATGGCAGCAGAGAGTAGCCAAAGATCAGCAGGTGAGTAGAGAGTCAGAGATGCGGAGCAGAGGCTCAACGGAGAATTAAATTTTTGCCCCAAAGGGAATAGGGCAGCAGAGGACCTTCGGTGAGGAAAGTAGCTCATTTGATGACACTGTCAGAGACCACCTGCAGTCCTGCACTGCTGGAGATGGGAGCTTGCAACAACGTGCTTTCTATATGCATTTATTCATATGTCCCGCCCTGGCTATACACATTCTCTACACTTGTGCTTCTCTGCATACCGTGATCACGTGGGTTCTTTGTGTGCCTTTCCCAAGTTCTCTTATTGCAAAGTGTGCCCCCTGTGGGTATGGGAGGGAGGCATGCGATGAGACAGCTGGGGTGCAGCAGAGTTAGGAAGACCTGAGCTCAGACGTGATTTCAGATACTTTGTAGCTGCGTGACTTTGAGCAAGTCATTCTACCCCGTGTGCCTCAGTTTCCCCATCTGTAAAATGAGCTAGAGAAGGAAATGGCAAACCACTCTAGTATCCTTGTCAAGAAAACTCCAAATGGGGTCACAAAGAGTCAGACAGGATGGAACTACAAAAATGGGGCAACAAAATAACTTATTTTATTATGCTATGTAATTAAGCATTTTGGATTTAAATTCATGTCTTTTAGATAATCTAGTAAAAGGGCTTCTGATTCCAAATCCACTTCTTTATGCTTCGGTTTGTTTATTTGTTTTTTAAATAATAATAGCTTTTTATTTCTAAAAATATATGCAGGAAAAAAAATATATATATATAATATGCAGGGCAGCGAGGTGGCACAGTGGATAGAGCACCAGCCCTGAAGTCAAGAGGACCTGAGTTCAAATTTGATTTCAGACACTTAACTTCCTAGCTGTGTGACCCTGGGCAAGTCACTTAATAACTCCAATTGTCTCCAAAAAGAAAAAAGAAAGAAGATGCAGTATGAAATTCAATTTACATTGAAAGTACCAATCTAAGAACACTTTTATTGGATTAGATACCATCTAGGGGAGGGGATGGGGGGAGAAAAAATGGAACACAAGATTTTGCAAGGTTTAATGTTGAAAAATTATCCATGCATATGTTTTGAAAATAAAAAGCTTTTGTTTATATATATATGCAAAGATAGTTTTCAATATTCCAAATTTTTTATCCTTTCCTTCCCACTTTCCCCCTCTCCTAGACAGCAAGTAATCTAATATCAGTTAAACATATTATGTCTAGTCCTAGATCTAGAATGATATCTAGTTTTAGGACTAGTTCTCCCTTCCAAAACGTCAACAAGCATCTATAAGCCCTTATGGGGACTAAGACACCATGATAAGTACTAGAGATTGTCAAAACACACTGTCCTGCCCTCAAGGAATTTGCAAATTAATGGAGAAGACTACTTGTAAACAACTATGTATATACTAGAATTATTCAACCTAAAGAGATTGAAGAGAAGTGGCAATCTTACCAAAAGGCCTCTTTGCAGAAGTGAGATTTGAAGGTGAATCTTGAAGGAAAGCAGAGAAGTCAGGAGACAGAGATGAGAAGGGAAAGCAGTCCAGGAATGGGACATAGCCAGTAAGGAGACATCAAGTCAGGAGATTATGTGTCTGATTGTAAGGAAAAGCAAAAAGGCCAGTGTTGCTGGATTTTAGAATATGTAAGGAGGAATCAAGTATAAAAAGACTGGAAAAGTAGGAAGGGATGGGGGGAGGTTGTAAAGGCTTTAAAAGTCAGAGATTTTTCTATGTGATCCTAAAGACAATAGGAAGCCATTGGAATTTATTCTCTGTGTTTCTCTATGTTTGTGATATATGTATATGCTGTATGTTTTTTATATATATACAAACATATGTGGAATTATATTAAGAAATTATGTCTACATATAAGGAAAAACAAAGAAAAGAAACAGAGAGAGAATAGAGAGTAGTCATAATTTCATTGATAGTGGGAATTTCAGACAAAGAAACTTTATACCAGTATATAGAGTGATAGCATATCTTAAAAAGTTGTACAGAGGTTAAGTATTTTGCTCAAGTCCACAAAACTAATATATGTTAGAGATAAGGCCTGAATCTAGGACTCTCTGGCTCCAAAGCTAACTTTCTCTCCCTTACATTTTATAGCCTTTAAGAAATAAATTACACTTAAGAAAATAGTAACAAAATTTCTCTGTTTGAATACCCATATGTACTTTTTCCCCTTTTTGTTTCTTTGCATTCTTAAAATACTTATTTTTTTTCTTTTGGAAACTCTTATCACTACCTATTAACCTATTCCTCATTCCTAACCCTTCGTTTTAGCAAATATGCATAATACTCCAGTAAAAGAAGTCAACACCGTGACTGTCTGAGACTGCATATATCATTCTGCATCTCTCCTCTTCTTTGCCAAAAGGTAGGAGGTATGTTTCATCTAAAGTCTTTTGATGTCATTATTGCTAACCGCTTTGATCAGAGTTCTAAGGCCTTTCAAAGTTGTTTTCCTTCACATCGTTATTGTGGTCATCATGTAATTTGTTCTCCTAAAGAACTCATTTCATTCTGCATTGCTTCATATAAGTATTTCCATGTTTCTCTGTTGTCGCATTGTCACTCTGAATTGTCTCCATGTGATATTTGTCACTTATTCTGGTGTGATATAATATTCCATTGCATTCATATAACATTATATGTTCAACCATTATTTAATCAAAGGGCAACTATTTGTTTCTTGGGCTTTGCTACCACAAAAAGTACTACTATAAATATTTTTGTACAGAGGGTTTTTTCTTCTATTCTTGACCTCTGTATAAAAGGGTCTATCTATATAGTTTAGTAATTTTGGGGTACAGAGCCAAATTGGCTTCCAGAATGGTAGAACCAATTCAAAATGCCATCAGCCCCACACTGGTATGTCTATCCCAGTAAAGATAATTGCTCTTCTTCCCCCCCCCCCACTTCCCCATTCTTAGCAATATGTTAGGTATGAGTTAGAATCTCAGAGTTCTTTTCATATGCATTTTTCTTTGTAACCCAAGTTCCAGGCCTCTAGGTATAGGATTGCCCCTTGAAGCTCTTGGGACTCTAACCTCTGCAGTTTCTTCAGGCACTTCAGACCTCCCAGTTTGGGGACAAAAAAAATGAAAGATGTCAACTCCACTTCAGATTGTTGAAGGTTCCCAGGGCAGAAGCTGACATGAGAAAAGTAGCAGTCTCCATCATGTCCCTATCTCCAGCTGGCTACACTACAGACTTTAGGGAATTTCTCCTTGGATGAGATTTAAACTCTCTTCCTTGAGCTGAGCCTCCTTTCTTCCAATGAGATAACAACAAAATAACTTATTTTATTATGCTATGTAATTAAGTGTTTTTGGTTTAAATTCACATCTTTTAGATAATCTAATAAAAGATTCTGGATTGTCTGATATATATTCTCCTTTGTATATTTCCCTGATTTTTGTTTTATTCTCTTAATTTTTGGTGAGACAAAATGGAGTTGTGACTTGCCTAGCGTCACACAACTAGAAAGTGTTAAGTGTCTGAGATTAGGACTGGTGCTCTATCCACTGTGCCATTTAGCCGCCCCATTTTTCTTTTCTTTCCTATAAATGGCTTTCTTTGCTACCTGCTATGTGGACTCATTATGGAATTGGTATTATATAGTATGAAATTTAGAGCTTGGGACTCTCCTTCCACATTAAGAAACAGTGATCAGAAGTTTAGCTTGAATCTGAAAACTGTATCTCCTAGACTAATATTATTTAAGGAGGCAGATATAATTCTAGTTTAGTTCCCCTTCTCTGTAAGTAGAGCAGAGTGGTCATTATAGTCATGGTCAACCTTCTGGCCCCAATCTCCTTCTTTCAGGGAAATTAAAATTCTCTTGGTTAAGGTAGGGAAAAATGAGGTTAGAGATATCTATTCTGCCTCTCTTAGAGCCACACAAAGATATCCCAATGCTACATGTTGGTGACAGTCTTGCTGTATATTATAGTTAATGATTTGGAAGATTTTTCATTCAATTGTTGATAGTTTGCATTTCTTTATTTGGGAAATATCTGTTCAGATACTTTGACCATTTTTTCTTCTGAGAAATGGTTCTTTTTAAAATATGTTTGTATTAACTATTTATTTGGGATATTAGATTTCTATTAGAGAAATTTTGCTGTGAAGTTTTTTTTTTTTAAGTTTGCTTGTGGAGAAGCTTTTGTTTTACAAAGATATATAAATATACCATTACCCTTGTACTAGACATCCTGCTAAGTTTTATAGATACAAAAACAAGAAAACTTGACAATCGCTACTATCAAGAAGCTTACATTCTAAAGGAAAAACAACACATAAAGGAGAGCTTGAAAGCCCAGCCAGGCGTTATCCAATTTATCTCTTAATCACTGATTTATCTTTTGATCATTGATGTATTTATTTATTTTTAATCACTTCTGTCCTTTTAGTTATTGTTGCGAAAAGTATCTGCTTCCCTTCCTTCCCTAATTTTTAAAAAATGAAATGATCTTTAATACTTAAGTGATGTACCTATTTGAATCTTATTGTAGAGTATGACATATGATATTGTTATAGATATTTTCCCAAGAGGTTTTGTCAAATAGAAAGTTCCTTCCTCATTTGTTTATGTTTTTGACTTTAATTAAAAGGATAACACATATAAATTGTAATTTTGCTCAAATAATTCCTGACTTTCCTTTGGTAGGTAGATTCCCAAATATTTTATGCTATCAACAGTTATTTTGAATGGAATTTCTCTTTATATTTCTTGCTTTTGGATTTTGTTGGTGGCGTATAAAAATGCTGAGGATTTATGGGGATTTATTTTGTATCCTGCTACTTTAACACATATAAATTGACTAATTATCAGAGAAATGAAATTCAATACAATTTGAATAACACCTTACACATACTGGAATGAAAAAATAGAGAAAAATTTATAAAATTCAATATAGGGAGCACTCTGAGGAAAAAAACATTCTAATTCATTGTTGGTCAAAGTATAGACTAGTTAAAATATTTTTTGAGAACAATATGAGAAAAGTTCTAATACACACTGTATATTAAGTTCTAAATACCTTTATTAGTGGAGATCCTAACAAAATTTGTTTGTCACCAACTGATGACTGGTCCTGTAAAGGTATGAGTTGAATATACCATGGTGATGATGTTGTTACACTGATTTGCCTATATATTAGCCTTGAATTCTTGAATCTGGCTTGATCTTAAATCTTGGAGAATGTCTCATGTTTAGAAGAACAGTTGGTTGGCAGTTGCTTGGTAGATGTTTTCTTGTTTTCTGTGTTTCATATTGTATGTTGACATATAGTTTGAAATAACATTTTCCCCTACATTTTATAAAAATTCAGAAAAATGCCCTATTCTTGGGATATATTTGCTGCACATGTCTAACCTTAGGTGTTACCCATTTCTACCATGACAGCAGCCTGACTCTTGAGTGACCTACTATTCCCATGGGAATATATTTCTTTATATTCCTGAGTAAACAAGCCACTCAGATGCATTCTATGAATGTAGCAATCCAGGATAAGAAATTCCCATCACTTCTGAATATACCAAGCACGAATAAGACATGTAAGAATTCAAAACTGGTTTGGTACAATTTCTTTGGTGTATAAATGATTCTATACAAAATTGATATCCTAGCCACTGGTTATTTTTGTCCAAAGATCTCATGCCTCTCTCTAGAGAAAAGGATCAAGGCTGACCTTTCTTGCTAAATTACTAATATTTTTTCAGTTCTTTTTCTCTTTAACCTTTGATACTTGACTATCTTTTTGAAATTCTTTTTTCTAATAAAGGCAGCTAGGTGGTACATTGGATTAAGTTGAATTCGGAGTGGAAAAGAGCCAAGTTCAAATGACTTCAAATATTTATTAATTGTATGATCATGAGTAAGGCACTTAACAGCCATTTCCCTCAGTTTCCTCAACTGTAAAATAGGGACTATTTTAATTGGTTTTATTATTTTACAATGTAAAATAGTACTTATCTCACAAACTCTGAGGATCAAATGAGATATTTGTAAAATGGTTAGCACATGGTAGGTGTTAGCAAGTGCTTATTTCTTCTCACTAGCTGCCATTAACATGGAATTTTCCTTTCATAGTTCACTGTTCTTTTTACATATATTTTGCTGGTTTACCTTCTTCCACTTTAGCCTTAATTATGGATGTCTCTAAAAGCTTTATTGTCTAGCCCTCAACTTTTTCTTTCAAAAGTCATTCCCTTCAAGAAACTCATTTATTAGGAAGGAAGAAGGAAAGGAAGAACAAAGAAAATTAAGATGGGAGAAAGGAAGAGAAGAGGGGGAGGAAAAGAGGGAGAGAGAAAAATAAGGGAGTAAAAAAAAAGAGAGAGAAAACCAAGTATATATTAAGATTTTCTATGTGTCACTTTATTAAAGTGCTGGGGCATGCAAAAAGGTACTTCCTGTCCTCAAGGCATTTACATTTTAATGAGGGAAAATAATACCCAAAGGGGAGAAGGAGTCAAGGTTGAGTAGGTTGTTGGGATGATTGGATGTTGCTGAGGTAAATTCCAAGATTAGACAGCTGTAGAGGCGATTTTAAGTCTGGAAATCAGGAACAGGGACTTTGATCTATGCAAAGACTCTCTCCTTGATTCTAGAGAACCAGTGATGAAGTATGCTGTCTACCTCTTGACAGAAGTGATGGATTTAGGCAGCCGAATAAGACATATTTTTGTATACAACTTATGAGGGAGTGTGTTTTATTCTCTTATGCATATTTGTTCCAATGATTTTTTTTTTCTTTTCTCCATCAATGCGGGAGGGAATAGAAGGGAGAGAAAACAGAATTCTGTTCATTAAAAAAAAAAAAAAAAAAAAAAACACTAAAAAATAGAAAGATTAGAGAAACAGGTGTAGAATATTTCATGCGATTTTAGTATGTCACTATATTGCTAGTTTTTCTTAGTGTTGGATGTAATCTGAAAATATTTGTAATACAAAAACCAAAACATGTTAATAAAACTTTTAAAAGGAAAAAGGAAAAAACAACAACAACAACAAAGCACTCATTCACTTTCACAGCTTCAACTATCCCCTCAATTTTGATAACTACTTATTTGTATGCTCAATTTGGAGTCAGAGGACCCAGTTTTGAATCACAGCTCTATGTGTATGTGCTCTTGGGTAAGTTACTTCTGTCTCAACTGCTTCATCTGTAAAATGAGACAGTAGCATAGTATTAAATGACCTTAAAGGTAATTTTGAGTCTAAATCTCTGATCCCACCATCTCCCCAAACTCAATATGACCAATACCAAATTCATCTTCTTCCTCCAACTGGCTAATGTTACCTTTTTCTTTTATGGCTGGACATCATCACCATTAATTAGGACCTACCATGTTTAATTGAAGTCTTTTTTTTTTTACCTGTCTCTTTCATCTTATATCTAATCTATCATCAAGTCTTTTCATACCTCCCTTTGAAAATGTTTCTCAAGCTTTCCTATTATTCTTTCTCTTTCTGCTCCTTCCCTAGTCCAAGTCTTCATCACCTAACACACTGCAACAGAGAGCTCTTTACTTGTCTCTCCCCATACAATGTATTTTATATACTACATCACAACTTACATTCCTTACATTCTGTTACTCTTTTGCTCAAGCACTTATATTGTCCATAGTTATTTGTTGCTGATTGCAGCATGCTACCTTGGGGAAAATGCTGAATTTGAAATCAGAGAATTGGGGATTAAATTCCAGCTCCGTCCCTTCATACTTATAAGATCATAGACAAGTCACAACTTCTCTGGAGCTGTTACTTTAGGTGCAAAAAAATAGGGTTGGGAAAATGACATCTTTGGTCTTTCCACTTCTAAATCTATAACTGATAGATAATATATAATTTCTTTATATACGACTCATATTTTATATAGATGTGTATAATATATAATAATATAGAAGTGATGTATAATATAAAATTATAAAAATAATCATAAAACTAAACTGCTCAGTCTGACTTTCAAGGCCTTCCACTATTTAATTCCAATTTACTTATTCAATAAATCTCACTGCTCCTTAATAGGCATACAACCCCTTCCCTGATCAATCTGGTTTTTCATTATCCCTTGCATATGTCTAATTAATTCTATCTTTCATGCTTTTGCTCATATTGTATCTTCTATTTCTCCTTCCTTTCACCCATTCCAATCTAATCCACCTTTCAAGGCCTTGTTCAAGTCTTCCCTCCTTCATTTAGATTCCCTTGACTACTATGATGTCTAACAATTTCTTGTTATTCTGAATTCCAATGTCACTGAAGGTTTATGCTTTACTATCCAGTATTTGATTATTAGAAACTTTTATTATTGTCAAGTGTATTTTATTGCATATAGACCAAGATAGAAAGGAAATAAATCAATTTCTATATTCCAGTAATCTCCTAAACCTCTTCCTTTTTCTCTTAATTTCATCAGCCCAATAGGATTCATAATAGTTGGTAGTCTCAAGAATTCAAGATCTTCTTTTAGGACCCTTGTTCCAGATTCAGGTCCTCTTATCCATCATCAAGTTCAGGGCAGCAATGGTCATAGTCTCTGTACTTGCCCTGGGGGTCTCTGTCACCAGCCATTTGTGTCTTTGGCAGCAGTAAGCACCAAAGTCATATCTCCAACACTCTGATTATCCCAAGGAAGTCCAGCAGTTCAAGTTCAATATCAACAGAAGGGGAGAAGAAACTTTTAATGGTAGAGTGTACCTACTGATCAAGCTCCCTGCTTCTTGGCTGACTTCTCACCCCAGAATACATTCTTATCAGGACCATTTTTATTGTCCTTTCCATGTTGCTAGAGGGGAACAGGTCAGTCTCACTTCTGGGGGTCCATCACAAAGATTTTGGTCTGTTTTCCACTATGGAACCCTTAGGAGTCTCCAGAGAAATGAAAAAAAAAAAGATATAAAAACACCATCTGCACTAATTTGGAGTGATGAGGAAGGCACTTTGAAAACCTTAAAATGCTATATAAAAATGAGTTGTTATTATTATTAACATTTCATGACACTATAGTCTAGGCTAGTTTGATCTAGTTATCTTCACCAGTTATACCAACATGCAGATGAAGCCAAGATCACACAATCCATTGCTCAGACTGCACGCCTAATATCCATTGCAAATATGTGTCCTTGGGTGGACTAGAGGTCTGCTCAGAGGTCTTTTCCAGCTGTAGTTATATAATTCTATAAAATGAGACCAGAAAGATGATATTCATTATTTAGTGAAATATATAATGATTCCTGGAAAAACTAATGTAGATTGTGTTCTACTCTATTCTACTCCAGGCAATAGAGATTCTCAGAGCCCTATCCAACTCTTACTGACATCCCTTAGATGGCTAGGTATCTTTCCCTCTCAAAATTCCAAGGATACCTCTAAGAGGTTGGAATTCTCTAATGTTTGGGCTTAAGTCCTATTCGAGTACATTTTCCCCAATACCAATCTCCAGAAATAGTTATCATTAATTGAAACAATGATTTAAGAACTTTATTCAACATCATTTAACCAATTCACATCCATTATCTTTTACAAAGGGATATTATTCCTTTAGAAGATATAGCAAAAATGGAAGCATAAACATATTTTTCCTTCTCCTAAGAAAGAGACATGCTCTTCCCTAGACCATTTTAGTCCCCAGGAAGAGTGAGTTCAAACTTAAGCTATTAGTACAGTTCACTTCTGAATGTAGGACAAACCATATCCTCTTGGCTGCCTGATCCACCATATTCTGGGTCAAGTAGGTAGGTCCTTTGAGATTTGGCTGCCATCAAACTGTGGTACAGACCCCCATCTTTGAACCCCTGATACTCCCCCAACCTTTAGAAGCCAAGATCAAAGCCTAGGCTTCCCCATCTCCAATACTGCTTCACTTATGCAGAAAATAAAAAGAACAGCAAAAAAAGAGATAGCAGCAATGGCTTTACACTAACCCTAGTGGGGAGAGTTAAATGACTTGCTTTCTTCCTCCTTAGAGGCTTATAGCAATTTTAACATTCTTAATTGAATATAACAAGGAAAGAAAAGAAACAGGTTGAACTATTGAGGCCTTTGTATATACACCTAATTCTGGCTCAGAAGCAAACTAAAAAAGGCCTCTGAGAAACAGCAAGTGGACAGGGATGTCTGCAGGAGCTCTGAAGTCCCTACGGGGGAATTGCAGCAAGCCACGTGTGTTGCACACGTTCATCTGGAATTTCACTGGCCAGCCATCAACTGGTCCTCATCGTACATCTATACAACTTTACTCCACCATCGTACCACTGTGAACTCTGAATCTCTACCAATATCACCCTTGGTGATCTTACACTAATGGCAGCTTCAAAACTGGATTTCTAGTCACTTTTACACTTATCATTGTTATCTCTGATCAATCTGTACTCTTATGAGCCACAAATTCTGCCCACACTCTCTGCAACCCCTGTCTCAGGTGGTTTACTGAATGTTACAGATATAATATTTAGGTTCTGTGAAGTCACATTCTTGGTATCATAAAACTGACTGTAAGAGGTAGAGAATACAGACATAGAGAATAAGATCTGAGTTGTCCCCCAGGTGGTACTCAACTTGAACCAACAGAGCATTGACCTTGCCAGTTTTTCTCTCACACACACTAGCCTTTCTAAGAGATTTCACTATCCTTATTGGACATCATAAGACATCTGGCTGGCAAATGCCTACCATTATGGAAGCCGCGTGCCTTCCCCCCAAACCCAGTGGATTCCATTGTACTCAGTTTGTTAACCATTAAAAAATAGTTTGGTAGAGGGAAACACTGCCTTGGAGGAATTCCCATGTATAAGTCAAATTCATATAAGATTCTTTGAAAGATAAAACAACAGAGAGAACCTTGTTTAAAGATTTAATAACAGAAAGAACCTTGTTCAAAGATCAGACCCCTTTGATTATTAGTATTAAACAAAGCATGGAACAGGGAGATGTATGCTCATGAAAGGTGTGTTTACAACTGTCATAGAGGAAATCCAGTGCAGAGTCCAAGTCAAAGCAGGATTCTGTATAGATAAGGGGGAGGGGAAGAGAAAAGAAGGTAATGAGCATTTACATATGATATATGTCAGGAATTATATACTGATATATATCAGGCATTGTGCCTGAGCTTTACGAATATCTCATTTGTTTCTGTCAATAATCCTGGAAGAAGGTAGATACTATTATTATTTCCAATTGAGCAAACTGAGGCAGAGGTTAAATGACTTTTTCAGGGTCACACAGCTAATAAGTATCTGAAGTTGAATTTTTTTTTCTTTCTTTTTTTTTTTAAATAACTTTTTTTTTTAATTGACAGAACCCATGTCAGGGTAATTTTTTACAGCATTATCCCTTGCACTCACTTCTGTTCCGATTTTTCCCCTCTCTCCCTCCACCCTCTCCCCCAGATGGCAAGCAGTCCTATACATGTTAAATAGGTTACAGTATATCCTAGATACAATATATGTGTGCAGAACTGAACAGTTCTCTTGTTGCACAGGGAGAATTGGATTCCAAAGGTATAAATAACTCGAGAAGAAAAAGAAAAAATGCAAGCAGTTTACATTAATTTCCCAATGTTCTTTCTTTGGGTGTAGCTGCTTCTGTCCATCCTTGATCAATTGAAACTGAGTTAGATCTCTTTGTCGAAGAAATCCATGAAGTTGAATTTAAATTCAGATCTTCCTGACTCTAAGTCTACTGACCTATCCGTTGAGTCACTTAGCAAAGTACTTCAGATACTCTTATTCAAACATGACATTGTGCTGACTACATGAAGGCCTAGAGAATCATGGAAACTCCTAATCACTCAAAAGCATTTGGCCTAACTATTCACATAATAATCAAACAGATGAAGAATGCTGGTGCCCAAGCCATGATGTGAATTGGATAGATAAGCTGTTGAGCTTGTTCCTCAGTTTTACAATATTTGTCCAATACATGTGTATATACATATACAAATTGAAAGTTTTTTTTTAATGACCTTAAATTTCTCCTTGAAACAAGATCCTTTTTTTTTTTTTTTTTAAATACTTGGTGTGTGGGTTTTGAAGGACTTTGACAAGCAAACAGAAGATATTGTATTTTATTTTGGAGATGAAAGGGTTATTTTGGAAGCAATCATTTTAATGAAAGAAGTAACACTTGATTTCTTGTTCTAATTGGTATTGTCTTTAGTAAAGACAAACTATGAAAAGAGAAAATAGGAACAGACAAGAGTGAGTAAATATAGTAGTTTAAGACTTGAGTTTTGAGCTAGTGACAGAATTGGATAGTGCTGGACCTGGAATCAAAAAGACCTGAATTCAAATCCAATTTCAAACAATTATTAGCCATGTAACCCTGGAAAATCACCTTATCTTTATCTGCTTCAGTCTCAACTGTAAAATAGGGGTAAGAATAGCAACTATTTCACAGAGATGTTGTGTGCCTCAAATAAGATATTATTTGTAAAAAGCACTTAACAGTGCCTGGCATAAAGAAAGCCCTATATAAATGCTTATTCTTTCCCTTAAGAAGTAGGGGAAAGCCTAGGAAGAACAAAAGAGAAAAGGAAGGAAAAAAGAAGGAAAAAAGAAGGGATACGGGGCAGGAGAAGAAATAGAGAAGAGCTGATATAGCAAGGAACTTGTCATTCTTGTCTCTATCTTTCTTTGAGTTATTCTTCATCTGAATATTTAGGATTGATGGGTTTCAGTTTAAAACAAGGGATATCTTCCTAGAGTTTAGCTATTCACTAGTGGAAGAGGTTGCCTCCCCACTACTACACTATAATAATTGTAATCTGGATAATGCAATGCTGAGAATATTACCGGTTACAGAAGAAATTTCTGCTTAGAGACTTTTTGAACTAGATGAATGCTAAGGTGTCTAACCCTGAGATTCTTTGACTACCCAGGCTTCCCCTTTCTGAAGACCATCTACCCTCCCAGGTCCAGCTCAAATTTCACTTCCATTAAATTCCCATAAATTTTTCCCAACCACTCTAATGCTCATTGATGTCTTCCCAAGCTGATGTCCATATTTACTGTCTGCACCACAGACCAAAACACAGATCTTTGAACTGGAAGGGACCTTAGAGGTGATAGATATAGCTTGGCTACAGATTCATGAAGGAGCTCAATCCCCAACAATTTTTTACTGTTACACAAAAACTTTTACCATCAAACCTTCCAAAAACCTGTGAACTTAAAAAAACTTCATTCTCCCTGTGTTCTATTTCTCTCACCTCTTACCTCCTAGGTCTTCACCTCCAGGCTGGGGAATCTTCTGATTTCCTAGTTTATTACCCTACATTGCCTCCTATAGTGCAGGATTTGGAGTAAAGAACTATCTGCTTTCATATACTAACACCACTGTGACCAAAGGTAAGTTATTTAATTTTGGGCCTCATCTATGTCAAATGTAGATAATTCTTCTACTTAAGATCTTTATTGGATTGAAGTAAGAATCAAATGAGATAGGAAAAATAGCCAGCATTTACAAAGAGCTTTAAGATTTGCAAAGTGTTTACAAATATTATCTCATTTTACAACCTTGGGAGATAAGCACTATTTTCCTTACTTTACAGATGAGGAAACTGAGGCAGGCAGCATTTGACAGTTGTCCAGTGACATGCTGCTAAGTCTGCCTGATTTGAAGGGCACATCTTCCTAATTCCAAATGCCCAACCCATTGAGTACCTAGCTGCCAAGAACATATGTAATATACTTTGCAAATCTTAAAAGTCTTATGTAAATGTGAGTCATTAAAATTTCTTGTATTGTTCATTATTTCATACCTAAGTTCCTTGAAAAAGGATCCATGTCTTCTTCTGTGGAAACACAGCACAAAATGATAGGTTCTCAAAAAAAAATTTTTTTTATTGTATTAAAAACTGAATTGAATGAGATAAGCCCACCACTAGACAGGTTTTCTACATCGTTTCTCCCAACATCCCTATAAAAGTGCTGATAGGTATTGGTCTGATGCAAGGTTTCACCATTAATAATTTAAACTCGATCACTCCTCAGGAGAGAATGAGAGGACCCGTTCCGTGGATTTTTCTCTTCTGGGTGGATTATCTCTTGAGAAAGCCCTTTCTACTCTGCACTTCTGTAGTATGGTTTCTCCTTCTAGGAGTAGTTAGTTTGTCTGCCTTGAACCAGTGGATAATCTATCATTATCTGCTGGAAATGTTTTTAAGGAACAACTTTTGAGTCTTGAATTTTTTCCGGAGATTGGAGGTATATGTCCTAGAAGAACTGTTCTTGTGGAGTTGTAAGAAGAAAGGGCTGTGAAATGCTCATTAACCCAGTGGCACATTCCAGAAAGCTGCCTCAGACAGCAAACTCCAGGAATATTAGCTCCCTTGTTTTAAAATGATTGGGGAGGTTAGTGGTGAGAAGCCAGAGTCCTTTCAGGTCCATTCTTCTACCTCCTCCCAAGAAGCTCAAGCATCAGAAGCAGCAATGCTTCTTATAACTGCTGGGAGTCAGCAAGGAGTTTTAACCTTCACTGTACTTATCTGTTCCTGAAAGACACATCATCACTTCCCTGTCTTAGGAGACCTCACCCACAAACAGGGTTAATAGCACTCCCTTCACCAGACACTTGTCTGTACTAACTCATTAGTGGCTGGCCAGTGCTTTGAAAATAGTCTTAAAGGTGGCATTTTAAAAAAAACTGTTAAATGTTCTAAATACATGTTTGTCCCATAGGCATATGCCCATTTTGAAAAAACAAAAACAAAACCTCCAGCTTTATTCTCTTGAAAGAGAGGTTTCTAAGACTTCCTCATCTCTCTCCACCCCTCTCCTTCAGCCCAACCCTATTTTTCTCCTCCTTCCCATTTACAAAATCCCATTAACTTTTCTTTCTTTAGGATGCACAAAGCTTAACATCTCCCCAGGACTCTTTCCCTCCCCAGGGCTGACAAAGTTCCCCCCCTCCACTGTATTTATGGGCACCAGAAGGCCCTATGTCCCCCCAAACTCAAGTCACCCCATTTCTACCTAAGTCTCCTTATATAAAAATAGGTCTCCCTCTCCCCCACACTCCTCAGCTTCAGTTAAGTTTTGTTCCCTTTTTCTGCTCTGATGTTTAAAAAAAGAAGAAAAGAAAGAGAAAAAAAAAAGGCGTGACTTGATTTTCAAACGAAACTCCCACAGCAAACAAAACCCTTTTAAAGAAAAGAGAAAGGAGGAAGAAGGAAGAAAAGAGGGAAGAAAAAAAAAAGGGGGGGGAACCCCCCTCCAGGCTTTCAATTAGAGTAGGAGAGTTGAACAGAAAGAAAGAAAGAAAAAGAAAATTCCTCTCTGTGGTGGAAAGAGAAAAGAAAACTTAGGCTGACCAGGGAGGGGGGGTATTAAGGGAGGGGGGAAAGGAAGTGAGAAAACAAAAGAGAGATAAAAGAGCTGCTTTTCTCTGTCTCTCTTCCTCTCAGAGCTGGGTTAGGAGGAGCTGTTTTGCATCCCTTCACGTCAGCCCTGCCTCATTCCCTTCTTCCTGAGAGAGAAAGAGAGAGAGAAAAGAGAGAAAGAGAGAGGAGGAGAGAGGGAGGGAGGAAAAGAGAGAGAGAGGGAGAGGGAAAGGGAGGGAGAGAGAGAGAGAGAGAGAGAGAGGGAGGGAGGGAGGGAGGGAGAGAAGGGGAGAGGGAGGGAGGGAGAGAGAGAAAGAGAAAGAGAGAGGGAGGGAGGGAGCGGGGCGGGCGTGCTCGGAGGAGAGCCGGCGGTACCAGCACCCACATCAGGCGGTGGACAGCCAGAAGCGAGCCCTCTTCCTGCCGCCCCCCTCCCCCGGGTCCGGCAGAGGGACCCCCCGCCTAGGTCCCCGGAGGAGCCGCTCCAGAAGCCCAAGGGTGAGTCTTCAGCCAAAGCCCGTGGCTCTCCCCCGCCTCCCTCCTCCCGAGCGGAGACAGACCGCGAGAGCCCGGGGAGGGGGACGGCGGGGAGAGGAGGGGGGAGGGGGACGACGGGGAGAGGAGGGGGGAGGGGGAAGCCGGGAGCCCCGTCCGTGCGGCCCGCCCCCCCGGGGGCTCCCCGGGGACCGGCCCCGCCACAGGCCCGGCTGCGGGGCGGCCAACATGTCGTCTTTGCCTTTCACTTCCACATTCCCTCATGCCGGGGAGAGAGAGACAGAGAAAGAGAGGGAGGGAGGGAGGGAGGGGGAGAGAGAGGAAAAGAGAGAGAAGGAGGGAAGGAGAAAAGGAGGGAGAAAAGGAGAGAGGGAAAGAGAGAGACACACAGAGAGAGACACAGAGAGAGAGATGGCGTCTGGGGGGAGGAGAGAGGAGAGGGGGAAGGGAAGGAAGGAGGGGGAGAAGAAAGAGGAGAGAGGGAGGGAGGACAGAGAGAGAAGAAGAAGAAAGAGGAGAGGAGGAGGAGGAGGGGGAGGCAGGCGAGAAGCCGAGGCCGGGCGGCTGCCGCAGCTGTCGGCTTCCCCCGCACGTGGGTGTCCCCGGCAGCCCCGCACGCACCCCTCTGATCATCAGTCTGGGACTGGAAGTTTCTCCCCCCAGCACTGATGGTTGGTCACAAACTTTCTGCGTGTGTGTGTGTGTGTGTGTGTGTGTGCGCGCGCGTGTGTGTCTGTGTCTGTCCGTGTGTCCTCGCCGCCGGCAGCCCCGGGAACTGGACCTCGGCCAGGGCTGGCTGGAGCCGGGGTGAGGGGGCAGCGGGGAGGGGCGCCCCGGCGTGCCCGCCCCGAGGGCCCCTGGCACGGGCTGGGGGAGCCCGCCTGGCCGCGCGTTTGCGGGCTTGGCCGCTGCCGAGATGCACTGGGTCAGTTACCTGTTGAAAGGGCTAGCCCGGCGGCAGCCGCGGGGCTGGGGGAGTCCGGCTGCCGGCCCCAGTCTAGCTGGACCCCCGGCTTCCCTCACCCTGGTCTCCCCTTCACTCCCTTTTTCTCCCCCTTCCCTTTTTCTGCTCTCTTTTTCTTTTCCCCACTTCCTTCTATCCATTCTCTGTCCTCTTTTTTCCCCCTCCTCTTTTCTTCCCCTCCTTTGCCCTCTAATTCTATCCTCCCCTCCCCCTCTTCTTTCTTATCTTCTTCCCCTCCCCCTTTCTTCCTTTTCTCATCTCCCTCTTCCCCCTCCTTCCTTTTCTCATCTTCCTTCTTCCCTTCCCCCACTTCCTTGTCCTTCCTCATCCTCTCCCACCCTCTTTAACTTCTCCATCCTCTTTCTCCCCTCTTCTTCCTCTTTCGCCCCAATCCTTATTGCCTTCTCCGTCTTCTTCCTCCTTTTTCACTTCTCTCTTTCACGCTTCCTCTTTTCTCCAATCCCTCCTTCTTCCTTTGTCACCCTCCTCCCCTTTCCTCTCCTCTGTTTATTTCTCCTTCCTGCTGGCATTTCATTCCTCCTTTCCTTTTTCTCCCCAGTCCTTCCTCTCCTTCCCTATCGATTTCCTTCACTCTTTTCTTCCACCCTGTACCTCCTTCATATTTTCCTTTACCTTCCATCCCCCCCCCCCCAATTTCTCTCTGTTTTCTGTTTGAGACAATTGGGATATGTGTAAAAGGGGTTGCAGAAGGAAGTCTGGGTGCCTGTCAGATGGGTGGGGAAAGTGGCAGGTCCTTTAAACTCCTGAGTTGCTAATAAGTTTGTGTGGGCTTTTTTTTTTTCCAATATGCCTTTTAAGATTACTTTTATGGTTGTTGCAACTGCATCCCTGTAGTCAGAGAGTAGTTTGGAAAGATTTAAGAGGCAGAGAGAGGCTGAAACTAACCCAGAAAAGTAATTAATTTAAATACATCTGTTAAGTACTGAAATTGCTCAGTGTGGCAGTTTTAAAGAGATGGGGGACATGTGAAGTTGGGGGGGGAGGTCATTTAAAATGATGCTTGAATGGTTCCTGGTCAAACAGCAATAGCTTTTGAGTAATGAGAAAATTAATGAAAACATATCACTGAAATAGGACTGAAGAGGCTGCTCAGATCTTATCCTTGGGACTGTGGGAACTGGCACTGCTGTGTGGGCTGGATGGCTCCAGTTTAGGGAAACAACATAAACCCTGGCCAAGCCCTGGAGAACCTAGACTGGCTAACTTACTCAAGTCCTAGAATCCTCACATAGGTAAAGTGGAAAAGAACTTTGTGCCCTTGGGAGTCATACATCTGGCCTTGAAGTTGCTCACTCTTTCTTGTGCTCGTTTTGTACAGGTGTAGTTTTAAAAAAGTCAAAGGTCATTTCTTCAGAAGAGAAAGGCTGTTGGATTCATTCTCACAGTGACTTTGCTATATTTTTCTGAAGCTCAGGACTTTAGGGTCAGGCAGAAGAAAAAATTCTTAAGAATGAATAGGAATAATTTATACAGCTAATTCTAATGATCAAAGCAGCTGAATTGTTTCAATTCCCATCTGGCCTCTGCATTTCTTTCTCACTGAAAATAAATGTCATTACTTTTAAGGATTCTACTCCTAGCTTATGACCTGGCCCTTTACCCTACTCCAAGTCACCTGTAATTCTTGATCAGACTAACCAATTAGTAACTGAGTTATTAAAATCCTTTTCAACTTAAAGTAGACTGTACAATGTGAAATTCCAAGATAAGATAGAAAAATGGGATAGTCAGCAATGGGAATTTCTACCGAAAAAAAGGGTCAAATGGACATTTTGGGGTTGGTTATCTTTTGACCCATTTTCTAGGCCAGTGCTTCTGCTGCTTGGGAGCTCAATTTCAAATTAATATATAGGACTAGGACCCTAGAGTCTCTGAAATACTTTACTTCTTTCTTTCTCCTGTGAAGATTCTTTGGGTGTCTCCTTTCATTTTGGTGTTACATGCTTATTACCGTCCTGGTATTATATGGTCATTGCATGCTTGTGTTATTTCCATTCTGGATGCATTTTCTACTGGGGAGACTTATTTTAAGCATATTGTCTAGAGACATTGAGGCAACCAAGATCTGAAATGGTTTTAAAATGTGGAGGAAGGGAGAGAGGGTTATAGGACCACCAGAGATTTTTGCAGAACTTCTATTTTGAGTTTGCTTTGGGACTCAGAGATATTTCTAGTACTCTTTTGCCTGGGAAGCTTAAGTTTAAAATCATACAGGATACTTGGGCAGCTCCATTTCAGTGTGTGTAAAAGGAAACGTGCTGGTGAAAAAGGAGGGGGCTTGTTCTGTGATGCACATTGGCCTGTCACACCTGAAGTCCCAGGTTTTATGCAACTTGCACATTTATTCCCCTGCTAAGTCTGGCATCACTGTACATGCCCACGTGTGGTCAATGACAAAACCAATGGAAATCAATTTTTTAGGGCATTTTATCAACCAATATCCTGGATTTTCAGCTTAATTAGCTACTCATTGGTTTCAGTGCTGTTATTAAGCTGTCCCAAAATGCCAAATTGACAGTTTTAAAATAAAATGTTTTTTTAATAAATTCATCATAATAATTAAAATTTATATAGTGCTTTAAGATTTGTGAAACATTTTATAAACATTATCTCTCTTGAACCTGTGACACAGTTGCTTTTGTGACCCCCTATTATATAGATAGCCTATGTCACTGATAAGTTCAGCTATGAACTGGGAAGAAAAGAGTGCTAGGAATGATAAGGGCAGAGAGCTTCCCCCTAATCCCTCTTCTCAGGATGTTGTGCTTAGTTCATAGTCTCTTCCAATTATAGAAGGTTCTTGGGCCTTCTCTCAGAAGCCCCTGAATGATAGGGGCAACTAATAGGATACAGTTTACATTAAGATCCAAAGAGTACTAATCAGTAGTTCTGTGCCCTTAAGTTCTAAGTCCTGTATAGGACTGCTTACTTTGTCTTCACCTTGAGAGAGAATCCTACAGGGCAGGACTACTCCGTGGACATTCTTGTAAGACAATAGCATGAATTTGAATTAGATTCTGAGCTGGCTTGCAAGTTAGGGAATATAGGATCAATTTTCTCTTCATCTCTGTATTCTACAAGTTCTTTGGAACGTAGAATTTGGGGATTTATGAAGAAGAAAAGTATCAGGGAAGATGGCCATAGGCATTATCAGTAAGGGAGTTCCTTGTAACAATGAAGTCACAGATCCAGTATATCTCTGTGATGCAGACCCCTAACTATAGAAGTGGACAAAGTCAAAGGGGAAAATAATTTATTGTGGAGAGTGTTTCTGCTTCCTCTGTCAAAGTTCCCTTGATAATGTAGGATGGATATATACAGATGAAGAATTGGAGTTATCCCTTCTGTTGGATTGTAAGTGCTGTGAGGGAAGAAGCTCTGCCTTTGCTTCCCCTATGTTGACTTTGCAGGGAACAGATGTCTGTAAATATCTCTTGAGTGAATAAAGGATATGAAAAAATGTCTAAAGTCAAGGATGGTGGAGATGATAGGACATGGTCTAAGTCACTTCTATTTTAATAGAAGATAGGGGTGGTATGAAATGAAAGCCTCTTCTCAAATCAGTTTAGTTTCTTATTAACAAAATAAAAAAGTCCCATTGCCCAGATTTTTTAAAAATGAGGATACCTTATTGAAGTATATTTAGAATTGGTGGAAATTTTAAAATGCTATTGTCAGAAACAAAGATACACATGTTATTGTTGGTCCTCCACCCTCTAAAAAAGAATTTTTATAGGATGTTAAACTTTTGTCAGTCATCCTTCAAGTCTCTTACACGATGATCTTTCTGAATTCTTAACACTTGCCTTCTGAAAACTCTGTGTGTTTTTAAAGTCTTACATTGTTGATGAACATCTGTCTTGGGCCTTAATTTTCTTTAAGTTTTTAAATTTTCTACAGTTTTGAAAGCCAACAGGATTTTATGTATTGTCTTCATACCTGGATTGTGAAGTCAAAGGCTATATGTTATGGTTTAATATACATATATACTTCTTTATATTATAAAGAATAGTGCCCTGTACATAGTAGGATGTATATTTTTTGATTATTTGTTTTGATTTTGAGTTGCCAGTGACTTGGAAGTCTAAATCATTGCAGAAATTGGCAAGACCAATAAGAATTTTAATGGATGTGTATAACTTTTTATTGCCTAAAGAAGCACTATATTAAGATATAACACTTAGCACAATGCCTAAGCACAAAGTAGGTGCTTAATAAATTCACCTTGACTTAGGATCGATTTAGCTAAGAGCAAAAGAAAATGCCAAAGATCTTTTTGCCTTTAAAATAGACAACTAATGGAGGATGAAATAATCTGTCATTTCCCCAGCCTAGTAAGAAAAACTAGGGAGTTGGTTGAGTTACACAGAGATTAAATAAGTCAGCTGGTGTCAGAGACAGGATTTGTCAGTACTCTGCTCCTTATACTAGGGTGCTTCCACAAAAGAAGAAAATTACAAAGCTTAATCAGAAATGGGCAGTGCTCAAACAAGTACTTATCCAGGCTTTTACTAGTGTGGTAGGGAAGTCTCAGTATGTTGATTATGATATTTTAGATGTTGCCTTTCTCTACCTAACAAACAAGTTGCAATCCAAAAGGTAGTATGTAAATTGGCTTTTGGAAGTTTGCACATTTCTCATGAAACAGAATGTTGTAAAATGAGTTTCCTTTCCTGGATAACACATACACAAAACTATATAACCCATTTCAGTACTTCATGGAGTCATGATTTAGTCAAAAAATGAAGAATATAACCCTTTTCAACTTAATAGTTTTCTTGAATTACCTTAATAGACAGTTTTGTTATGCGTTGTCTTGGCAGAAGGAAATTATCACTTAGAAATAAATAATAATAATGATTAATTCATACAGTGATTACTGTATGCGAGACACTTTGCTAACTGCTATATAGATATTTTTTTATTTGATCCTTACAACAAATCTGGGAGATAGGTGTTATTATCATTTTACAATCGAGGAAACCTGATAGAGGTTAATTGACATGCCCAGGGTCATACAGCTAGCTGGATTTGAACTCAGATCTTCCTGCTTTCTCCACTATGCCACCAAGCTTGTAACCAAACTTCTAATGATGAATCCCTCCAAATGTAGCTCAGCTTCATTTCAGACATAGAGTTTCTTGTTAAGTTTATTCTTGAGTCTTTCTAATTTGGGAAGATCTACCAGAGATTGTATTTCTCTTTAAAAATCCAAGGTTGTTTATTTGGAGTAGGATTTTACTAGAGTCAGTCAACTCAATCATTCAGCTTGTATTTATTAAGCACCTACTATATGCCCCACACTGTGCTAAGTATAAAAAAAAAAAGCCTTGCTTTTAAGAAACTCCTACTTTAATGGGAGAGACAACATGCAAACACTTATATACAAAGGACCTATGCAGGATGTATTGGAGATAATATTAGGTAAGGCCTGAGAGTAAAGAGAATTGGGGAAAGATTTTGTAAAAAGTGAGTCTTTAGCTGAGACTTGAAAAAAGCTAGGAGATGGAGGTGACGGAGGGTGAGAACCCAGGCGTGGGGTGCAGTCTTTCAAAATACTACCACTGAAAACACACAGTAGTTGCAGTGTCTTGATCCAGAACCAGCCAGGAGTATCACAGGTTTCAGAATGAATAGAGGGGATTAAGATGCAAGAAGACTGGAAAGGCCTCAAGAGGCCAAGGTATAAAGAGTTCTGAAAGCCAACAGGATTTGTGTTTGATATTCCAAGGTAATAGGGAACCACTGAAGTTTGTGGAATAGGTGGAGTGATAGGGTCATATAGGAAATGAAAGCAATACTATATAGAAGCCTTAACAAGAGAAAAACTGGGGCAGCTAGGTGGTGCAGTGGATAGAGCACCAGCCCCGAAGTCAGGAAGACCCAGGTTCAAATTTGATCTCAGACACTTAATACTTCCTAGTTGTGTGACCCTGGGCAAGTCACTTAACCCCAATTGCCTCAGAAAAGGAAAAAAAAAAGAGAGAGAGAGAAACTACCTTAAATTTGATAAAGATGGATTTTATTTTTTATTTCAACATTATTTTTTACATTTTGATTTCCAAATTTTCTCAAAACCACTAGTCCGGCTCCCTCAAAAAATATTTTGTATTGAATGCTGGTGCTTAAGGAAAAGCTGCTTGAGGGCAGGGATCTTGTCAAGACTTTGTGTCTGCTGATGCTGTGTTCTTTTTATACAGACATCTAATAAATTTTTGTTACACTGAGAGTGTTCCTTCATCACTTGAAGAATAATGAAGGTGTATAGGGATATGAAGAGGATGCAGAAAAATATTGTATTTGAGATCAGTGAGTAGGGATAGAGAAAACAAAAATATCTTTATTCCGTGGAGAGGATGTTGTGTGCTCATTTTTATAACCTCTTTTTTTTTTTTAAACTGTATATTTTGTCCTTCTAAATGAAAATTGGCCTCATGTATATTCTAGATAGTATTGCTGCCTGAATTTACACTCTGAAAAAACAATAAATAAAAAGTGTTGGTCTTTTTTTTAAAATTTCATCATCATCTAGTTGTTTCCCTCTATTTTTACTTTATATGCTCTGTTGTGCTTATGTGTCAAAACATATGCGGTAGGTAACATTAGGCACTGATCCCGGACCCCTGCCATACTCAGACACAATGGGGAGGATTAAGGATGGGATTTCAATCTTACCTTTGAAGTTTTCAGCTTTTATCGTCTATGTCAGAACCTCAACATTATTTAGAAGGAGTTAATGTTATTGTCTGTAAACTGGTCTTAGCTTCATACCTGCCACTGTCAAGCTGAAGGAGAGAGAGTTTCATGGTGCCATGGACTGAAGCCTGACTTTTTTATGGAAGGGTTTTTTGTGACTGAAGTTTCTTTGTACTTTTTAGGTCTACAGTTTTCTCCTGAGCCTGGAAAGAACTTGCCTCCCCCTCCTCCTGGTAGGAATCCTTGTCTAGGGGTTCTTCTGGGAGGAATCTCATTTTAATTAAGAGTGTGAAAGTTTGTTCCTTGAACCCTTACCCCTTATTAAAAAAAAAGGTGTCTGACAGAACTAGCTGTACTCTTCTTTTTTTGTTAATTTTATTTTATTTTTCAATTAACACAAATTCTCTCCCCCTCATCCACCTCCTCCATTAGAAAAAAGAAAAACAAAACCCTTGCAGCAAATACACAGTCAAGCAAAATAGATTCCCATATTGGCCATGTCCAAAAAATATATGGACCCTGCACCCTGAGACCATCCAGAGGTAGCTTTTGGCAGATGATATCTATTTCTCCTCTTTGTTATATAGAGAAATACTCTGTATAGAAGAGGAAATGGCCTGCTAGCCATTCACAATACCTGGCTATAATTTATAGCATCTAAAACTCTGGATCCTGTAAAATACAACTGGGTATAATATTATGGCTTCTTCCCTGGGGAAGAATTTAATGTCTTTAAGAGACATAAAATCATCCAGAACCACCTGCTCTCTCATCCAGGGTCATATTTATTTCTTAAATTTGAGTCATCATTTCTTAAGTGAAAAGGAGAGAAGGGAGTGTTTTAGCCTGGGTTCCACTTACTCTAGAAATGAATGTTCTAACTGGTGAGGAAATCTCAAGATATGTAGGGGTGTGCTGTTTATGTCCACATTATCCTCAGAGGAGTACTTGGCCTCTTTGTTAAAAATATTTCCTTCTACCTTCTTCCAAATTTTTTTTGGTAGATTTATGGAATTGATTTGAAAACACTCTGTAAAGCCCAGTACAATAGTAATATTTGTGCTGCTGTATATTGGAGACTCTTAGTATATGTTTCTTAAACTGATTAATTCATTAATTTTGAAATGTGTTAGGTCTTAAAAGTTGTTTGCCTTTGATTATGAAGGAAATGGGAAAAATGTATATCTCTCCTTTCCTTCCTTCTCTTTTCCTGTTGGCTTGAATAATTAAGGTCCTGCCCGTGACATTTTTCTTTCAGTGGCATCTCTTTACCCAGGTTTATTTTTTTAACTGTATGATTTAAGTACTCTTAATGCCCTCCCCTAGTGTTCTACTCTATTATATTGTGTTCTATCTCATTGTTCTGAAAAACTTCTGTATAATAACTGCCGAGTTCTTTTGCTTCGGTTAAGAGTTTGTCAGCATTTCTCTTAGAAACCCCTATTTTCAAGCCTTTATACCTTGATTGTAAAAAAGAAAAAAATTCTTTCCAGACAGCCACTTAGATTACCAGATCTCAGGCCATGAGCTCAACTTTTTTCCCCCTGCTCTTCTTAATCCACTTCGTTCTTTTCTTTCCTTTTTTTCCTTCTAAAGCACCACTGTTGTTCCATTCTAACATGACTATAAAGTTGCATTTTTGTTCCTAAGCACTCGACACTTCTCTTGGCTCCCCACCTCCACAAATGACAGTTTGCTTTAGCCACTGGTTGACAAGCATGCACTGGAAAGATGTGTGTTACTTGGGTTTTTTGTGTTGTTGTTTCTTCAGTGGAAATTTCCTGAGGATTTGGCTCTCTGCGGGTGGGCTGCGGGGCTGCTGGGCTGCCTCCCTCCTTCCCGGCCCACTCCTCCTCCACTCTCTCAGGTCACTGGCCCTCACCCTCCTTACTCCGGCCATAGCCTTCCTCCTTGAATACCCAGCTGCTGCTCTAGGAGCTCACTCTCTTTCTTAAAGCCCCCTTTCAAAGTCCTTTGATTCCTTTTGGTTGAAAACTAGCTCCTAGTCTTTAAAAATGTCCATGGGTGTTTTTAGGATGTATCTTTTCAATTGTGTCTTCTCTAAGAAGAACACTCTAGGGGCAGGGCAGAGAGCCCCAGCCCAGGCTTGTGGGGTAAGCCCGACTCCCTAGGACTTTATTATCTACGGAACAATCTCCAGATGGTACACCAAGGATTCCTCCAGGTTTTGTTTTGTGGGATAATAGCCAGTTTTTCCATTATTCCCTTTGCTCTAATTATGTCTCAGATCAGAGGGACTGAATCAAAATGCTTTTCCTTCTTTACCTGTTTATTCAAACTTTAGGACAGTGTTGCTCTTGTAGTAACTATCTGTTCTCCACATTTCACCTGTGGAAGGCCCACAGCTACTGCCTAGATTTGGTTCTCAGCTACAACAGAGGAGAATGATTTCAGAACCCTGTGGGAAGCCCGAAGGTCCAAATGTTCTTTGGAGTGACCACTTAGGAAGCCAGTAACAAACCCTTTGGCCTCCCCAGGAGACCATTAGAAATGCTTTGCCTTTCCCTATGAGGAGCTGGCCAGTGATATGGCTTGGATCGCTTTGGGCTTGGAGAGAGGGAGTTAAACAATTCCTGCTCTTTTGCCTTAAAAGTTTTCTAGGCTATAACCCCCTCCCCCACTCCCAACCTTCATTGGGGGAGACCCTTTGCTCAGAAGCTACATTCCCCTTGCATCCTGTATTTCTAGGCAAGCTAAGTCAGAGGAGGGGAGGAAGGAGTGATAGAATTACCAAAGGAATAACACTTGCTTGTTCTAAATTTATCTTTCCTGTTCTTCATTCTTTCCCTCTTCCTTTCTCTCCCTCCCTTCCCTCCACCCTTCCTCTTTTTTATCTCCCTCCTAAGAGAATGGCCTTTCTTGGCTGTTAGCAAAGCTTTTGGAGAGCCTCTTCCCCTTTTCTGTGCTCCACTATGACTTAGTTTACTCTTCGGTTGAGGCAGTGGGTATTTCCTTCTTTTTATAAACCAAACTCAGTTCTTTCTCTTTGGGTGTTTGGGAAGGGGGAGACCAGGGAATCCACCTTCCCTTTCTGCCTTTCTTTCCACCTCCCCTGAATTTCCATTCAGGTTGTTTTTCTCCTCTCTCTCTCTCTCATATTTGGAAGCAGACACTCCCACCTCAGGAGATAGTGAGGTGACTCTTCTGGGGGGGGGGAGCATTTCCATGTGAATTGTCTCCCCTCCAAAGACTCAGTATGCCAGCTGCTATATGGATAGTGGGATGGTTTTTTTTTAAACCCTTGAGATTAGGAACGTTTCATTTTATATGAACCTAACTGACTAACAGCCCTGGAAATAAAAGAAGCAGGTTGGAGGAGGGTGGTTGGATGTTTTCCCTTGGGGTGGTCTTTGTTTAAAATTTAATATGCTCTTCCTTTCTCTCAAAGAGCTAAAGATGGATTCTGCTCCTTTGTCATTTAGACACTTTATCTGTCTGGTGGTTGAGTTCTGTTATCTTCTCATCTCTTCTTGTCTTTTCCCTAATGGCCGTTCTACCATGAGCCCTTCCCTAAACATTTCCCCCAATATTTATGACAACTAATTACTGCACACCTGCTTCTTAAGCTTGTTGGTTCATACCTTACCCATGTGACACCCCACTGTAACCAGCATGGTCCAGTTGTGTCTCGGTAATCTGGGCTAAAGCCACATCAGCTTTGAGGCCTTAAAAGTTTGGAGGAAGAAGCAGGATTGGGAGTTTGTGGTGTCAGGGAGATGTTTTCTAATACTGTTCAGCGGAAATTGCCACTTCTGACTTATTGAATGAAGTCTTGGACTTCTGGAAATGTCTCATCAAAGAGGAACTTTCACAGCCATGTCTTGGGTTTATGACACAAGGCTCAGGCTCAAACGGAATAATATTACCCATTCTCTCCTTCTCCTTTGTGGACAGAAGAAAATTGAAAGACTTTTTTTATGCCCAGAATATCTGACCCTGGCAAGTCACGTCTCTCTTTCAAGACATGGTGAAAGCCTCTATTGCCTCACTATCCAGTAAACTTCTAGAAGCCATTTAGCTAGGGGTATGTTGACCCTCCATCTCAAATCATGAACTCTTTTCTCTCAGTAGTATCCTTTTCCATACTGTAAAGTTGTATTTGCTGTTAGATTTGTGTGATCATATGATGTACAGCATAGAATCCAAACATCCCTCATTTTACAGATGAGGAGATTTCCAAGAGACACTTGTAGACATGAGGTCTGGAGGAAACTTTAGAGTAGCAGATGTCAACTTCTTGGTTGATTTCCTTCTCATTTTACCTAAGTCTTCTGATTGGAACCAGCTGTTTGCAGAGAAAATTTACAATAGTGCATTTTCAAGGCTTGATTTTATTTCATAATAATCTCTGAGTTACCACACCAAAATAATTATTTCCATGGTGTCATTTGTTCTAGATATGCATTTAATTTTCCCCTGCCCCCTGGACATTGTTAATATAGAGTCCTCTCTTGAGATGTAATATTATATCAAGAAGCCCCAATAGCCAGACCCTGCCTTCTAGCAAGTAAAAATACCTTTGTAAAACAAGAAAGACAAAGCAGCAAAAAAAGTTAGCAGATTTCTTTGAATTATAAATAAAAATAAGAATAAAAGATATTCTTTGTTTACCAGTAAGGATGGATCAGGTTATTTTTTGGATGACTTTTTATAAATGATTTTTTTTTAATTTTTAAAAATTAAAAAAAAAAAAAAAGATTGATAGAATAGTGCATTCGTTCTAGCTCTGGGCTTGGAATCAGAAAGACCAAGAGTTCAAATTTGGCCTGAGACACATAACAGCTGTGTGAATCTGGGCAAGTCACTTAAACTCTTTTTGCCTTAGTTTTCTCAACTCTAAAATGGGAGTGTAGTATCAACCTTACAGGATTTTTGTAAGGATCAAATAAGATACTGTTTTTTGAAATGATCAGCATGATGCCTGGTAAATAGTAGGCATTATATAAATGCTTGTTCCTTTCCTTCTACTGATAAATCTGATGGTTGAATGAATCCCCTTGGTTTCCTTATCATTTCAAAGTTCCAGTTGGGTGCTTATACAGATTGCTTAGAAAAAAAAGGAACGAAGGCCTAATTTACAGGAGACAGCTGATTTGAAAATAAAAAATAATTTAATTTAGCTACAGAATTGATGGAGAGCAGCTGTCAGTATTCTCACCAGATGTGCCTGTCCTGTGTTCTGTCCAAAGCAGGAGAGGCAAGTTTGTACAGAAAGTGATCAATGTATATTCCCCAGATTTTTTGGTATCATCAGTCAGCAAATTGCTCCTGAAAGAGTTTTAGATTAGGAGTTGGGAGTGGAATCCAAATTCAGACTTTGCTACTTAGAACCCTCAGGTACATAAATTTGGGCAATCACTTCCTCTTTTTAGTTCTCCATTCCTTCTCCTGTAAACTGAGGTACTTGGATCAGATGACTTCCAAAGAGCCTGTAATACCTGTGCCCTCAGCATCCTCTGCTCCATGAGCCCACTTCACTACCATGTGCTACGTCAGAGCCGCATGATCCTTCAGATCCTGAGAAGGCACAGCATACTTAATAAATTTGAAAATTAACTTTCCCACCAGCCAGACAAGTTCATTCCCTTCATGTGATGAGCATCTGACTTTTGGAACTGTTTATTTCCTCTGACTCAGTGAGCTCAGGGCACTTTTTGATGTCTGGTCCGAGTTCTTTAATGGCTCAGAAGAGATTTTTATTGGAAATAATACCCTTCTCCTTTTAAAAAACTTGTCCCTAATAGTGATCAAATTTAAATTTTAAAAATTATCTAGTTGTAGTTGCACAGCCTCTGAATGTGTAAAACATATGCAAATCATATGTAAATAAACTGGTGATCTGCCCAAATGCCATATTTCAGATACCTGACTACTATTCCTGAGTAAATTCTAGAAGAGACTTCTAGGCTTGAGATTCTGATTTGAACCTTGAAAATATTCCAAGATAAAAAAAAAAAAAAGGACAAAAATTTTTATGTATTTTGATCATAGTAGGTAATCTCTGACACTGGAAGGACTGACTGGTAGTTGAAGGTGCTAGTGGCCCTCTCCTACTCTCTACCACATATTCCTTTGTCTTCCCTTTCATGCTTCTACTTTTCTTTGCCTCCCTAGCATATGCTTCCTGGTGCTTACTGATTAGCCCTGCTGTTCTCACTTAAGGTGAAGGAGAATATTAATCCCTTTTCCAGATCATCTCTGGAGGATTGCTCACATAGTCATCTGTCATAGATGCTGGTAGGGTGGCACTTTAAAAACATGACTACTTACATTAGCAGGTATTTCCCTGAGCAGTTCCACTGATGCCACAGGGAACAAGTTGTTAGCATATTGTCAAGACCAAAATTTAATAAACACTTTCAGGGTTCTCAAGGTTGAAGATATGGGACTTTGCTAGAGCTCTGTTGGCAAGGGCAGACCACAGATTAAAAGTAAAATTCCTTGAGTGGGTCATAGAAGATGCATTAGGTTCATAGGCTTATAAAATATATAAAGAGGAAGAAATACAAGGTAGAATTAGTCGGTACAGTAGTTGAAAAAGAACCAGAGTGTTTTCTTTTTTAAAATTGGCCATTTCTAATGCAAGTAATGTTTGTGCTTTGATGGAAAACTAAGCTGCCTTCTTTTACTAGCAGAAATAATTGTTCTTTTAAGAGTATTATCCCCAAAGAGATACTAAAGAAGGGAAAGAGATCTGTATGTGCCAAAATGTTTGTGGCAGCCCTGTTTGTAGTGGCTAGAAACTGGAAAATGAATGGATGCCCATCAATTGGAGAATGGTTGGGTAAATTGTGGTATATGAATGTTATGGAATATTATTGTTCTATAAGAAATGACCAGCAGGATGAATACAGAGAGGCCTGGAGAGACTTACAGCAACTGATGCTAAGTGAAATGAGCAGAACCAGGAGATCATTATATACCTCAACAATGATACTGTTTGAGGATGTATTCTGATGGAAGTGAATTTCTTCGATAAAGAGAGCCTTAATTGATCAAAGATGGACAGAAGCAGCTACACCCAAAGAAAGAACACTGGGAAATGAATGTAAACTGTTTGCAGTTTTATTTTTCTTCCCGGGTTATTTATACCTTCTGAATTCAATTCTCCCTGTGCAACAAGAAAACTGTTCGGTTCTGCACACATATATTGTATCTAGGATGTACTGTAACCTATTCAACATGTAAAGGACTGCTTGCCATCTGGGGGAGGCGGTGGAGGGAGGGAGGGGAAAAATCGGAACAGAAGTGAATGCAAGGGATAATGTTGTAAAAAATTACCCTGGCATGGGTTCTGTCAGTAAAAAGTTATTTAAAAAAAAAAAAGAGTATTATCTACTAGTGAGAAGAGATGAAAGAAATTGCTTTAAGAGTTGCCTAAATAAACTTTTCCAGGATATATATATATTTAGTAAAGGACCTTTTTTATTGCTATACCTATTCCCTAAGGAGGATACATTAAGATAGAATGATATATTGTTCTATAAGAAATGACCAGCAGGATAATTTCAGAAAGGTCTGGAGAGATATAAACTGATGCTAAGTGAAGTAAACAGAACCAGATCATTGTACACAGCAACAACAAGGTTATAGGATGATCAATTCTCATGGACATGATAGTTTCCAGCAATGAGATGATTGAGGCCAGTTCCATTGACCTTGTGATGGAGAGAGCCATCTGCACCCAGAGAAAAGACTGTAGGGACTCAGTGTGGAAACAACATAGGATCACTTTTGCTGTTGTTTGCTTGCATTTTGTTTTCTTTCTCATTTTTTTCCTTTTTGATATGATTTTTCTTGTGCAGCAAGATAATTGTATAAATATCTTTGCATATATTGAATTTAACATATTTATCCATGTTTAACACATATTGGGTTACCCACCATCTAGGAGGGGGGAGGGAGGAAATTGGAACACAAGGTTTTACAAGGGTTAATGTTGAAAAATTATTCATGCATATGTTTTGAAAATAAAAAAGCTTTTTAAAAAAGATAGAATGATACATGGAGGTGTTTAGGGCCTTATTTTTTCATCTTAAATAGAAGCTTCTTTTTTTAAATTATCATTTTCTTCAAGTTCTGATTCAGCCATTAGTCTGATTCTAGTTGTCTTTTCTTTCTCTATTTTCACATCCTTCTCAGTGGACTTCATTGGCAAGTTCATCCTGGCAAGTGGAATGTTGCAGGACCACATAGATGTTTTTAGAATGATTCAACAGGGCATCCTTAACTGTTGTCAAGTTGACCAAACAACAAGGTAAAAAAATACTTGAGGTGCCCTAAATAAAAAGTGCCTTGCAAACATTTCCATGAACCTTCACCAAAGTTCATTTCCATTGGAAGCACTTATAGTATGGGTATGAGTGGGAAGTGACCTGTTGAAATCTGCTGAGTTTGGTTCTGCCAAACTACCTGACAAGAGACTTAGACTTCATATGTTTTATGGCCTGTTCCATATAGGCCAGAGAACTACTTCGATCACCTTAGTTATAATCTGAGCAAAGTAAAATAAAGAAATTCCTGCCCAAATGAGGACTTATTCAATGCTTTTTTTTTGTTTTAATCGTCAAAGTAAAGTTCTCAAAGGCTAAATATCTCTTAAGCACCAATATTTTAAAGTCAGAATTGATTCGATATATTTTAGTTAGAGTGGAAAGAGCTGACTGAGCTAAAGCTACTGGGTATGTTTTGTCCCTGCTTGGCGACTACATAGCTGTGTGACCTTAGACAAGGCACTTGATCCTTGCAGAGCCCAGCCTGGTATCCTCATCTGTAAAATGACAGGGTTCCATGTAATCTCCAAAGTCTCTTTCAGTCCTAAAATGATATATCTATTTATTCTAGCAGTCCTTGTTGAAATTGTGTAGATATTTGGATTGGTTGTGAATGACTCTGAGTCTTTACATTTGAGTCCCTCTGGTCATTCCCAGATAAAAGTATAGTATGGCGCAGAGGCACATTTTTAGATATTAAAATAGCAAATATTTTAGCCTAAAAGAAAATCAAACTGATTATATAATTGTAATGCCAAAAAAAGTTTATTGAAATTTCCACTTTCAAACCAAATGGTGACTTTAGCTTACAGAGTTCAGTTTAAGGCATTTGGTGGTTATGTTTTCTCAGTCTTGAGAAGAACTATGCCCATTAATTATGAATAAAGGAAGCAGAAAACGTTCATATGCTTACAGCATTATCTGTTTTAGTGTCTGATTAGGGGAAACTTATCTCTGAGGAAGAACTGATTGGGAAAAAAAGGACATTTAAGCTGTTTATATAGTGTGACCTTTTCTTGGATCTCTGATCAAAAAGTGAATCCACCCTATATTGGTGCCTATTATAACTTATCCATCCATAATTTCCCACCCTCTGTTTCTTGTCTTTTTCTTAATATAAATCACCCAGGTAGGATCCCCTCTTCCCCTAATATGCTAGGGGACTTCCTCTGTTGTTTTTTAAAATGGTCGTTTTAATGTCAAATATTTTAATGTGGAGAATAATGTAGTAATACTCATCATCTGCTCTGTGTCGTTCTTTACATGTGTTTACCTGGCTGACCCACTTCCTTTTCTTATCATATGCATCCTTGACATCTTTTACAGAATTTGTCAGACCAAGCCTTGCTCTTTTATCTACCTTTTTTTTTTTTTTTAAATAATAAGATTTGTGACTTTTGGGGACTAGGGAACTCCCACTGAGGAAAAAAAAAACAATATTTTTCATAGTTTTTAGAAAGTTGCTGGGAAAAGGCTGTTCTATTGAATATCCTGCCCAGAATGTCCTGTCCATTTCAGAGATAGAATTTGAACTCAGGGTTATTCTGACTCTGAAGTTAGCTTTTTTTCTACCACTTCACATTGCTGCCTCCTGGGAATCCACAATAATAAGGTTAGCTCATTTGAGGTTAATTATTCAAAGAAGTAATTGCTATGCTGGAGTTCATCTTATGATCAAATTGAAACACTTAGGTAGCTTTCAGATCACACTGGAAGTGATTTTTGTCATTTTTCTTTCAGAGTTTAACTAGAAAATAGTGAATCTGATTAACAGTAAGAGCTCAAACTTTCTTTCAATCTGAAGAAAGTACTTAGTGAATGAAAAATATACCCTAAGTTCAGTATTTTGCAAATTCTTCAATTTTTAGATCTGCTCTGTGCAACATGGCAAGCATTATGTTTAGCTAAATGTAATTGAATAGATAGATACAAATAAGATTCCCCCCCCCCCATTTTTGTCTTTTTGTAGAATGCCAGGCAAAAAAATTAAATGCAAAATTACATTTTGGAAATATTAGAAAATTACAAAATTAAGGCTCTCCTAGGTATGATAATTAACATTTCAATTAACTAGAAAATTCTTCATTAATGGTTCCTTAAATTATACACTACTATTTGAGGATTACATTTCTCATAATAACCTTGTAGTTTCTGGATCTGAAGTTTGTTGAAAGTTGGCAAAACTTGTAAAGATTAGTGTGGTTTAAAAACAACAACAATATAAAATGGACAGCAGAAGTAGTTGTGGGAAAGGAAGAAAGAAACTAACCCATCAATCAATGAGTGAAAACCCTAGTCAGAGAAAATTAGAGCTGAAAGGAGACTCCAGAGGTCATTTAGTTCATTCCCCTGCAACTAAGCAAACCTCCACTTTAATTACAGTGACCATATTTCTCAGTCAAAAAGAGGGACACATGGTCTGATAAAAGGATATTCTTTTTACAAAGCCTTATTAAGAGCACTTAAAAAAAAAAGTATTGGCCTGGTTTTCCCCAACACATATGGTTGCCTCAGCTTTAAACCATTTCATATATAGGGAAAAAATGACAGTGTAGTTAAATAGGTATAAATCTAGTCTTTTTCTAATTCTTCAGTGCCCCTAAATTACATTGATCATATTTTCCTAACCAAAACTTGAGACCCAGGGCCAATTATCTTTGCTTCGTTGCCTTGTTTGCATGGACTTTTGTTTTAGGTCATCCAGCTTGCTCTTTGTAAGCTTACAGCACGGAAAAAAACTTGGTGACCAATTGTCTTCACAGCTGTGCAGCAAACAGTACCTCCATACTTTGCATATCGGAAGTGGATGAGGAGAGAGGAAAGGAACACAAAGGGTGTGTATATTTGTACTGCTGGCTAATATGGACATGTTTTCATGAGTAATCCATATGTTTCTTCATCCAATGAGTCTTAGTGGAGTTAGTGCAACATGTTTGGAGTCAGAGAACTTGGCTTTAACCTGAACACTTCCATCTGTGTGATCTTGAACAAGTCCCTTTACCTTTTTGGTTCCAGCTTCCTTTTGTAAAATAATTGAAGAAGTAAAACTAAAACTAGATGACCTGTGGTATCCCTTTTGATTCAATCTATAGGACTCTGTGATTTTTAGAGTTTCTTAATCTTTTGCGATTATGCTTGTTTTTATTGTAATGCTTAATGAATTGGTTCATTTGGCTTTTTTTTAAACCAAAAATGTTGGTATTTCTAGAATTTTTCAGTAGTTTGTGGCAACAGCAGACTATGATTTAAAGTCAGAATTATAGTTTTCCTTTTAAATGTAGTTCACATAAGTGAAGATTGTAGTTTAGGTGGGTAACATTGTTCTGGTAAGTTTACTTGAGTATTTCCCTCCACAGTATCCTAAGCCTTGAATTGCCTGTTTACTATTGCATAACTCTTGTGGTCCCTGCACTGTATACTGCCCATAAAGGATATATATTGGAAAGAGCACTAGCTATATTTCCTTACATTTTTTAACAAGAATTACTATTGTTAACCTAGTCACCTGGTTCATTTTTCTGCATCTAAGCAAAAGAAAAGCTAAACTAATTAGGTCTGAGTCTAAAGACATTAGAGAATTAGCAAAATAATTAAACCAAAAAAAAAAAAAAAAGGCAGGAAAGTGTATAATAATACATTTTTTTGAGAAAAGTAATAAAATGGGAAAGGAGAAAGAAGTCTCAAAATTAGGACTTTTTTTTTGGGGGGGGGGAAGCTATTTCCAAACTTTAACAAACAAAAAAAAGAATAAATAAGCAAAATGTTGAAGAATTGACTATACATATAAATGGAATTAAGAAAATTAAATAGGCTATTGAAGATAATTGAATTCTGATAAATCAAAGAACTTAGAATAATGAGCAAATAAAAAAATCCAAAACTGATACAAAAGAAAAATAAGGCTAATTTTAGAAAAATTGGGTAAGTTTAAAAAAGGGAACCAGAACTCTTCAAACTTAATAGAATTTTTAAACTTTTCAAGATCAAATAACCACTATATTATATATAGCTTGTTTATAAATGTAGAAAAATAGGATATGCCACCTAGTTCCATATTTGAAGGAAGTATGGTGTTCAGATTTTAAAACCTGGTCAAGACAGCACCAAAAAAGAAAGTTATAGATGGCTCTTACTGATAGGTGCAAAAATATTTAATAATTTTTTTTTTTACTTTTCCTACTTGATAGTATTTTAATTTTTCCAATTACATTCAAAGATACTTTTCAATATTAATTTTTCTTTTTCTTTTTTCCTTTTTTTAAATAACTTTTTATTGACAGAACCCATGCCAGGGTAATTTTTTACAACATTTCCCTTGCACTCACTTCTGTTCCCTATTTAAGAAAATGTTAACAAATATAGCAATGACGAATTTAAAAGTTATTCACAACCAGGTTACTTTTTATACAGAGCTTTAATATTTGAAAAGCAACATCAAATACTATACTTATAAAAGTATTCAAATTATATGAATATATCCTTTATGGGCAGTATACAGTGCAGGGACCACAAACTACAGTAAACTGTAGTTCTATTCATGATTTTTTAAAAAGCATTACAAATAGCAATAGAAAATTTTTTTTCCTTAACATTATTTGCTTGACATCAAAAGCTGACGTTATTGACCTGTGCAGCTTTTCCTGATAAGAATAAAACTCTTAACTCATTTAAGTTTATCAAGGAAAAGGAAAAATCAAGGAGACCTGGAAAAATATAACTTCTCAGACCCTGGAAGGGGAAAAAACACTTTTTCTTGCAAATAAAGACTTCAGGAAAAGTTGTAGTCTATAACTCAGGAATGTCTAATGTAATGTTTTTTAAAAACCAAGCTCAGTACTTTTTTTTAATGACATTATATTCAATGGAGAAATAGTGGAAATTTTCCCACTAAAAAAATAGGTTAAAAAAAAATTCGCACATTAAAACAATAACATTTTGATAATAGGTCGATACAATTCTATTTTCAAATGGTTGTATAAAATATAACCATTGATTATATATCCCATATCTAGGAAACTTAGAATATTCAAAACATGAGAAAAATTTAACAAGGTATCATAGTTAGGATAAAGTCATTACAAAATCATCCTTTTTTAATACTTGTCATTATGTAGGATAAGACTTTATTTTTGACAATACTGATTGCAGCAATAAAATAGTAAATAATTGGGTACTAATTTACAGGAAACATAAGAGGTTTTGTTTTGTTTTGTTTTTTTAAAGATAGTTACAAAGTTGTCATGACAAAAAAAGAAAAATTAAACAATTTGAATGATAGCTTTTCCGGAAAGATAAAACAAATGATGTCAATACTAAATAAAGATTTGGGGTAATACAAATAATAATTTGTTTTTATAAAAGATAAATAGTAGTAGTAGTAATAGAAGTAAGTAGCTAGAGGGCATGCCTTGAAGTTAAAGTTCTGCTTTAGACCAGCTGTGTGATCATAGATCAATCAGTAAACCTATAAAGGCCCAGAACAGTTCTCTAGAATTAGAAGTTCTTGAACAGTTGCAGATCTACTTTAAAAGGAGTTTCTTTGCAAAATTATATATCCAGGACACCTCTACCACTAAAAGAGGTTATTACATAACTGTCAAATGAAAATATGTGGGGGGGGGAAAGCAGTCAAGAATATTAAAAAAAATTTTTTTTGATTAAAAACAAAGTTTTGAAAACTTTTATTCTACAAAATAGTAGTTATTAAAACTATCTGATATTGACTAAAAAAACCTTTTCTAATAGTATATGGAAATAGAGATTCCCCAAAATAGAACCAAATCTGTACAAAAAGTTTGTGTCCCAAAACGTGATAATTTAAAAACCTAGGAAAAAGAATTATTATTTAATGAATCTTGATGAAAGAAATAGATTGAAATGTGGCCAAATATAAAGTGAGATTAAATGCATTCCTCATATCTCAGAAATATCTCCAAATGGATCTTCTTGTTAAAGGGGGGAAATCATTTAAATGTTAGAAGAAAAAAGGAGTATTTCTCAAACAAGTAGAAGAAATTAAGAGACAAAGTAGATGGATTTTGATTAAAAAAAGAGATTCTCTAGAACAAACCAATAGAATTCAGATTAAAAAAGAAAAGTGACTAGAGAAAAACCCTTTATGATAAATTTATCAATAAAAAAATTTTATATCCAAAATTTATGAGGAGCTCATTCAAATTCAAAATGGCAATATCTAATCTCTAATAGTCCAGGGATTTGATTAGACAACTTACAAAAGAATAAATACAAATTGTAAATAATCATGAAATAATATTCAACTTCACTAATATGTAAATTAGAAAGATTTTGAGGTGCCCATCAAATTGGCAAAAATAAAGGAAATTGACAGCTCATTTTAAGTAGAGTATCATTGAGCAAAACAAGTAGATTTATTCATTACTGATAGCATTACAAATTAGAAGTGTTTTTAGGGAGTGATTTAGCAGTTTATAACAAGAGTTTTAAAACTGACTATAATCCAGTCTTTATGGTTTTTGATACATGACACCAATAATCTCTTTACTGGAAATCTTCTTTAAGGTTACATGTGTATTTTTGTGTGTGGGAGTGTGTGAAGATATTTATAATGAAATTATTTATAATATTTATAAAATGATAAATATCTTATGTGAAGGTATTTGTAATGAAATTATTTGATTTAGGTTACGTTATTTTTAGTTTTTAGTTTAGTTTGTTTTTTTTTTTTACTGTCCAATGGGTTAGAATATGATAAACAGTGACTCGCGACAATTTTGTGATTAATGATGAAATAGTAAAAATGATTATATATAAATAATGCAAAAGTATGCAGTTATGAGAACAACAGAAAAGATTTGTTTCTTTGTGCGTAGTAATTCTCTAAGGTTTTTTCTTAGGAACGCTTCTTGTCTTTAGGATAATTTCTTCCAGGCAGCTCAGAGCCTATGCTTTGGCTCTTTAGATTATGACACAGGTGTCAGCTGTTTTGGGTTTAAGACCCAGTGTATTTATTTCATTTGCTCTGGGGTTGACCACTTTAGATGACCACCTGTTCTTTATCTTTCTAGATTAGATTGCCCTAACATTTATACCCTTTTCTCCCAAGGATTGAGGAATCTAAATCTATATCTATCTATATTTCTTCATACACACACACACACACACACACACACACACACACACACGTATGTATTTTATATAATACACAAAAATGAAAATGTGGAGGTAAAAGTGGGCAAGAACATAAAAAGGGGAATTAAATATTATATAACTATAACTATACCTATACATACACATATACATACATAAGTGTGTGTGTGTGTGTGTGTGTGTGTGTGTGTGTGTGTGTGTGTGTGTGTGTATTTTACTAATTTGAATATAAAAGTCTGTGGAAATTAAGCTGGATTTGAAAATTGGTGGACAACCTTTGAGTAGGCTCAGTGAGAAGTAGGTTTGGCAGGTGCTATTGTGCAAACAAGGGCATCACCAACTGGAAGTTTCCAAATTCAGCAGAACTAAAGCAACTATTAATTATAAGTTTTTGGGGACAATGGAAAAAAAAAGTTTTAATGGGCTTCATATCTCTGACATTTCATAGTTTTGGTTGCTGGTTATAATGGAGTTTTTTTTTTAATATTTTATTTTATTTAATAATAACTTTATATTGACAGAATACATGCCAGAGTAATTTTTTTTACATTATCCCTTGCACTAGGTTCTGTTCCGATTTTTCCCCTCTCTCCCTCCACTCCCTCCCCTAGATGGCAAGCAGTCCTATATATGTTAGATATGTTGCAGTATATGTAATGGAGTTCTTGATGCAGCTAAAAATCTGAGGCTTCAGAGGAAAACTCTAAAAGAATACCCTCCCCTCACATATACACACAAATATACTTTTCTTGTTTGTTTCTCAAATCTCATTTTTACACTACCATTTTCAAATCTCTTCCCTACTGAGAGAGTCACCTTTGTGACAAAGATGAAAAAAATGAGGGAAAAAACTGTTTAGCAAAAAACAATCAGTATATTAGCAAGTCTAATGGTATATGATATTCTATGCCTAGTAGTCCCTCTGCAAAGAAGAAAAGTAGGTTTATTTCTTCAATTTTTCCCTGTGACTTGGTTATTACAATTACATAGAGTTGAGGGAGGGGGAATTTTTTTCATTGTTTTGTCATTTTTCTAGTTTTGCTTATTACTTCATTCTATATCAATTCATGTATTTTCCCATTTTTTTAAATAAGTTTTTTTCAAATAAGTATTTATTGTTGTTTTTTTTTTAAAATAGTACCATAATTTCCATTTCCTACCTGTTTCTAGGGAACTATCTCATACAATAAATGATATTTTTTAAGGCAAAATAAAGAAAACTAGGAGAAAATGAGCAAAAACTTATAAATACATTAGAAAAAGTCTGAAAATATGTGCAATGTAATTGTGGGCCTTTCTCATCTGTAAAGGGGCAGGAGTCAAGGAGTCTTCTAATATTTCTTCTTTGGAGGAGCCATAGTTGTTCTCTATTATGATTCAACATTCACTTTTGGGTTTTTTTTTTTTTTTTTTTTGATGCTTTTTTATCCCTGCATTTACATTTTTGTCTTCATCTTACATATTGTTTCTTGGCTCTGCTGACTTTATTCTGCGTCAAGTACATATAAATCTTTTTATGCTTCTCTGTCATCTTGTTCATCAATTCCTACAGCCAGCACAATAATATTCCATTACAGTTAGAGAGCACAATTTATTTAGCTATTCTGCAGTCGATAGGCAGCTTCCTTTGCTTCTGGTCCTTTGATACCAACAAAAAGTGCTGCTGTGAATCTCTTGGTGAAAATAGGACCTTTCTTTGTGTATCTAACCTCCTTAGAGTATGCGTTTAGCAGTGGGATTTCTGAGTCAGAGGATATAAACCTTTTTGTTCCCCCCACTTTTGTTAACCACAAAATCAGTAGATTTCCACTACTGAACTAGGTCCCATTACTGGATTCCCCTTTTCTGACCACAGTATCACAACAGCAGCCCCCCTGCTATGACCCCTTGATTGTTCTTCTGGAGTACCTCAGTTTTCTTAGCCTACAAACCAGGCCGGCACAGGTGCAACTCTATCTGTGCCTTAGTAACACTGAGTCCCCGGCTGAGCACCTGCGTTGGGTCATTGGAGGAAGAAGCTGTGGGTTAGACTTTGGGGTAGGCCCCCACACCTTTCAGGTGCAGGCAAGAAGAAGTCTGTTGCTTGGGGGATTGGCAGAAACTACTATAGCAATTCAAGTGGAGACCTGCGTCTGAAACAGGGGCGGGCTGGTGGTGAGGAGTGTGGGAGTCATTAGACTGTCTCCGTCCTGTGATCTAAACAGTCTGGCTTTCTCACTGTGTGGCCTCCGGTCTTCCCCTAGTGGGGCTGAGCTGTGCCCGCTGCTTGCCTCTCCACCCAGTGTGCTGCCGCCTTCTGCTCCTCCTCCTCCTCCTCCGCCCGCTCCCCCTTTATCCTGTTTGTCCTAAGCAGTATCACTTTGTTGCTTTTCACCTCACCAAGGCCTTGGTAACCAAGTTCACTGATTCCTTATTTAAAAACAAACTATAAAATTCCATTAATTTCTTCATTTACAGGTGGGAGAAACAGGTAACCTCCTTTAAAAGAAATCATGTGATTAAACATAATTGAACAAAATGAAGAGATGATGGTGTATAGACAAGAGGGGTCAGTGTGATTGTTGGGGTAATCAGGATATACTGAGGGGTTTTTTTCCCCCTAAACTTGAATATGGATATTTAAGCCCAGTTTTACTGTCAGGAGTCAGGGTGAAGGCCATCTTTATAGTGAGAAGGGATCATTTTTATTTAGCAGAGAGAAAAAGAGCTGATGAAATAATGAAATACCTTAAAATTTCTTTTTAATTTTGTGATTATTAGGATTAGTTCCATTTACCAATCAATCAGTAGGCATATTGAGTTCCTCAGGTGTGTCAGATGCTGTACAGGGTGCTAGACATACAAAGATAAAAACAAAATCCTTCACATATCATTTTATTATTTACAATAGAGATTTCTGGATGGAGAACTACTCATGGAGTCAAGAAGGCCTAGGTGCATGTCTGGTTTGAATGACCCTGCAAAAGTCATATCATTTATGAATGTCTGTAATTAATTCTTTAAGATTCCAAGTTTCTTCTAGAACCTTTTTAATAGAATGTGAAAGTAGGGATTATCTTGACAATATTTGTTTTTATATCCCCAGTGCTTGGCACATAGTAGGGACTCACCAACAAAACTCTATTTGAGGGGTTGATAGGGATTTCTTCATAGTAGCTTTAATCAAAGATCTGGGTTTAAAAAAAAAGCATTTTACAAAGAATTTTCATCATAAAAATACAGTGAGGTAGGGAATGCCAGTTATCAGCATTTTACAGATGGGGAGACAACCAGGAAGGTTAGGTATCTTGCCCAGTATCACACAGGCAGAGCAGGGACTTGAGGTGTTATGGTTATAATTTGTGGTCTTTTCGCACCTTTTTTCACAGTCTCTTTAGAATGTATTGATTTTGCTTATGTGTGACTTTTACTATTTGAATAGTTTAATAAAGTCATACGTAAGTGTTGACTTCAACATGACATCTGAATTCATATTCATCACTAATTACTCTTAAAACTAGCTGTTTGTTACCCAAACATACAAAGAGATGTTAGGTTTTTTTAAATGAGTATTTTTGGATAGAAAATTTGGTAAATTCCAGGAGTAAATTGCATGCATCAGGTAGTTGACTCTGAGGCTCTTTCCATGAACAGCTTACTTTCAGCAGCTGGGATGGCTGACTCGGAGATTCAGATTAGGTTCAACAAGTGACTCGCTCAACTCTCATAGCTAGTTAATAACAGATCTATGGCTACTATTCACCTCTATCTCCCCTTGGGCCCTTGCAGAAAGTATTCACATCAGTCGATTGCTGAATGAATATTATAACTGGATTCCATTAGCAAACAAAGTCTGGGTCCAATCTGCTGTCTTCATTTTCTTGATTTTTTTTGGAAAGACTAGGGCTGTTGTTCTTCATGTTATCCAAATCTGAATTGGTCAAAATATTATTGAGAAGTATCGTTGTCTACATTGTCCTGCTTTTTCTTATGGGGACCAACCAGCTTCTAGTCTGAAGAGAATGAAAGAAATGTTTCTTTCTCCCTTCACCCATCCTGTTTTCCTCCCCTGGAACTCCCTCTCTTTTATCTCTGGGCAACAACAACCAAAAAATGTTCTTCATGAGTTTGCTATTTATTTAACATTCTCCACCCACAGGATTTGGGGCTGCCTCTGTTCTCTGTCAGGCCAAAAACCTTTTGTAGGATGACAGCCAATGTGATTGGTTCATGGTTACCAGTTCCTTTCATTGAAGCATCTTCTGCTCTGTCCCCTCCTCTCCAGCATCACGATCTGTTCGGAGGCCCTTAGGTGCTTCTTGCCCACAGGCAGCATGGAGACTGTTCTCTGTTGTTTCCATAAGTGGTGCTGGTCATTCCCTTCCCAGAACAACAGACATTTAAAAAGTGCTTCAGAGTTGCCAAGTGCTTCACATACTTTCTATCGTTTGATTCTCACAGCAGCCTTGTGAGGTAGGTTTTATGTCTTTGGTTTGCCGATGAAAAACTGAGGCTTACCCAGAGGGTCCCACAACAAGTAAGGTCCCGATTGGGTTTAAACTCAGCTTTTCTTTAAATTCAGTGTAATTTTTACTACACCAAGCAGCTTCTCATATGGTTAAGCAGACTCAAGTAAGCCTTTCCCATCACTGTGACCTGTAAATTATCCCCTTCTCTCTGGGAAGAGGAGTAGCCAGCACCATGATGAGTATAAGTTCTTGGAACGGAAGAAAACAAAAGATATCTTTCCTAAGATTGTTGTATTTATGTAACAGGTGATGGGAATGCAGACTGATCAGGAGGCAGACTTTTGGACTAACAGTTAAGGTTGCTTTTATTTTTGTGATTCCATACTTACCGTCAATTAATCGGTCAGCTAATCCCTGAATGCCTTATGTGTCATGCCAGACTGTCTTGAGGTTAAAAATCTAACTGAAAGAAACAAGGTATAAACACATGAAAAGTTAAATAGGAATATAGGGTTAAATTACAAGGTAACAATACAAGAACTCCCAGGGGGACAGTAAGCATCATAAGGTAGTGCATGATTAATTGCCAAGTGAGTAGTATGGACAAGGGATCCATGAGTTCAGAAGTAAGAGAGATCACTGTGACCTGTAGACAGCATTTGGGATAGAGGAGGCACTTGAGGCTCTTGAAGAATGGGTTTGAATTTGTATAGTAAATGTTAGAGAGAATGATATGAACAAAGGTGTGGAGGTAAGAAGGTACACAGTAGGGAATTAAATACATTAAATTACACTAGTCTGATTAATTTTGAAATAAACAAGATAGTTCAGTAAGCCAATGTCAAGCTCAATATTGAAATAGGGACCACTAATCTGCGGGTTGACTTAATTTTAGAATGTAATATTATCTTTGGTTTATCATATTTTTATTATTTTTAAAAATATTTCCCAATTATATTTTAAGCTGATTTGGGCTTCTCTAGGGACTGTTGTGAGCTGCCATGGAGATTTTTGCCTGGGAGGATGGTATGATAGGAATCAGTGGTTAGGCATATTAACATACAAGTTAAATGGGGGCCAAATTGGAAGCAATCTGAGCTACACTTAGATATCCAGCATCTCCATTCTTCTCAAAGACTAAACAATTTTCAGAGTCTACAGGTATTAAAATGGAAGGTTCTGAAATGGATAGAGAGTAGGAGGGAAACATGAAATTTTTAGAAATAGCTTGTACCTTATAGATTACTCAATTTTACCTTCTTTTTTTTTGTGTATGTTTGTATATGTAAAGTATGTGTGTCTGTGTGCATGTGTGGCCTTGGAGAGATACAGCTTCATAGTGAAAGAACCAGGAGTAGAATTCTTGACCCTCAGTCTTCTGAATCTGTAAGCTAGACAGGATAGTATTTTATTATCTTCATTTTATAGATGAGGCATGGAGAATGTGAATGACTTGCCCAAAGTCACATTGCAAGGCAATGGCAGAAATGGAACTTTCTCCTTTCTACCATCACTGATGGCACTGCAGCAACTATAGCATAAAAAGATTGGGCAGCCTTTCTACTCTCATCATTAGCTTGTCTGAGATTCCCATCTTTTCAGATGTGAGTTCAGACAAGTTCTAGAAAACAGCCAGAACAGGAAATAATAATCATCGCTGACACTTATATAGTGTTAATTTAAAGTTTACCAAACCATCTCACATACTTTTTAGGGGTTTTGATGCAATGGAAAGTGTGAGATTTGGGGTCGGAACCTGGGGTGAAATCTTGGCTCTGGTGTTTTACCTCTTTTTGTGATCTTTGACAAGTCTCTTAAGTCTCGCTTGACTTCAGTTTCATAATTTGTAAAATGAGGGAAGTCAGACTAGATGACTTTGAAGGACTCTTTCATCCTATGAACCTTACAAGAAGGTAAGTATTAGAAGCATTCTTGCTCCCATTTTACAGCTGAGGAAACAGGCCCATAGAGATTCATTGACTTTAGGATTATATGCCTGATAAGAACCAGAGGTAGAATTCAAATCCAGATCTCTTCTGACTACAATGTCATAACTACAATGTCACTGCACCTTACTTTAGATGGCTACCTTTGAGACATAAGAGAATGATCAAAGTTAGAACCTAAATCAAATGACAGTATTTGTTAAGCATTTCCACTGTGCCAGGCATTGCACAAACACTGAGAATACAAAGAAAAAACAAAGACCAACAAAAAAGGCCTCTACTCTAAAGATGGTGGTGGTGATCAAGTCATTTGGTGTGTTTTTTTCATTGGTACTCTTTTTCCAAATACATGTAAAGATAGTTTTCAATATTCTTCTTTGTAAAACTCTGTGTTCCAAATTTTCCTCTCTTCTTCTTTTATCTCCCTTCTCTCCAAGATAACAAGAAATCTGATATAAGTGAAATACATGCAGTTCTTTTAAATATATTTCCATATTTGTCATGTTATGTAAGAAAATTCAGATCAAAAGGGAAAAAACCATAAGTAAGAAAAAAAATAAGCAAACAATAACAAAAAGATGAAAACATTATGCTTTGATCCCCATTCAGTCTCCATAGTCTTCTCTCTGGATATTGATGGCTCTTTCCATCACAAGTCTATTGGAACCTCACTGTTGAAAAGAGCCACACCCATCAGAATTGATCATCACATAATCTTTCTATTGCTATGGGCAATGAAGTCCTGGTTCTATTCACTTCACTTAGTATCAGTTCATGTAAGTCTTTCCAGTTTTTCTGAAGTCACCTTGCAAATCATTTCTTATAGAACAATAGTATTCCATAACATTCATATCCCGTAACTTATTCAACCATTCTCCAACTGCTGGGCATCCGCTCAGTTTCCAAGTTTTTGCTACTATAAAAAGGGCTGCTACAAATATTTTTGCACATGTGGGTCCTTTTCCCTTCTTTATGATCTCTTTGGGATACAGGCCCAGTAGAGACACTGCTGGATCAAAGGATATTTAGTTTTATGGCCTTTTGGCTATAGTTCAAATTGCTCTCCAGAATGGTTGGATCATTTCACAACTCCACTGGCTGGGCATAGTGTCCCAGTTTTCCCAATGCCCCCCCCCCAACATTTATCATTATCATGTCATCTTTTCCTGTCATCTTAACCAATTTTGAGAAATTTGAAGTGATACCTCAGAGTTGTCTTAATTTGCATTTCTCTAATCAGTAATGATTTAGGACATTTTCTCATATGACTAGAAATGGCTTTAACTTCATATGAAAATGGTCCTTTGACCATTTATTCTTAAATTTAAGACAGTTCTCTATATATTTTAGAAATGAGACCTTTATCAGAAACACTGGCTGTGAAAATTTTTCCCCAGCTTTCTGCTTTTCTTCTCATCTTAACTGCATTGGTTTTTAAATTTAATTTAATCAAAATTATTCATTTTGCTTTTCATAATGTACTCTAGTTCTTCTTTGCTCATAAACTCTTCCTTTCACAGATCTGAGAGGTAGATTACCCCTTGTTCTTCTAATTTGCTTATATCCAAATCATGAACTCATGTTGACTTTATCCTGGTATAAGATATTAGATGTTGGTCAGTGCCTCATTTCTGACATAATATTTTCTAGTTTTCCAAGTAATTTTATGTCAAATAGTGAGTTCTTATCGCAGAAGCTAGAATCTTTGGTTATACTAAACAGTCTATTACTGTAATTATTGACTATTGTGTCTTGTGAACCTAACCTACTCCACTCATCCACTACTCTGTTTCTTAGCCACGTACCCACTTGTGTTTTCCTCCCTGGAAAGTGGTTTGCCATTTTTTCACGTGTTTTACAAATGAGGAACTGAGGTTTAAGTGACTTGCCCAGGGTCACACAGCTAGTGTCTAGGGCCAGATTTGGACTCGTGGAGATGAATCTTCCTGGCTCCAGGCCTGGCATGCTATGTACCTCATTCCCTAGAAGATGCTTCCATTTTAATGAATGTGAACACAGGTATATCCACAAGACACATAGAGCAGACAAAAGGTAATGTTGTAGGAGTAAGCACTGGGGGAAAGATGCAGAGAGGAGGCCTCCTGAAGCAGCTGCCTTAGAGCCAAAGCTTGAAGGAAGGCAGATTGTGAGAGAGCGTGAGCGGGTGCGCCCTGGGCCTGGGGATCGCCTGTGACAAGGGACCGGGGAGGGAGGGCGAGTGCCGGGTGTAAAAGACAGCCAATAGGCCAGAATGTCTGGACGTAAAGCACGTTCACAAGGCAGTACAGGATGAGACAGGAAGACCATGAAGAGGCCAGCTTGTGAAGAGAGGATCTAAAGTTGGAATCATCAGAATAAGGGCCAAATAAATATAGAAATGCAGAATATTGATTTTGGAAGAACCCTTAGAGAACACCTAGGCCAAATTTTTTCGGGGGGAGGTGCAGATTTAAATTCAGGTCTTCCTAACTCTAGGCTGATGATGCTCTATCCACCAAACCATCTAGCTGCTTTACTTTACAGAGAAACTGAGAGGTTGTGGATGATTTGCAAAATGCTTTAAATGCATATGTCAATTAATTTTCTCTCTCTTTTTGATTAAAGCTGTTTATTTTCAAAACATATGCAGAGATAATTTTCAACATTCATCTTTGCAAAACCTTGTGTTCCAATGTTTTTTCCTTCCCTTTCCCCCAATCCCTTCCCTAAATGGCAAATAATTCAATATGTTAACACGTGCAATTTCTCTATACATATTTTCACAATTATGGTGCACAAGAAAAATCAGATCAAAAAAGAAAAAAATGAGAAAGAAAACAAAATGCAAGTAAACAACAATAAAAAAGTACTATGAATAGAAATAACATGGAAATACTATGTTGTGATCCACACTCAGTCCCCATAGTCCTCTCTCTCTGGGTACAGATGGCTCTTTCCATTCCAAGTCTATTGGAATTAGTCTGATTCACCTCATTGTTGAAAAGAACTGTATCAATCATCACATAATCTTGTTGCCATGTACAATGTTCTCTTGGTTCTACTCACTTCACTCAGCATCAGTTCATCTAATTCATCTAAGTCTCTCCAGGCCTCTCTGAAATCATCCTGCTGATCATTTCTTATAGAAGAAGAATATTCCATAACATTCATATACCATTCCTTGCACATATTTTGAAAAATAAAAAGCTTTAATTAAAAAAAAAATTCATATACCATAACTTATTGAGCCATTCTCCAATGATAGGCAGCCATTCAGTTTCCAGTTTCTAGCCTCTACAAAAAGGGCTACAATCAGTTAATTCTCAAAACTATCCTGGGAGATGAGTATTAATGCTACCACAGGAAAGCTTTGGCAGGCAGCTTTTGAACCCCCATCAGTTCTCAGATTCTCGGCTCCCCTTTTTATTAAGTAACTCTGTAATTTACTCCATTGACCTCATTAGGGCCTGCATCTCCTTGCCAAGCCCCAGTGGTCAGACCTTGGCTACATGGAGCCACCTGGGCCGAGGGCAGAGGGGAAGGAGCCATACACTAAGTTTTGTGATGGAGTACACATCTAACACCTCCATTCCAATCCCTGTCCCTTTCTTCTCTAGCCCATCCTCTGAGCCCTAGTCATACACACACCCCTTCTGTGCTTTGCGCCTCCCCTATTCTTGCGGCACAAAAGGACATGGGTCAGGTATTCATAGGGGATTGGGTCAGAGTATTCTGACCTCAGGAACGGCTGGTTTTTTCCTTTTAGTGCATTTTCTTTTCTTTTTGGGGGGTTGGGGTGGGGTGGAGGGAGGGTAGGGGTGGCTTGTTAACCAGTGGGGAATGATTGATGCATGGATTCTTTTATCTTGCTAAAATGGTCCTAGGAGAGAAACATTCAAGCACCCTTGCTTTGTGCTGAGCACTCTGCTCTGCACCTGGCAAGTTTTCCTGCAAATATAACTGATGAGATGATGAGTGGCAGCTACCTGAATTCTTTCTGGAAGGAAAATGCATTGTGCAACTAAGGAAACTTCATGAAGCTAACATGTAAAATAATATCTCATCTCTCTGGCATTGGGAGGAAATGAGGTGTCTACATGAAGTGGATTTTCCAGATAACTAATCTTTAGTGCTAAAACTTTTTTTTTTTAATTTTGACTTCTTAGTTTGGAGGGGAGGGGGGGGAGTTGTTAATTTTAGAAAGATAGGAATCTTTCTAAAATATATATAATTCCTTATTCTTATAAAGAAGCCATTCTCTATATAATTTAGCCAGAGATTCTTAACCTTCTTTGTATGGATCCCTTTGTCTGAGAATTCTTTCTCAGAACAGTATTTTAAATTCATAAAATAAAATAGGTGACTACAAGGGAAAACCAACTATTGTATATTAAGATAGTTACCTTTTAAAATAAAAACAGAACACCAATTCTAGATCATGTACCTAGAAACTTGGTTTACTTTCTTTGATGACCTAGGGGCATTCTGAACCCTAGGGTTATTTATCTTGGGCAGTGATAACTTTGGTGTTTTCAGGATCTGTTGAGGGGTAGAGATCTGTTTGCCCCTGTTGCAAGCAGCCCCAGACTGCTGTGTTTTTTGAGTTCTTGGGTCAGCCTGTCATTTATCACTTCTTAGTGCTGCCATTTTACAGGCTCTGCTCTCCTCATCTGCCTCTGGCCCTCCCAAGTTGCAAGCTCCTAATCTGCTGTGGACTGAGAGCAGATGGGCAAATTTACTAGAATTGTAGGCACATGAGAGTGAGTAGGCCCCAGATGAAGGAT